>NC_090818.1:123605323-123978656 GCF_000390325.3 Nicotiana tomentosiformis
ACAAAATCCAAAAAGTATTCTAAATACTTAGAAAGAGAGGAACTTACGTGTTAGGTTCCACTTTTCAGGGAACGGCAGGAACTCGGGAAGAATGAGATCCTCGATTTTCACTTGAATGAATCTACCCTACCAGCCTCGGTCTCTGTCTTCATCAATGCTCGAGAATAGAGCTTTATTTGCCCGATGGACGAGCTTGATTAATCCCCCTCGGAAGATTCGGGGATTGTAGAGGCGAAGCAGGTGGTCGATGGTAAACTGAGGCTCCTCCATGTTATTGATGAAGTGACATAGGAGGATCACGATCCTCCAAAACGATAGGTGAATTTGCCCGAGGCATACCTCGTACCTCTTGCAGAAGTCGAGGAATATTGTATCCACCAGGCCAAGCTTGAAGGGGTATGTATAAATACTTAAATACCCCTCCACGTATGTAGTTTTGTCCTCATCGGGGCCAGGGATGATCACTTCCTTGCCCTACTACTTGCAGTCCTTCCAAACCATCGGGAGCGTGTCCTCGGTGATGGAGCATATGTACCTCCACACTTCTTCACCTCGGTCCCCTGGCATGGAGGTTTTTTTTTTACCTTAAAATCGTTTTCTATAGAGCATCCTCCGGGGATGAAATTCTTTAGATGAGGTTCCGGAGCCGCTTCAAGTACGACAACCTCGATATCTGTGGTCGGGTTAGAAGTTGAAGGAGCGGTCTATTGGAGCATAGACTTCGAAGTTTTTGCCATCGAATTCTGGAAATATGAATGTATGAAGATTAAGGCATGAAGGTTTGAAGATGAGAATGAAGGTTTGAAGGTCAAACTTGAAGATTCTAGGACAAAGTATGAAGATTTAAAGATGGGAAGATAAAGATAAGAATATATGAAGAACAATGTATGAAGATTTGAAAGGATTATGAGCAAGTAAAACGTTCGGGGGTAACTTAACAAGGTTTGAGATCGGAAAGTAAAACAATGAAAAAAGAACCGAAGCTTTTATGGAGGGGAGATAATTAATGCGTGACGTTTCGCATTTGAGGACGTTCAACCGGCGGCCGACACGTGTTCGAAGTACAAACGACACGGTTGATGGGACGTTTCACTGACTCGTCGACCCAATTGCACCGTACGAAGAAAGGAACCGGGGTCAATTAATCACTTCTTGTAGCTTCGATAAATCTACTCTCCGAAAAGTGAGGGTACTATTTGTATACGGGTCCGGATTTACCTGTAAAGAAATGAGAGGGAAGTATGATCTGACGCAACCTCGAGTGAAGCCGAAGGGTTCCTCGTTTCGGAGACCGGGGAGGACGAATGGTGCATCTGAGATTGGATACGACTAAACATCGGATCCGGGCAGAGTGAAGTTTCTAGACTAAGGAAAAAGAGAGGCGGTTAAAAATGATGAGCAAGGAGCTGTAATATCCACCCTCAAGCAGATATTATGGCTCAAATCCCGTCCGATATCAATTGCAGATTGATATTTCCCGAAAAGAGAAGATTTTTATCTTATCTAGACTTGTACTAAGATTGAAACTCCCCTATTATATAAAAGGGAGAGCTTTTTCATTTCAAACTATTACTGACACACATATCAAAGCAATAAAATTTATTTTTGTCTTCTAGCTATTGTTCAAAGTGTTCTTCAGTTCCTCTTTTCTTTAGTTACAACTGAGCCCGTATCGAGGGGTCGATTGGAGCCAGTTTTTAGTGTTCAACTTAAACCAGGCTTAATTGTTCCATCGCGTTTGGTTTAATCGTTTTATCTATCTTTAATTTAATTATTATGTTCTTAGATTATTCGTGTTAAATTAAATCACATGTCCTTTAAATCGCGTACAAATTTAATTGTTACTCATTTTTAAATAAGAGCCACGGCCTTTTCCACGCTTAGCATAATGGGAATACACCTCATTCACTTGGGGCAATAGTGTAGACCCAGTAGGTCGATTATCGTGATTTCTTATGAGCAAGTCGTTGTTTCATTCAGCCACAAGGAAGAGAAAAATCAATTCAGAGTACGTCTTGAAACCTTTCTCTCGGTATTGTTGTTGCAGGACCATATTGGAGGCATGAAACGTTGTGAACGTTTTTTCAAGAATATCATAGTCAATGATACTATCTCCAAAGAGTTTTAATTTAGAAGTAATTCTGAACATCGCCGAATTGTATTCAGAAACAGACTTAAAGTCTTGGAGCCTGAGATGAGTCCAATCATATCGTGCTTGTGGAAGTGTGACCAACTTTAAGTTGTCATATCTTTCCTTTAAGACATTCCATAAAACAAGTGGATCTTTGACTGTGAGATATTCTATCTTTAAGTTTTCATCAAGGTGATGGCGCAAGAAAATCATGGCCTTAGCACAGTCTTGGGTAGATGCTTTATTTTTATCGTTAATGGCGTCTCCAAGACCCATTGCATCTTAATGGATTTCAACATCTAAAACCCATGACATATAGTTCTTGCCCGAAATTTCAAGGGCAACAAACTTTCGTTTCATAATATCAGTCATCGTTAAAAGAGGAGAAGAATTATTCCTTAGTCTTCTCAATGAGCTTCTTGAGACGGTAGAGTCTCGTGCTAATAAACTGAAATAAAACAATTAAGAAAAGAAGAATATTGCAAGGAAAAGAGAAAGGTAATTTTATTAATTTTGGGATGAATTGCAATGGAATAGAATCCCTCTATTTATAGGGAAAAAATGACTTAGTCACCAAGTAACATACCCTAAAATCTCTCTAAAATATAGACATTCACCTTAAATACAATTATATTTATAACAATAACCTAATACATAATTTTTTCAAGGAGCAACTGTTGCCTTTGAAAGGTCTAGCTTCTAATTTTTATATAAAGACAGATCTCTCTTTCTAGTATCTTTTACATACCTTTTTTTTATCCTTTATACATGAGGTTCACGTATGGAGCTAGATAAGCAGAAGGGGTGCAACCAAATTCGCTTTATCGAAAATTACACCATTAAATTATTTTTTAAAGTATATATATATATATATATATATATATATATATGTGTGTGTGTGTGTGTGTTAAATCATATTAGATTTTTTGCGTATTTATTTATTTTATTTTATAAATTTTCAGTAAAAATTTTGTTTCTGCCTCTACTCCGATCAATCTTAATAAGGATGATAGTGATGAGAGAAAGCGTCGTTTCTTACCTACTCTTAGCACCTACTACTACTATTATTGTTATTCATTTAAATGCTAGACCAAACAATTTTATAATATTATATTTTATTTTATATATAATCAACTTTGTACAGCATTTTATTCATCTGAGGAAAAGAATTACAATCGGTTTGAGATAGTTATACAGCTAGCACTTCCCTATATACCACTCACCGTGCTTTTTTACCCTACCTAACGTATATTAAAACGCTATCAAATCATTCCGTACAACCTAATCTATTGACAATATTTGTCAGCTTAATCATTGGAAAATAATAAAAAGAGATTTAATTGCTAATAATTACATTGGTCGTGTACACCAAATAATTGAAACATCTAACCTCTTTTCTAATTTGTCACTTTATTTTAGCAGTCAATTGTGACAGAGACTTTCTGATTAGTTATTCCTAAACTTATAGCATGTTTGGTCAAATTTCTAAAATCAGCTTATTCTAGAAGTGTTTTTGATAAGAAATAGTTTGTGTTTGGCTAATTAATTTGAAAAGTACTTTTAAGCAGTAATTAGTATTTGGCCAAGCTTTTAAAAACTGCTTCTAAGTGTATTTTTCTCAAAAGTGCTTCTCAGAAAAGTGATTTTGGAGAAAAACTACTTTTTCTGCTTTTCAAAAGCTGCTTCTGTTTCTCCTCAAAAGTACTTTTTTTTCCTTTCAAAAGCTTGGCCAAACACCTTAATTTTTGGCCAAAACAAATACTTTTGGCCCAAAAATAAACTTAGCCAAACAGGCTATTAGTAACCAATAGTACTATATTTGTTTCCGTTATTTGCTTGCAATCTTTATTCAAAATCTATCCCCAGAAATCAAGTGAAAAAGATGGATAAAGCATGGAGAGCGTGTTGGGGTCACGCTCTTCCAGAAACTGACATAATTAATAGAAAAATGTACACAATATAGTAGCCCAAATTAATAACCAATGTATATTTTTTATATATATTAGTATATAGTAAATACATAATTAGTGTATAATTTTTTATATATTTATCTAACGATTATAATTATTTTTGGCCAATCTGTCAAATGTATTAAAAGGCCCGTACTAATAGTCAATTCACTGTTTTTGCTTAGTTTAAGTCTCCTATTCCATCCTAGTTTGTGTTTGGCAAGAGAAAAAAGAGTCAATTCCCTTATTATTGTAGAATTTATGTGCAAAGAGTCAATTGCCTGTTGATCGTGAAAAGT
The DNA here is from genome assembly GCF_000390325.3 of Nicotiana tomentosiformis. Taxonomy (NCBI): domain Eukaryota; kingdom Viridiplantae; phylum Streptophyta; class Magnoliopsida; order Solanales; family Solanaceae; genus Nicotiana; species Nicotiana tomentosiformis. The sequence goes on from NC_090818.1 coordinate 123,609,703, forward strand.
CAAACTTGAAGGAAAACCTTTTTTCCATCCAAAAAAAATCAGTCAAAGAAGTGTCAAAATAATTTGGTTTAGTAATAATATTAATTTCTTATTTGCTAGTTGCTTAGATAAACTTAAAATGTGGTGCAATTCCTTAGTTATATTGGGAAGTCTCTTATTTTCTAGGTTCATAAGGGTTAAAATTCTAGTTCCTTTCTTCTAGTTTACTGTTTTTCTTTATTTAATTCATGAAGGTTGTGGAAGACTATAGTACAAAAAATGAACTAAAAAGATATTTGGTAAGCAAACATTGGACTTTTGAATGCAATTAATGCAATTAATGCAACACATGTATCATCACATTATCACTCAATTGTTTTCTAATTGTTTCAAGTAAATTAAACTTTACATCAACATTATTTAAAGGTTTTGTATAATGAGTTCTTATTCTCAGTTACTCAGAAACCCACGAGTTTCGTGACATTTGCAGTGGACTAAAACGGGCGAAGTGCACAAACAGCAATTCTTGAGGCTGCTTTAGAATTAAAAATCTTAATTTCAGGACAATTCAAAATATTTTGTGTTTCAAAAAATTGAACGATAAACTGAAACTCATAATGCATTGACTAATTCTTAAATAAGCATTTTAAAGTGGCTACGTCTCTACACAAAAACGACAAAACCGCAATAGTTGATGCTTAGGCCCCGTTTGTCTATAAAAAAATTTCTTTTTAAAAAAAATATGTTTGTCTATGAAATTTTGTATGTTTTTGGAAATTTTTCAAAAATGAGTTTTTCAAAAACCAAAAAGTGATTTTGACCACTTTTTCAAAATTTTCGAAATGTTTTTTCCCCACTCACAAAACTACCACATTTTTTCAAGTGAAATGCATGCTCAAATATAATTTCAAATTTCAAATATCATTTTTAAACCTAACTTCAAATACTATTTTTTCAAAATTTATGATTTTTATGTCCAAACGCCTATTAAGAATCTCACTCGTGTGACACAAGAAAAGGAAAAAAAAAGTGCAGTTGCAACATTTCTGTACATATAAAATTATTAGAGTGATTTTTATCCATCTCTCAATTATTTTTATCATTATTTCACCTTTATCAACATCAATCTTTCTAGGGTTGTAATGGTGAGTGCGTGAACCTTCTTTTTCTTATAACTAATGAAACTATAGTATATTATTCATTTGAAAAGTCTGACCACGTTTTATTGCATGGAGATAATTGTATACTAATTTATATATGGTCAATTCAATGCTAAATTGACCAGATCCTTTTAAGAAGCTGGCAGTTCAACTTGAATAGGCTTAAATTCTTAAAAGTGGCCGAGTGATGTATTAAAAACACTTGCATGTATCAATGTTTGATTTAATAGTAGTAAATTAAAGTAAAAATATCGACTATATATTTTATATTTATTACTCTGATGTAAATATTGAATGCAAAATAAATCTTTTCTCTAATTAATTAATTAATTACATCCCATTTGAAAGATATCTAAGGAAAGTTCAGCATCCTGGAAGGTGATATTGCTATTAGTCTTCATTTCTGACACTTAATAAAAATGAGATTTAATTGCTAATAATTACATTGGTTGGTTTGACGTACAACCTATTGATTGTCTGGCAATAGATCAGCAAATATCATGTCACATTAATTATTGCACCTAAGAAATTGAAATGTCTATCCTCTTTTCTAATTTGTTACTTTATTTTAACAGTCATCTTGTGACAGAGACTTTCTGATTAATTATCTTCTAAAATAAAAAGGACGTGTTAATAATATTCGTGGCTTAAAGCTAAATTTTAATAAGGTGTCTTTTTTTTTTATTTCTTTTTTTTATAGTATAGCTATCTTATAAAATATAATATTAATATTTACATTGGTTTTTGTTTTTTTGTAATTAATTATCTTACAAAATATAATACGGAGCACTAATATTTACATTGATAAGAAAATTTAAGTTATAAGATATTAGCCACGTATTTACAATATGTTACCTTGGATCTTATTGAAAAAAATATTATTTACCAATATGAAAGTTTGAATAGCTTAATTCAAAGTTCTAAAATATAATTTCTATTGTTAAAAAATAGACCTTCTTTCTTTCTACTTTTATAAGGAGTTTGTACTTTTTTCTATAAACTTCAATATTGTAAATAAGATAGAAAATTCATAATTAAAAATATTTTTGGGGCCCCTAAATTTGGGAGCTTAAAGCATGGAGAGCGTGTTTGCCTCACGCCCACTTTTTCCAAAAAGTGACTTAACACTAATAGAAAAATTTACACAATATAGTCGCCCAAAATAATAATCAGTATAATTTTTATATATTATTGTATAAATAGATAAATAATGTATACTTTTTTATATTTTTAGCTAGAGATTATAGTTATTTTTGACCAATCGGTTATATATGTTTAAAGCCCATACTAATAGGCAATTCTCTGTTATTGTAGAATTTATGTGCAAAAAGCCAGCTTGAAATTGCACTTTCACTTTGTTCATAATAATTGGATTGAGCTGAATTTTATGGGCAACCAACCAGTTTGAAACTGCATAGGGTTGGATTTAGCTGAAAACTTTTATGAGAGTTTTTAATGTCACGTTTTTCGCGCTCTGAATGGTGAGATCGTGTTTAAAGATTTAAGGGTCAGAATTAATTATTTTAGGTAACATTATTAATTTCTTATTTACCCCAGTTGCTTACATAAAGATTTGAATGCAATTAATGCTACATCTGTATCATCACATTATCACTCAATCGTTTTCTAATTGTTTTAAGTAAATTAAACTTTACATCAACATTATTTAAAGGTTTTGTATAATGAGTTCTTATTATCATTTGATCAATATCCTACTCAGAAAACCTAGAGTTTCGTGACATTTGTCATGGAAATAAACGGGACGAAGTGAGCAAACCGTCATTCTTAAGGCTGCTATTTATGGATTAACCACTACTTATATTATCTTAAAATTTTGAATTAAAAATCTTAATTTCAAGACAATTCAAAATATTTTATGTCCCAAAAAATTAAAATAGTAAATTGAGATTCACAACGCATCGGCTAATTCCTAAATAACAGCCCTTTTGAGTGGCTACTTGTTATCATTGCTACACAAAAACACAGGGACGACTCAATGAAATCGGAGGCCTAAAGCCAAAAGTTAAGAAGATGTGAGAAAATAGCATTAGAAATGTGATAACAGTTAAACAAATAGACACGATTAATTTAGATATCCAAGAAAAAATTGTATGGGTTAACAAATTTTCTTTCAAGGTTTTAAGTTTTCTTCTAAGTATTCCACAGTATAACATTGTCTAATATCTTAAAATTTTGAGTTATATATTTAAATATTCATATCTACTAATAAAATATTTGATAACTAGAACTAATGTAGTGTATTGAAACAAAATGTTAATGTTTTGTTAACTTAAAAAAAACTTACTAATAAAAAATGTTTTGAAAGGCCTTTGACACTTGGGAGCCTAAAGCAACTTTAGTGGCCTTACCCTAAACCCACCCATGCAAAAATCTCACTCGTGTAACACAAGAAAAAGTAAGAAAAATAAGTGTAGTTGCAACATTACTGTACTTATAAAATTATTACAGTGATTATTTTCTTATTCTTCTCATGGTAGATTTCTTCTTTATCTATTTCTCTATTATTTTTGCCTTTATTTCACCTTTATAAAGGTCAATCTTTCTAGAGTTGATAATGATGAGTATGTGGACCTTCCTTTTCTTATATCCTAATTAGGGGTGTACAAACCGAATCGAAAAATGCATCAAACCAAAAAGTCAAACCAAACCGATTAAAAAACTCGACTAAGTTTGGTATTGAGTAAAAAAACTCGAATCAAACCGACATATAAATATATATTTTTTATATATAATTTTAAGACTTTATATAGAATTTTATTTAAAAAATGTCTAGAAATATTTGAGATCCTCTCCTGGGATATAATATTTAATCGAACTATAAAGTGCATTCATTTTTATTTACTTTAACTACTAGATTATATCACTTTCTTATTATGTGTTATTGAAATACGTCAATCATCTCTTTGTTCTTTCATATTCATATGTCAAGATTTATTATATATTTTTCGAATTTGAAGTGGTATTTCGATAATCTAAAATTACATAGAACATATCATTATTTAGGTATCATATTTAATTATTAAATTTGATTAACCCTGAAAGCGTACATCAACAAAAAATTATTGGTAGACGACTAAGAAAATAAACTATTATGTGTTACTAAAAACAATTCTCCTGTAAAATCACTTTAATAGATCATATGTTTGTTTGTTTTTTTTAATTTTTAGTAAACATGTATTCACTTATTAAAATTTTATCTATAACTTTAATAATGCAATATTGAAATAATATTTATGTAACAAAAAAAATCCAAAAAATCCGACAAATCCGAACCAATCCAAACCGATATAATTAATTTGGTTTGATTTTGTTAAAATTCGAACCAATCCGGTTCATATACACCGCTAACCCTAATGAACCTACAGTATATTATTCATTTGAAATGCTAGACCACGTTTTATTGCATGTGGAGATAATTTTATACTAATTTATATATGGTCAATTTAATGCTAAATTGACCGCATCCTTTTAAGAAGAATAGACTTGACTTCTTTTTAAGCCCCAACAAGTACGGTCAGAAAAGTCTCTGGGCAACTCGATAGGAATTAGAGGAGAAAGATAGAGTCATTGCCGTTCTGACCGCTGTCAGAGAGAGGCCGAGTGATCGAAACGGCTCTAAAATTTAAATTTAATAGGTTCAGTTTTTAAGATTTTAATATTAAATTTATTGTACTTACGATTTCAAGGTAGATGATGAAAAATATGGTTCGGGTCAAGAATACTGGCTGCATATCAGGAAATGCACAATTGGCACTCAAGTAATACTGCTAATAATCTTCGTTTCTGACATTTAAGACTCAGTAAATGTGGAATTAATTCTGAAAGATCTGGTTTTTGTTTAACAATGAGACTATTCATTCTCTCATATGTCACTGCATGTTAATTAATAATATTAATTTATTTATATCACCACTTCACCAGTATATGAAATGCATCAATTAAATATATTAATTACTAATAATCGAGTACAGAAAAATGTATAAACTTGTTCTAACAAAAAAAATTAAAAAAAAATCGTGTTTCACGTTGTTGTAATATGGTCCACAGCCATCTATTGACTATTGAGAATTTATGTATGGATTGACTTATGAAGAGAAACTTTAATCAAATAATTAAGTAGCAGGCAGAACATGGACCTAATAATTAATATCACCTGTATATCCACCGCAATTTCGCAATAATTCACCTAAACAAATTGAAGGAATCATTTTTCACGATCTAGCTGAAATGTTTTTAAATATTTTGTCCTTTTCGTTTTTTTTTTTTTTTTTTCCCTTTTTTGGGTGGGGTGAACCTGAAATGGCTATTTGGAAGATAGCAGCAGGTTCGGCATATTCAGGTTGGTTGAACAGCTTTTGCAGAAACATAGATTTAGTTCAGTTTATTATCAAAATCATGTTAGTCTGTCTGATTTTTTTTTTGATTTGAATCCGCCTCTATATATAACGGAGTAGTATTTATAAATAATGGATGGTGCTTGCTTTTAAAGCCAAAACCAACTTCAAATAGGAATTAAAGTCGAATCCAGTTTCGAATAGGAATAAAAACCAAAAGAGAATAGAATTAGGGGAATCTTAAAGGAATGTCCCCAAATAATTCTCAACTTACCAACCTCTAGCCATTAATCATAAACTTATCAATACTAGCCCAACACATATAAAAATTAAAAACCCAAATAAATAAGGTTCTTTTTCTCCAAGAATCACACGCAAAAATCTCCTTCCATATTTTAGTCGTGATTATCAACATTAGATGCAAGACGGAAAGGAAATTTCATGCATGAGGTAGCAAATAAGATGATGAAATACAAAAAATAAATATATAAGATTCCAAAAATCTAAGAAAAAATGGACATTTTTCAATGGGTATGTTGAAATTCATCGAAAACATATAGATGAGTCAATATACAAAATTTGAAGAAGATTGGGAGTGATTTGGACTGATTTGGTATCAAAATTCGTAGTTAAAATGTAACGACTTAACCGGTCTTTTTGAGCTCTAGCGCGTCGTTTGGCGGTATGAGACCTTGAGTAGCTTTACTTCGGGTATTATGACTTGTACGTGTTGTCGGAATTGAACTTCGGGAAGTTCAGAGTTGATTTGGAAAGAAAATTCTAATTACGGAAGCCTTAAGATGGAAGATTTGACTTTCTAGTAAACGACCTCAGAATCGGGATTTGAAGGTCCTAATAGGTTCGTATGATGATTTCGGACTTGGGCGTATGTTCGGGTTGAGCATCGGATCATCCGGGAGCATTTCGGCGTTTATTATGAAAAGTTAATATTTTAAAAATTTAAGAATTTTCTAAGTTTGGTTTGGAGTGGGCTTTGGTGTTATTGATGTACGTTTGGGATTCCGAGCCTTGGAATAGGTTCGTATCATGATTTGTGACCTGTGCACAAAGTTTGACGTCATTCCAGAATGTATTGTTATGAATCGGACGCGTTCGTCGAAGTTTGAAAGCTTGAAAGTTAGAAAAGGATTTCGATCGTCGATTCATAGTTTCGATGTTGTTTGGCGTGATTTGAGGCCTCGACTAAGTTCGTAATATGTTTTGGGACGCATTTATATATTTGGTCAAGGTCCCGGTGGCCTCGGGTGGATTCCGGATGGTTAACGGATCGAATTTTAGACTTAAGCAAAAGCTGAAGTATTCTGGTTGCTGGTGCAACTGCTTATGCGGAAGCTTCATCGCAGAAACGGCCTCGCAGAAGCGAGGCAGTGGACCGCAGAAGTGGATAGGAGGGAGCTGGGAAGAGGTCGCAAGTGCAAAAGAACTCTCGCACCTGCGTGACCACAGAAGCGGCCCGCAAGTCGCAGAAGCGGTAGGGAGTGAGGCAAGCTGGAGGTGCAGGTGCGAGGTTTGTGCCACACCTACGAGACCGCAGAAGCGGATTCTTGGTCGTATGTGCGACTCCGCAGAAGCAGAGTATTATCCACAGATGCGAAGGCAGGGGCCGAAGAGGGACCGCAGAAGCGGTCAAGTAGCCGCAGGTGCGAGAGGTCGTTGGGTAGTATGTTCTTTTAAGAACGGGATTTGGCCCATTTTTTTCATTTTCACTTGGTTGGAGCGATTTGGGAGAGCTTCAAGGGGAGATTTTCATCAAGCAACACAAGGTAAGTGACTCCCACCTATTAAATACATGGTTTGTGTATTGATTTAAACATGAAAATTTGTAGAAATATGAGATTTTGGTAAAAAATCTAGAATTTGGTATTTTTTAATTTTGACCACGAAATTGGACATGCAATTTGGAATAAGTTATATATTTTAGTTCGTGATGTTATGGGTAAAGTTTATCTTCAAAAATTTTTAAAATTCGGGCACGTGGGCCCGAGGGTTGTCTTTGTTGGCTTTTGAGCGGAGTTGAGAATCATTTTCAATTGTTAAATTATATGTATTAGGGTATATTTTGATTGGGTTGCACATTGGTTGATTAGTTTTGAAGAGACGAGCATCGATTTGAGGTGTTTGAGAGGTGTTGGAGACAGTTTTGGAACTTAGGAGTGAGGTAAGTCTCTTGTCTAACCTTGTGAGGGGAAACTACCGCTAGGTGATATTTATTGTTATGTGCAACTAGTTGTGGGTGCTACTTACGCACGAGGTGACGAGAGTCCGTACGTAGCTAAAGCATGTTTATATCCGGGTAGACTTATAGCTTGTTTGGCCAAGCTTTTTTTGGGCCAAAAGTGCTTTTGGCCAAAAATTGAGGTGATTGGCCAAGCTTTTAGAAGGAAAAAGTGCTTTTAAGGAGAATGAGAAGCAGTTTTGAGAAGCATAAAAATGTAGCTTCTCTCCAAAAATACTTTTCTGAGAAGTACTTTTGAGAAACATACACTTAGAAGCAGTTTTCAACAGCTTGGCCAAACACTAATTACTGTTTAAAAGGGCTTTTTAAATTAATTAGCCAAACACAAATCGATTCTCACCAAAAGTACTTTTTTGAAAAGTACTTTTGAAAAAAGTACTTCTCCAAATAAGCAGATTTTAGAAGTTTGGCCAAACAAGCTATTAGAATCTTATCATGTAATATTTGAATTATTTGGACTCATTCTGCTGGCTTAATTAATTGAAGTTATAATTGAAATTGATTTAGAAATAAATATATGTACACTAGGCCAAGTTTTAATACTTTGAGTTGTGGGCGAGTTATTTGATAAATGGTAAAGATTATATTCATTTTCTGCTCATATGTTGTATTGCAAACACGTATCTCGTAATTCGAAAACTTTCTTCTATTTCTTGTAGAGCGGGCCGAACGCCTCGGCAGTATATAGATGCATCTATGGTTCGTGGCACGACCCTCGACAGTGTACACACTATTTTGGATCGGGCCGAACAACCTCGGCAGAATCGTGCGTTATATCGCTAGTAGTCTGAATATTCACGAGCTAATTTTTTCACTGATGTCCGGCATTTATATGGTATAACTCATTTATTTGATAATGACACTTGACATCTTTTGAGTTTATAAGGTAGAATACAGGATTTAGAAATTCTTGCTTTAAAAGAAGTAATTGGAAGATTATGTAACTTACAGATTTACCCCATCATTGTCGTATGCTTCATATCTGCTCATGTTTTATTTTATTATTTTATTGGACCTTTAGTAAGTGTCGATGTCGAGCCCCCGTCACTACTTCTCCGGGGTTAGGCTAGATACTTACTAAGTGCGCATTGATTTATGTACCCATGCTGCACTTCTGCACTAAATGTGCATGATCTGACAGGCTCATTTGATGATCACCTTGGCGCGTAGGCGCACCTGTTGAGGAGACTTTATGTGAGTTGCATTCCAGGCTACGCATCGCAGTCCACCGAGTCTCCATTGTACTATTTATTTTATTCAGTCTTACTACATTCGGTACAGATATTGTATTATTATTATACTCCTTAGAAAATGCTCATGCACTTGTGATACCGAGTTTTGGGGGTTCATACTGGTTGTTCGTTATTGTAGTTCACGTAGTTATTATCTTTTTACCCTGTAAATTCCATCATATAATATTTAATAAATGGAGATTATGATCTCGAAAGTAATAAAATAAGTAAATAATGTGATAAATCAACGTTGGCTTGCCTGGCGGCGGCGTTAAGCGTCATCACGACCTATAGTGTATTTTGGGTCGTGACAGCTTGGTATTAGAGCATTAGGTTCACTTGAATCTCACGAGTCATGAGCAATTCTAGTAGAGTCTTGAGGATCGGTACGGAGACGTCTGTACTTATCTTCGAGAGGCTACAAGACTACTAGGAGCACTTCCTTTCTTGATTTCCTCATCGTGCGGTTTGATTCAATCAAGGCTTGTGCCTTTATTTCCTTCCTACTCAATCTTATGCGACGTGAAGCGGTTGTTGTCAATTGGATGTCCAGGAGTTGTATTGGTACTGCAGACGTGGTGCATGATGTTTTTCCTTTCATGTTCGGGTAGGTTATTATTGTCGCCTTGCGGAAGGGTGTTATGTTGTTTCAAGTTCAGTATCTGTACTTCCTATGTTTTTGAGAATATGCATGGATTGCTATGATGATCATGTGTTGTTATCGCACAGTGTTGGTGTAATGGTAGGGTGCTTGTCTATGTGTCGAGAAAGTGAATGACTTAAAATGAGGGTTTTTCAGTGCATAATTTAGAGGTTCAACATTTAATTCCAGCAAAGGAAGGGCAATCGGACTATGGACGTTTAGGCTTTGGTTGATGGAGTAACGACACTTAATATTTTCGAGCGTGGTGGAATTCTCAGTTGTGATGTGGTATCATCATCCTTGTTGGAACGCATTAAGGATTAGCAGGTGTTATGGTCTTTTTTGATTTTTGCCTTCAGGCAAGGTGTTGTGAAATGGTGCCTAAGACGCGGTTGTCAGAGATAGCGATGTGTAGCGGTTTCGAGCCGAATTAGTGATTCCAAGGTTGATGGCTTGCTCGAGAAGGATGATCTTCCAGGAGGTTTAGAGTTGATAGCAAATTCATTAGTTCAGGTGCTACAGATATGGATTTGGTATGAGGCAGCAGTTGGGCAGCAAAGTATGAGGGAGGACATGGCGGGAAGTGTCTCGAGGTAGTTGAATTTCTAGCAGGTCAAGTACGAACAACAGAGGTCGAGGAGTTGCCTAAAGGAGATGGTTTAACCGAATTAAGAGTGACAGATTAGCATATCGATTCTGTGGTAGGCTAGCCGCGTGCCTTAAAAAGTGTAGAACGGTTTAGGAATCGTGATGAAAGGCGATTGGTTCTACGGATTTTATTTAGAATAATGGTTACTGTGCGGAGAAAGATTGAATATGGCAGAAAGGAGTCTGCTTGAAATGAAGAGGGGTGTGAAGATTTGATTATCATTTCAGATGCAATATGACTTGAGTTTAGAAGGTATTGTTGAACTTTCAGTTGATGTTAATGGGGAAAGAACAGACTTATACAGCTGGTGGGCAAGCATGGGCTCAGGAGAATTTACTAATTACGTAGTAGTTGTACCCAGCGCAGCGTCGTTGGAAGATGTCGGTAAGGAATTCCACAGTTGGGTTATCTCCTGCGAGCAGGTTAGCGGTTGCGTGACTTTGATAAAGTTTCTACGAGGAGTTTTACTTACTACCCGACAGAAGGTCAAATATGCGGTCGTGGATGATAATTCGGAATGTTCATGAAAAGCTTAACAAAAGACTTTGAGAAATTTGGTGGGTTAACGGTGCGAGATCATGGTAATTAAGAAGGAGAAATCGTTGTGGGCTCTACATTATGTGGTAGCTTAAAGCTAAGTGGGGGAGCCCCACTATTTACGATTGGATCACGTGGTTGTCTATTTGTGCGGTTCCTGGTTATCGATGCGTTGGCGGATTAATTATGACTAGGAAAAAATAAGTAAATGTCAAGAGTAATTCGAACAAGGAACTCGATGAATGTGTGTTGTACTTCACCTTATCGATTGAGGTGCAGGATTTGGGAAGACTCAGAGTTTATGCTTCTTGTGGAGGTAATGTACAATGAAAAGAATTCAGCCTGTTGCTTCCTTGAGAGGGTGTTCACGTGCTAGCAGAGTGTTGAAGTTTAGTTATATTCGGGATAATATCAGAGTAGGTGACTCTCAACAACGGTTCTAGTGGGTTCAAGAATTAAAGTGCAGTGCCTAAGGATTTCGGGACCGTTGTGTGGTTAAAGATCGAGTCTTCACAGTGGATTGCGAACGTGACTTGCAATATTCTATGTTATCATCGGGTATGCGATGAGGTATTGGAGGAAAGGAAGAAATAGCTTCGGATTCGCAGAAGGTCTTGCAGAATGGGCATACCAGTCGGAGATGCTATTGAGCGCATAAGGAGGGTATGAGATGGTTCATGAGTATTGAGACGATGCGGTCTCGTAATGCGGGTCACTTGGGATGAGTGCGGATTTAATTCGTTATGCTTTCGAATGGAGCTATTATTATTTCTAAGGCAAGTCGAGAGTAAATTGGAAGAAGTTGGGTCGGTTAGAAATGGTTGAACCAGTCTGATTGCGCCAATGATCAGTTCCTTCAGCGTGTGAAGTTATACATGTGGTTTGTAGTTGTACGTGAGGGCTTGACAGCCACCATAACTTGATTGATTTAGGAGGTATTTGATTCAATGGCCTTGTTGTATAAATGGATTCCAGAAGAGTCATGACGGTTTAGATCACGACTTGAGGGTTGTATTTCCTACGGTTTGGGAATTTAGTTGTGGGTTGCATTGGTTCTTTTGAAATGAGTTATTCTAGCCAATGAAGTGTTCATTCTACTAGTATTTCAGGGGTTTGCGATAAATTCTTATACTCTCGTATAGCGCCTTAATGGGTGCATCGAGCGGCATGGGAATTAGAAGTTGAGGATCAAGGTTGCGGTTCGGTATTGATAAGAATGTCACGAGCTCGAATGAGCACGGAAGAATTCAGATGTTTAAAGCAAGTTGGCGTTATCTTATTGTCGCCCGAGAATGGTGTTCTATGGAAGAGGCATTGTGTATTGATTTGCGGATTGTGATTTTCTTTACAGAATTAGTACGGTTCGTGGTATGGAGGTGCAGATTTTGCTACCCGGTGCGGAAGGTCGTTGGAGCGTGCCCCACGAAAAGATTTTATAAGTATGGCATGTTAGTCATTTAATTGTGAAAGATTAAAACCAAGTATGGAGGTTATAGTAATATCGCAAATGCGAGAGTTTATGTCTGAGAGGCTTCCTATTCCTTGGGCTGTGGACCGCGTGAGTTTGTTTCGAATTTGATGGATGTTCTTATATGTCATGAATAGGGCCATTATGGATCTTTGGAAGGTTATTGGCCCCGTATGGTATGATTAGAATCGGTGTGAGGTCCGTTGGAGGGTCTAATATAAGTGTGTGCTCTACGTCAAGTCGGATGTGTTCTTTCATCATAGCATTGCTTACGGATGAATCGTCGTGCATGGGATGTTATTTCTGTCATCAGCTATTCCGTGTAATCTCTATTGTGCCATATGGGTTATGAGACGATTGATTATTCGCACACGTGTTGAGGTCCCGTGTACCTTTGTGGTGTTATGTGAGCAGGATGGCTCTCGAGATGCAGGTCATTTATTGCACCTTAGTTGTGCTTGGGTTTCGTAACGTATGGCGTTATCCGTCTCTCTAGGATTTGTATTATACACTTGGCGTGCTTGTGATCGATATTTTGGCATTTCGTAAGTATAAGCGTTATGGCTTGATGTGCGTATTTTTCTTCTTGATGTTATGTGTGGATCGGGTGGCACGCCGCCACGGGTATATTATCTGGATCGGTGGCACGCCGTCACGGGCATGTTATGTGAATCGAGTTGCACCCCGTAATAGTGTCATGTTGGATCGGGTTGCACGCCGCAACAACGAGATGTTAAGCATAGTCCCTTACACTTATTTTGTGTGCCTTGTTTTCATCCCTGAGGTAGGTTCACAACATCTATTCGGCCGTTTTATTCGTAATGCAGGCTGGGTAGTCCTTCTCCAGAGTTCGTTCTTCCTTATATATCACATTCGAGTCGTAGCTTGTTGGCGCGTTGTGGGCGCCATTTAAGATTTTTGGCAGTGTCTGAGACGGCTTATTGCATGAGCAGCTTGTACTGGGTGAGACGAGATTATTGGACCTGAAATTAGTGCAATCAGATTTATATAAGGTACATTAAAGAGAAAATATCTTTATTCCATTCAGAATGAGGTAATGGTTTTTGTCAGGAGGAGAGACTCCATGAATTATTGATTTGGCAGGTGGTTATGAGTTTCTACATGTCGTTTTCGTCGTGGCAGTATTGCGAGGGTTGGAACATGATGTATATGCATCATGAGATGTATTGCGGGCATCAGATTTGTGAAATTACAGCTATTGTGGCCGGAGGATGTTATTATGGACAACCGACTTATGTGGTACATGGTGTGATTTCAGCATAGGTGCATGATTATGTTTTGGAACAGTGCGTGGTGATTGGTACTGTGTTCGTATGTTAGAATCAAGACCTGTAGAGAAATTCGGAGGTTGGAATTTGGTCCTAAGGTTTATTGTCTAAATAAAAAGGAGGATCTTCAATCAAACTCGAGCTAATGTATATAACTAGATTGTGGTGGCACGGGTAGGTGCACGAGGTGTTAAACAGTGATTTTGAACAACTCCAGAGCAGTCCTTAGCATGTTCGAGGACGAACATATGTTTAAGTGGGGGACAATGTAATGACCCGATGTTTTGAGCTCTAGCACGTCGTTTGGTAGTTTGAGGCCTTGAGTAGCTTCACTTTGGGTATTATGACTTGTACGTATGGTCAGAATTGAACTTCGGGAAGTTCGAAGTTGATTTGGAAAGAAAATTCTAATTTCGGAAGCCTTAATTTGGAAGAATTGGCTAAGATTTGGCTTTCGAGTAAAAGACCTCGGAATCGAGATTTGAAGGTTCCAATAGGTTTATATGATGATTTCGGACTTGGATGGATGTTCAAATTGAGTATCGGATCACCGGGGAGTATTTCGGCGTTTATTATGGAAAGTTAACATTTTGAAAGTTAAAGAATTTTTTAAGTTTGGTTTGGAGTGGGCTTTGGTGTTATTGATGTCTGTTTGGGATTCCGAGACTTGGAATAGGTTCGTATCGTGATTTGTGATATGTGCACAAAGTTTGCCGTCATTCCGGAATGTTTAGTTATAAATCGGACACGTACGTCGAAGTTTGAAAGCTTGAAATCTAAAGAAGGATTTCGATCGTTGATTCGTAGTTTAGATATTGTTTGGCGTGATTTGAGGCCTTGACTAAGTTCGTAATATGTTTTGGGACACGTTGGTATATTTGGTCAAGGTCCTGAAGGCCTCGGGTGGATTCCGAATGGTTAACGGATCGGATTTTGGACATAAGCAAAAGCTAAAGGATTCTGGTTGCTGGTGCAACCGTTTCTGTGGAAGCTTCATCGCAGAAAACGGCCTCGCAGAATCGAGGCAGTGGACCGCAGAAGCGGCTAGGAGGGAGCTGGGAAGAGGCCGTAAGTGTGAAATAATTCCCGCACCTGCGTGACCGTAGAAGCGACCCGGGAGTCGCAGAAGCGGTAGGGAGTGAGGCAGGCTGGAGGCGCAGGTGCGAGGATTGTATCGAAATACCGCTTCTGCAATCCCCCTTCAGCCCCTGCCTTCGCATCTGTGGACCAGACTTTTCTTCTGCGGAGTCGCACATGCGACCAAGTGGCCGCAGGTGCGAGAGGTCGCTAGGCAGTGTTTACTTTTAAGAACGGGATTTGGCCTATTTTTTTTTATTTTTACTTGGTTGGGGTGATTTTGTATAGTTTCAAGGGGAGATTTTTATCAAGCAATACAAGGTAAGTGACTCTCACCTATTACAAGTTAAATACATGGTTTGTGTATGGATTTAAACAAGAAAATTTGTAGAAACTTGGGATTTAGGTAAAAAATCTAGAATTTGGTATTTTTTGATTTTTACCACGAAATTGGACATGAAATTTGGAATTAGTTATTTATTTTAGTTTGTGGTGTTATGGGTAAAGTTTATCTTCGAAAAATTTTGAAATCCGGGCACGTGGGCTCAAGGGTTGTCTTTGTTGGTTTTTGAGCGGAGCTGGGAATCATTTTCAATTGTTAAATTATACGTATTGGGGTATATTTTGATTGGGTTGCACATTAGTTTATTAGTTTTGAAGAGACGGGCATCGATTTGAGGTGTTTGAGAGATGTTGGAGCCGGTTTTGGAACTTAGGAGCGAGGTAAGTCTCATGTCTAACCATGTGAGGGGGTACTACTGCTAGGTGATATTTATTGTTATGTGCAACTAATTGTGGGTGCTACGTACGCACAAGGTGATAAGAGTCCGTACATAACTAAAACATGTTTATGTCTAGGTAGACTTATAGCCTGTTTGGCCATATTTTTTTGGGCCAAAAGTACTTTTTGGCCAAAAGTACTTTTGGCCAAAAATTGAGGTGTTTGGCCAGGATTTTAAAAGGAAAAAAGTGCCTTTGAGGAGAATCATAAGCAGTTTTTAAGAAGTAGAAAAATGTAGCTTCTCTCCAAAAGCACTTTTCTCAGAAACACTTTTGAGAAAAATACACTTAGATGCAGTTTTCAACAGCTTGGCCAAACACTAATTACTGTTGAAAAGCACTTTTCAAATTAATTATCCAAACACAAATCGATTCTCACCAAAAGTATTTTTTTGAAAAGTATTTTTGAAAAAAGCACTTCTCAAAATAAGCAGATTGTAGAAGCATGGCCAAACAGGCTATTAGAATCTTATCATGTAATATTTGAATTATTTGGACTCATTCTGCTGGCTTAATTAATTGAAATTATAATTGAAATTGATTTAGAAATAAATATATGTACACTAGGCCAAGCCTTAACACTTTGAGTTGTGGGCGAGTTATTTGAGATTTGGTAAATATTATATTCATTTTATGCTCATGTGTTGTATTGCAAACACGTATCTCGTAATTCGAAAACTTTCTTCTATTTCTTGTGGAGCGGGCCGAATGCCTCGGCAGTATATAGATGCATCTATGGTTCGTGTTGCACGACCCTCGGCAGTGTACATACTATTTTGGATCGGGCCGAACAACCTCGGCAGAATCGTGTGTTATATCGCTAGTAGTCCGAATATTCACGAGCTAATCTTTCCACTGATGTCTGGCATTTATATGGTATTCCTCATTTATTTGATAATAAGACTTGACATCTTTTGAGCTGTTAAGGTAGAATACAGGATTTAGAAATTCTTGCTTTAAAAGAAGTAATTGGAAGATTATGTAACTTACAGATTTACCCCATCATTGTCGTATGTTTCATATCTGCTCATGTTTTATTATGTTATTTTATTGGACCTTTAGTAAGTGTCGATGTCGACCCCCCATCACTACTTCTCCGGGGTTAGGCTAGATACTTACTGGGTATGCATTGATTTACGTACTCATGCTGTACTTCTGCACTAAATGTGCAAGATATGACAGGTTCCTTTGATGATCACCTTGGCGCTTAGGGTTGAGGAGACTTTATGTGAGTTGCATTCCACGCTACGCATTGCAGTCCACCAAGTCTCCATTGTACTGTTTATTTTATTTTATCTTACTATATTTGGGACAGATATTATATTATTATTGTACTCCTTAGAAAATGCTCATACACTTGTGACACCGGATTTTGGGGATTCCTATTGGTTGTTCGTTATTGTAGTTCACGTAGTTATTATTTTTTTACTATATAAATTCCATCTTATACTATTTAAGAAATGGAGATTATGATCTCGAAAGTAATAAAATGAGTAAATAATGTGATAAATCAACGTTGGCTTGCCTGGTGGCGGCGTTAGGCGCCATCACTACCTATAGTGAATTTTGGGTCATGACATAAAATCGAGTTCAAAAAATTATTCTGCGACACATATATCTCACACACGGGTATGCATAGATATACGTGTGATACACATTTGATATCGTTATGATACATATGTGATACTCAAATGATACACAGTGTGATACACATATCATTTTTTTCATGTTCATCTTCTAATTCGAATTTTCAATTCAAACCACCTCAAAACTCCACCAAATCATCCCAAAAAGGAGAGTCAATCTTGTTAAGATGTACCCAATCTATTCTAATAACACTCACTCAAAAGAAAGCAAAAAATAATTCTTTTTTTGGCTACGAATAGCTAATTGGCTAATATTAGTAATATTTTATGAATTAACCTATTTTTGTAATATGCTACTTATAAATGGACATAGCTGGTAGTATTCCTGGAATTATACCATTGGGTGTGAACAACATGGGCATGGCCCATCAACCTTTTTATTGAAATGTGACCTGGTAATTATTAGTATCAAAGTGATATACTAATTATTTATTGAACAAAGTTTTCAAGATAAAATCAAAAGTAAAATATCAGATAGAAAATTAGTCCTATGCCTACCTCCTCCCCCCCCCCCCCCACACAACCAACAAGGTGGCTTTGAATTTTTCTTAATTAAAAAAATAGTCCTATGAGAATGTATCAATCTTGTTAAGATGTACCCAATCTATTCTAATAACACTCACTCAAAAGAAAGCAAAAAATAATTCTTTTTTTGGCTACGAATAGCTAATTGGCTAATATTAGTAATATTTTATGAATTAACCTATTTTTGTAATATGCTACTTATAAATGGACATAGCTGGTAGCATTCCTGGAATTATACCATTGGGTGTGAACAACATGGGCATGGCCCATCAACCTTTTTATTGAAATGTGACCTGGTAATTATTAGTATCAAAGTGATATACTAATTATTTATTGAACAAAGTTTTCAAGATAAAATCAAAAGTAAAATATCAGATAGAAAATTAGTCCTATGCCTACCTCCTCCCCCCCCCCCCCCCCACACAACCAACAAGGTGGCTTTGAATTTTTCTTAATTAAAAAAATAGTCCTATGAGAATGTATCAATCTTGTTAAGATGTACCCAATCTATTCTAATAACACTCACTCAAAAGAAAGCAAAAAATAATTCTTTTTTTGGCTACGAATAGCTAATTGGCTAATATTAGTAATATTTTATGAATTAACCTATTTTTGTAATATGCTACTTATAAATGGACATAGCTGGTAGTATTCCTGGAATTATACCATTGGGTGTGAACAACATGGGCATGGCCCATCAACCTTTTTATTGAAATGTGACCTGGTAATTATTAGTATCAAAGTGATATACTAATTATTTATTGAACAAAGTTTTCAAGATAAAATCAAAAGTAAAATATCAGATAGAAAATTAGTCCTATGCCTACCTCCTCCCCCCCCCCACACAACCAACAAGGTGGCTTTGAATTTTTCTTAATTAAAAAAATAGTCCTATGAGAATGTATTCCCTCATATATATATATATATATATATATATATATATATATATATATATATATATATATATATATATCCGTGATTGGGCATTTAAATGTTCTTTTAACCCATGCATACCAAGCCTACGAGTCGCCAGCTCATTCTTTTACTGGCATACGGTCAGAGTTCACTCTACAGTAAAATGGTTCGTCTTATAAAAAAAAATTATAACGTTTGTGAGAAAATAAAAAATTATTATTGACGCTAATGATACGGTCGAAACAAACCATATGCATGCTAGCCCAACTTTAAAATGTATAACATTATTTAATACCATGCATCCAAAGGTAATTTTAAATGGCCGTTGAGGCTTTATTGATAGTATATATAAAAAATGATTTAGGAATATATGTAAAATTTTATGGTTACAAAATATTAAAAGTGGTGTTTCGGAGAGAAATTATGTCGAAGTTTAAGACAATTGATTGAATTATTAATTAATTTATTTCTTAATTCTAACAAAAGAAATCCACTTTTAATTTATAAAGTTGAGTGGATTATACAAATTTAAAATTCAAAACCTCGGACTATTCTAGCAATCTTATTAATTCCCTGACTTAATTCAAGCATCATTCGAATATTTGATTTTTATAATATTTTTTCCACTTGTAAAGCACTTTCATACAAATCATTCTTTCTTTTTTAGCATACTTCAATTCCTTTGATTTTAATAATAAAACATTGACCTCAGCTCCTGCATTGGTTTGAAATTAATTTTATTTATTAAAATTAATAAAATTATTAATTACGCGTACAAATTGTTACGTACGTAATTTATTCGCATGGAAATAATATTATCCCAGCTCCTGCATTGGTTTGAAAGATTGTTTTTCATTCATAAAATGATTTTTTTTTTTGGCAAACCATAAAATGATCTCAACATGTCGCTGTTAAATGAGATGCAGCCGATCATGAGAAATAGGATAAATATTTATTACATTATTTGGTTTAGAACATTGTGTTAATCTTTAGTCAATTCCGGTTTTAGGAGTGAAATTCTAGCACTTTCACGAATTACTATAAACTACATGAAAGGTTCTAGACTTCTAGTATGATAAAAATTTACCCTTATCCCGGTTTTTACCTCAAGCAAATGGATGCATAAAATTTATCTTAAAGATCAGTTATTTATTACTTAATCATAGTTAGATGATATGCATTTATACTTTAATTTGAGATTCTCATGGTTAAATTATTTGATTTGGTACAAACATCCGATGCAGGTAAGCATTTATCGTTCTAGTATATATTAAAAGTTTAGGGATAAATGAAACCAAATACAATATGAGTTTTTTAAATATAGTCTTTATGGACAAAAATTTACCGGAGTTGTAAAGATTTCCCTTTTTTTTTTGTTGTCATTTCCTTGTATCCCACAAACCAAAATTAAATTCAACCTTTTGTCAATGATAATAAAAGAACTAAATGCAAAGCATTAAAAGAAAAAAGAAAAGAAAAGGCATACGATAAGTGGCTTTGGCGAAGCAAGAAATTTCGTACGAGGTGTTCAAAATTTAATATATTCATATAAAAAATAATTTTAGACCTATAAACACAATATAAATATTTATTATACACAGTATAATTTTTCGATTAATAGTATTCGGCTGACCACCTTTCAATATATGTAACTACGCTACTGATAAGTGGAGGTAAACGACAGTAATTGATTTTTAGCAATATAAGGTGACAGTGGCGGAGCCACCTTATCCAAAGGCCCTTCGTTTTAAAAATTACACCGTGTAGTTCAATAATTTTTATTTTATAAGTATATATTATTATATGTTGACTCCCCTTGATTTTTTCATGTATTTATTTTTTTATATTTTGACACCCTTTAGTGAAAATTATGGATGCACCACTTAAGATGACATTTCCCTTAATTTCTGAACAGGCCTTTCAACAAGAACATAGTATTAAGTGGAAAACAATAGAGGAGTCCATTATTCATCGAATTTTAAATTTTCCGTTACTAATCTTAGATTTTTCGATCTAAAAAAAGGGTTATTTCCCTTAATTTCTGAACGGACCTTTCAACAAGTACCTAGTATTAAGTGGAAAACAATAGAGGATAGCGAGTCCATTATTCATCGAATTTTAAATTTTTCGTTACTAATCTTAGATTTTTTTTATCTAAAAAAAGGGTTATTTTGGTCAAAATGATTACAAGGAAAAAGATCTTACAAATCAGGGGCGGCCCAAGGGTCAAGCCACTAAAGCAAAGGTTTTAGGCCCCCAAATTTTGAGGGCCCCAAATTTTTCTTTTATTTTTTTACTCGTATTTGTATTGTGATCCCGACTAATCTAGATTCGTACCGCATAAGACCTAGTAAAAGAGAGAACACGTTTTAACATGATTTTTTTAACCACAGGACTCGAACCCAATATATTTAATTAAGGTAAGTTGGATTAAATACATCTCACAACAATCTTTAGAGACAGGGTCTAAATATATTGGGTATGTTAAAATAAAAAATAAAATATTTTATAAAAATTCAAGATAACTTTAATTTAGTAGTGATGTAACCGTTTGAGCAAAAAATGCAGAAAGAGAATCACTCCACCTAAACCCTTGTCGCGAATATAAAAACTTTTCATTATTTAAATTTTACGAGTGACATCATTAGTGAGGTATTTATATGAATTTGGTTCTATTATCTAAGATCAATAATATCTTAGGAGAGACTAAATTATTTATAAAATAAATTATTAACAACTGATGTTAGGCCAAAATTCTATACTTTTAGCACATTACTCACCCTATATTTTGTTGGTTTAAGTGAGTTATTGTGCGACAATTGCTCTAAATTGTGTTGTTTTATGTATAGAAACATCAGAATGAATCATCGATGTTATGATAAAAAAAAATTCATTCTGAAAGGCCCCAAATTAAAAATCGGCTTTAGACCAGGCGCCCTGTTACAAATTTAGACATAAAAGATTCTATTTCTCTTCTTAACTGGTCCTCATATTTTATAGTAACGTATTCGTTCCAAATTTGAATACCTTATGAATCTATGATTCCAGATACTTCCAAATTAGAAATTGCCACGAAATTACTCCTTTTTATTTTGTTTCTGTTTTTGCTGGGACACTTGGTACTTATCTTGCAACAACACAACACAGACCACAACTTCAAAACTCGGTACATCCAATTTGACTGTCACTTTTCTATGTAGTGCGATTAGCATTAGTTTACAAACATATTGTAACTGCTTTTATGTGGAATTATAGTTTGAGTTTTCGATTGTAAAATGTAAAGAGCGATAACAACAAACTCAGTGTAATTTCATAAATTGAGTCTGTGAAGGATAGTGTATACACAAATCTTAACCCTATCTTGTGAAAGTAAAAAAGTTATTTCTGATAGACACTCAGGTAAAAAAAAATTCAGTCACATTATAGTTGGAAAGAAATTCAGTAACGAGGTAAAAAATAAAGAGCATAGGATAATATTGCGTTTCTAGTTATTAGATGGTTATTATCATTTTTCTGGCTATTGTTGTAGATATTTGATTGTTTTTATTCATCCTCTCGAGCCGATGGTCTTTCGGAAACAACTTCTCTACCTCCCAAAGATAAGGGTAAGGTCTGAATACATACTATTCTCTCCAATACCACTGGTGAAATTTTATTAGGTTTGTTATTGTTATTGTATTATAGGATAATATTGCGTTGATACAATAATAAGTAAAGTTTTTTATTCACAAAAAGTAATAGAAAAAACTAAATTTTCGAATTCACATTGAAAATTAGTTAATTTGATTCTCGCATTCGAAAAGATTCAAATAAATTAAAATAGGTGGAGAAACTGCTTTAATGTGGAATTATAGTTTGAGGTTTATATTGTAAAAAGTTAAATAATTAGTAAAGTATTTTATTTCAAATAAGTAATGAAAAAAATTAACTTTTCGAATTCACATTAAAATTTCATTTAACTTTCGTATTCCGAAAAGATTCAAATAAATTGAAATAGGTGGAGTAACTGCTTTAACGTAGAATTATAGTTTGAGGTTTATATTGTAAAAAGTTAAATAATTAGTAAAGTTTTTTATTCCGAAAATGTAATGGAAAAAATTAACTTTCCCTAAACAACAATCCTTTGTTTTTTCAAGAACCGAAATATTGTTCTAATGTAAAGGCCGCTACAAGACAAAACAGTGTGTATCACATGTGTGGTAAGTTAATCCACTTGGATTAACTTACGTAGCATGTTTTCACCAATTTGTTATTATAAACTAAACCTATTCTAGAAAGAAAAAACAAAAAAACTTAACCTATGTATATATTATAAGGGAAATCAAACAAAATCAAATTACCATATTATTTGGCAAATTTCTAAACATTTTGAAATGTTATCTGCTATGATTTATAGCACTTTTTATAGTAGTTTTTTAAATATTTATTTTTATTTTTAATAATTTGAAAATTTATATCAAAATTTACATTTTTATAGTAGTTTTAGTCAGTTTAATTCTCTTACTCTGAAAAGATTCACATAAATTAAAACGGACATAGTATTAATTGTCTACTTCAGAAAATGTTAAGCTAGCGTTTGGCCATAAATTCCCAAATTTATTCTGAAAAATCTGATTTTGGTGAAGTTTGGTTTGAAGATGAAAATGTGTTTGGACATATGTTTTGGGTGAAGTTTGGTTTGGAAAAATATGAAACATGACTTATACCCACAAGTTCTAATAACTATCACAAATACCCAACAATACCATTCATTATATTATCGCAAACCATAGTCCTGAACATAAATAAATTTGATACAAACTTATCATTTTTATAATGAACTACATGATACACTATCAGATGACCGAGAAGACGAAACAACATCGTTACAAAATAATAAATAGTGGGCTTTTTTATAAAATACAAAAGTTTGGAGTAACTTTTAAAAAATATAATAATGATATTTTGGCCTAAAACCAGCTATTGAGCTGATTTTGGTATTTGGGATTTGAGACTTGGGATTTGGCTGAAATGTAGGCAAAATCTATAGCCAAACATGTATTTGTCAAATAAAACCATTTTGGCAAAATCTATGGCCAAGGTCCTAAGTTGTCCCCGTGCCTCCATGCCCTTAATGCCCCCGACCCCACCGCCACCTCCCACCCCTAACTAAATAAAAAAGAAAAACACAAAATCACCACCCACTAAAAAAGATAAAGAAAATAATTAATTCCAAATAAGATTCTCTTATTCATTCATTCTTGTAACATCTTATATAAATACATGTGGTAACGCCTAGCTGGTAGGCTAGCCATACATTTCAAAATCTTCATTAGGGAAACAACATAAGACAAGAGAAGAAGAACAGGAGTGATTTGCAAAGGAAAAAGGGAAGAGAAGATTTTGGTTTTCATTTGGCTATGGCTACAAAAGGGTTGTTGATTTATCTGTTAGCAGGTTTTTCTGTGGCGGTTCTATCAGTTTTCTTTGTCCAGAACTTCCAAGATGGAAAATTTTATCAAAGTTCTAACCTTTTGCAACGACCCATTGGATCTGAAGACAAAGTTTGGCCGGTATTTATTGTCTCTTGTTATAATCTTCTATATTATATATGCTTGTTTCCACCCGTGAAAATCCATTGGGTTTGTTGTTGTTTATAGTTATAAACATGTGGTATATACATAAAAAATGGCAGTATGATGTATTAAGCTATCACTATGCGTGGGGTCCGGGAAGCGTCGGACCACAACAGTCTATTATACTCAGTTTTACCCTACATTTTTATCGGAGGCTATTTTCATGGCTCAAAAACGTGACCTCACATAGCAACAACTTTACGAGTCTCATCCAGACGTGGTATATACATGTGGAGCAAAAAAGGGTCTTGAGTTTTACCTTAAATGGCTTTTGGTTTATATGTTTTTTTTTAAAATTTTTGTTCTTGTTGCAGGAATTGAAATTTAGTTGGAGAATTGTTGTGGCAACGATAATAGGATTTTTGGGGTCAGCTTGTGGTACTGTAGGAGGTGTTGGTGGAGGAGGCATTTTTGTTCCTATGCTTACTTTGCTTCTTGGATTTGATACAAAATCTGCTGCTGCTCTTTCCAAATGTAAGCATTCTCTCTTTGCATTTCATATATGAGATAATAGATTAATAACATCAACAACAAAAACAATAAACTCAGTGGGGTCTGGGTAAGGCGAGTATACGCAGACTTTACCTTTACCTTGAAGGTAATGAGGTTGTTTCCGATAGAACCCGGCTCAAGAAAAGATGAAAAGAAAGAGATTAATAGCATCACAACTTGTAAATAAAGAGTTATCCGCTAGATGTGTGGGTTAAACATAACTAAATTCAATAGAATGGTTGGGAATTGTGCAAGCTTTAGAAGCTGAAAAAACTTGTAAATAAAGTGATTTGGATGAGTGACAGGAAAAGATATGGTTGTAAGTGGGGTAGATCTGAATTATTTGTATTTTCTTTTGTGGACACTTTTCATTCTGTTGAAAAGTTAATTTGCTTTTTTACAGGTATGATAATGGGGGCATCAGCATCATCAGTATGGTATAATTTGAGGGTACCACATCCATGCAGAGAAGTACCAATACTTGATTATGATTTGGCTCTGTTGTTTCAGCCTATGCTCATGTTAGGCATCACACTTGGTGTTTCTCTAAGTGTTGTCTTCCCTTATTGGCTCATCACTGTCCTCATCATCATCCTCTTCATGGGTAATTCTCGCGGAGTTTAAATTTTATATACTGACATATAATCATCCTTAAGATAATTATATGCAACCGTCATATAAGTATAGATTAGTGATTTGGCAAATAAGACAGTATACTTGTTGCGACATATTAAAATATACTATCAATATATATAAGTTAAGTCCTTTTTATTAACCATGATTAATTTCATTATTGGTCCTTTATGTTATCATCCTTGTTTTCTAATGCAAGATTTGGATTTGTGTTTGTTAAACTATTGGTTTTGTTGTTCTGACATCATAGCTTAAAGCAAGTAAGCAACTCTAATTGTATTTTATTGTTTGGTAATAGGGACTTCATCAAGATCATTTTTTAAAGCAATTGAGATGTGGAAAGAAGAAACTATTCTCAAGGTTAGCTCTACTAATCCAATGATTTACATGGGCCTTTTGCTTCCAAATGTATTGAACATATATAAATTACTTAAACAATATCAATGAGATTAAGAATGTATTAGTACTAATTTTTTATAACAGTCAAATAGTTACATTTGATGGTAACTAATTTTTCATCTGTGTTATTTGTATGGAACTTGCAGAAATCAATGGAAGAAGTTCCAGTTAATTCACGTGGTGAACGTATGTCGTCCAAGAACTGAATACACTTCTCCGTCTTTTTTTACTAAGAAAAAGTAACTACTGATTTGATCCTAGTTTAAATTAGGCTAATATTTGTTAGTTTTACTTGCTTTCTTTCAGTTGTTGTTATTGATACAATGTATGAGTCATTGGTTCCTAGGGAGGAGAAAACACCACTGGTAAGTTAATTTACTACATCAAATGGAGAATTTTCTGTTTTTGGCTCCCATTTCTAAGCTTATTTTATTGATTGTAATTGTCTAATTCTGGTATCTGACAGGAAATTTTTAGGTTCAACCTTAACTTGAAGAGAATTATGGTGCTCTTTCTAGTATGGTTCATATTTCTGATTCTTCAAGTGTTCAAGGCAAGTGAACCCTCTACCTTCTAATTTGAATATACTTGTTTCTTCTCTAAACATATTTACTAGATTTAAACGCGCTAAAGATTAACTTGTCGATGAAATGCCCATTGGTATGCACCTAAACTTAACTATTTTTAACCTGTTTACAGAACAATCTAGTGGCTTGTACTCCATTGTACTGGGTGCTCAACTTACTACAGGTACATAAATATTGGCAGCAAGGTCATTCTGCCACTTACAATACCCTGTCGCGTATTTAAGTCGTTTATATAATATTATTTGTGTATGGTGAGGCTGAGTCTTATAGAATGCATTTGTGTTTTCAGTTCCCAGTAGCATTCGCAGTGTTTGGGTATGAATGTGTGAAATTGTACAAGGAAAGCAAGAAGAGGAGACTAGACGGGAATACAGAGTCAATATGTGAGGCTGACATTCAATGGACTGCCACAAACCTTATCTTCTGTGCCCTTTGTGGCATATTGGGAGGCACTGTTGGAGGACTGCTTGGATCTGGTGGTGGATTCATTCTTGGTCCTCTTCTTCTTGAGATTGGAGTTATCCCTCAGGTATGGCCGTCGTCGTTACCTCATTTATTAATTTCTTGATTATGATATCCAATTTTGGACAATGAAGATTCATATAGCCGACTTCAGCTTACTTGGCATTGTGTCGTCGTAGTAGTAGTAGTTGTTGAATTAGGATGTACATTTTACAGATTTTGTGTAATATGATTTGGTAGAGTGGCAGAGTTTTGCAAAGAAGTCAACACTAGATATGAACATACTCTGTTAATTATTGCACATGATGTATGCCAATCACCAAGATTCTAAAACAAGATGTACATCTTTATGGGACAGCCTTATTCTCACTTTTTAAATACATCTTGTTGGAAAGCCTTTACTCTCACTTATGTCTCCTTTTTAAAAATTAGTCACTTCTTCTAAACTTTACCATTATTTATGGTTGCTCTAGTGGGATACAAATAATAGAAGGTAGAGAGGGATTGGTAGGGAACCTTGTAACTTCCCAACAACTCTAGTATCCCAAACAAAAAATTGCAGAAATATGACACTTTTTGGGTATGGTCTTTAATTTTTGATCCCCGCTTTCGTTATGGGTAGAACTTCAAGGTCAAAAGTTAAAAGTGTTGCCCATAAAGTTTTACTCGTGACGCAAGTGAGGACAAAATTCAAGACCATCCACTTTGAGGTCTATTTGTGTACTTCACCCTATCGCGAAAGAATCTATTTTCAAAAAGAATTTAAGTTACATATACTGACATCATAAAGATTTTTTACATTATTAATGTAGTATAAACTACAGGTAATTTACTATTTTTTCCAGGTAATCAATCAATACGAACTGTAAAGGATTATTTGTAACTGCATAGAGCTTAATTCAAAATAACAAATTCTATGGTACTATAGGTTTCTACTAAATGAGTGGCTAGAAAATTGTGCTATTATGGTTTTATGAAGATGTCTTTGTGGAAATATCTAAGGAATATTACAGAGAAAGATGGCTGTTTCAATCAATTGGGAAATTGACAAAAAGGACATTGTTTTTTTACTTCTACAGGTAGCTAGTGCGACAGCAACATTTGTGATGATGTTCTCATCATCTTTATCAGTGGTGGAGTTTTATCTCCTCAAGAGATTCCCAATGCATTATGGTATATTCTTAGTCTCAACAAATTTCTCAAAATTTTCACTTTTAAGTCTTGTACATTATTTGCAACATTATCTTCAGGACTAACTAAACTCATATTGCAGCTCTATACCTCATGAGTGTATCTATTCTTGCTGGCTTTTGGGGACAATGCTTCATTAGAAAACTTATCGCAATCTTAAAGAGAGCATCACTCATTGTATTCATACTCTCTGGTGTCATTTTCGCCAGCGCTCTCACAATGGGTAAGTCAATAAACAATTCTTGAATTTCATATCGCCATAAAATAAAATATTGTAAAGTTGTCTTGGAGCCTTGGAGCAACGGTAAAGTTGTCTCCGTGTGACCTATAGGTCACGGATTCAAACCGTGGAATCAGCCATTGATGCTTGCATGAGGGTAGGCTGTCTACAGTACACCCTCTCGGGGTGCGGCCCTTCACCGAACCCTGCGTGAACGCGGGATACTTCGTGCACTGGGCTGCCCTTTTTTTTATATCGCCATAAAATATTGAATTGTGTGACCATCATATTTAAAAAATTAAGCTGTTACAGAGAGCATACGTTTAATATCTATCATATTAATTATGTCTCGAGTCTCGACATAAAATTAAGAAGCAAGAAAATAATTGATTTTTTCTCGATTTATGCAATGGTTACAGGGGTGATAGGGATAGAGAAGAGCATCAGTATGATACAGAACCATGAGTTCATGGGGTTCTTGGATTTCTGTAGCAGTCAATAATTTGTGTATTTCCAACTAGCAAATTATTGGTGGACAAGAATGGCACAGTTCAGTAAAGACTATAAAACATACATGTAAAGAGCAGCAGCAGCAGCAGAAAGATTGGTGGCCAATACATAATTGGACCAACCATTTGAAGAAGTCATTTTACTATAAGATAAAAGTATAGAATGTCATTTGAAAATGTGGTAATTTGCCTGAGTGTTAGCTAGCGCTAACGCCAGCATCCTCCACCATATTTTCCATTTGCTTTTAGTCAGTTATACAGTAAAATGTTTTGTGTCAGTGTGGCTATTATGTCCGTGAGTTAGCTAGCGCTAACGCCGGCCAACACCACCTCTATTTCCATTTTTTTGTTGTAAAATCTTGTGCTTGCTCTATAGTTTTATCTGAGTGTTAGCTAGCGCTAACACCAGAATTATTTCTATGGTTTGTATCTGAGTGTTAGCGCTCGCTAACACCAGCATTATTTGGTTAATTCCTGTGTATGTTAATGGTTCTGTTCGAGGGTTAGCTAGCGCTAACACCAACAGTCCCAACACCAATACCATTTGTATTTCGCGATGTTATAGTGGTCACTTCACTTGTTTTGCAATGAAGTTTGTGATTCTTTCTATTAATTTTACTGTACAATAGATTTAATGTGGTCCGACCCTTCTTCACATTCCGCGCATAGTAACAGTTTACTGCACCAGGCTAAAATAAATTCCAAGTTCCAATGTAATGAGAATAATGTAATTTCTTTGTACTGATTATAGCAGTCTGTCTATTTCATAATGTTTCAAATATATTCGATTTATTTTTCTGTACCACTCTCACAAGAAAGTTCAAATCATTTAGGCTCTAGCATTTGATAGATTATCCAACCCCGAGCAATCTTAGTTATTGGTGGGAGTTCTGTTCGTTAGCTAGTATTTGTTTAGCCATTCAGATAATGACTGGCGTTTTTTTTAGCTATGCATTACACACCTCGTGTGAATCTAGCTTTCAACAGCATAGAAGACTGGCGTTTTTTTAATTACACATCTCGTGTGAATCTAGCTTTCAACAGCATAGAAGACTGGCGTTTTTTTAGCTATGCATTACACACCTCGTGTGAATCTGGCTTTCAACAACATAGACATTAAATTTTAACGTGATTTCTTTTATTATCAAACTTACTCTTTAACTGATGCAGAGTATTTAACTATTATTATTTTCTGCTATAGTTAGTCTAGTGTACAAGTCAGCTTGATATTTTAAATTTTATGTTCATTCAAACATCTCATCACCAACTCTGAATGTGTGAGTATGCTTACAATGTCGGTCCTGAATAAGTGAGGAATGTTGTAGCAAGTCGGCAACTAACTCAAAGTTAATCAATTTTGATAAATCCCCAATAATTAGAATTGGACTATCAGGACAGTGTGGTACATAAAGTATCCCGTATTTACGCAGGGTTAGGGAAAGGGTCTCACCCGAATTGTATGAGTTTAAATAAAGTAACATGCTTGTTGAATTCAAACATCTCATCACCATATAAAATTGTATAGATGAAGTATTCAAAGAGGAATCCAATAAGGATCTTGTTGTTGAAGTTAGAGATTTGATTAACTCATAGGATCTGAAATAGAATATCTTAGTGTTTGGTCAATATCATAAAGATTAAACTAAATAGGATTAGTAGCCAAGGCTTATCCCAAGAAAATAAGAATTAAAAGATTTGGTTTATCTACTCCCTCTTCTATTTATCAGTATTGTTATTCGTACTCTAGTATTATCTTATTCTTCAATTTTACTACTAGTGCATATCTTTTACTTTGGTTCTCTTTGTTATTTTTGTTGGCAATTTTTTTTTTTTTTAGTATTTTCATCATAGTTTTTTTATTTTTTTATTTTTCAAACATGTTTACAAATTTTTTTTTTAAATCAGAGAGTCTATCGAAAATAGTCTCTCTACCTTACACAAGTAGAAATAAGGTCTGCGTACACCCTATACTCTCTGGACCCCACGTTGTGCCATCACTTGGTATGTCGTTGTTGTAACTCTGTTCTTCTCTCCTTTTTTGTCCCTTCTAATGGCAAAAGGGACAATAACTTCTTTGTCCTTTGATAACAACTTGTATAACGTGCTGCATCACATGTACTGTTCATCGTCCCTTATCTTATTTGAGACAACTCATTTGATGTTGGAACTGGAGATTGATGTGTTTATACTCTACTAAGTTACAATGTTTATTTTCCTAATTTTTGAGGCGGGTGTAAATGATTTTCAGTTAAATTATTAATTTCTTGATATTATGTTTTTTGTTTATTTTAAATGCGGGTAACGCATGAATATAAGTAAGGAGAAATAAGGAAACGAGAGAGCGAGTTTGAGTAAGTTTAGACTCGTGCAACAAAGCGATAGTGTGATAAAATTGCAACCATTATATTGTACCTTCATTTCCATTTTGGACGAGAGTAAAAATCTTTTGAACTTTTTTCTAATATCCATAATGAATTTTGTATTACTATTTTAGGAAGCAATTTCGAACAACCATTTCATAGCGTCCATCTTTTGGCACGTCTAGTATTTTTTTTTTTTTTGTGTGTGTGGGGGGGGGGGGGGGGATTATGGAGAAGAAGCACTTGTGTATTTTTCGTAGCAGAAGTATTTACCGGTTTCTTAAGAGAAATGTATTCATCTAGGATTTCAATTGATTTTTTCCGAAAAATTAGATGGTCCTTCTATGAATTTACCAACAATGCGAAAGGTTGCCCTAGTCGAGAATCTCAGGATTTATGCTTATTTTGAACTATGCATGTGGAAGGAAGTTATTTATTTTAGTAAAAATAAGTGATGTATAGTTGATAATCGCATATGTGACAATCAAACACAATATGGACCATAAAGAGTCATTAAAATGATAAACAGATTCCTGTAATTAAAAAAAGGATTCCTCTAGAAATGACATCTTCAACTTTGTTGCTTAGAGAGTGTTCCAAGATTAATACTCCTACTAATTAACTAATTAAGTACATTTCACGATGCCCCTTGACTTGAAATCATGTTGATAAGTGCTAATTAGTTTACATGTTTATTTTTCCATATAATTACTTCTTCTGTGGATCAGATAGATAAATTATTAATTTACAACTAGTTTACATGTATATATTAATTATTCCCTCAAACTCCATATATATATTTATATGTATCTTAAGTCTTTAAACTTACTTTTCACTATATATTAATGTAGTGTCACGAGCTTCACGCATCTATTTAATTTTTCTTTTCTTGTCTCTTGTCCCCTTTTTGGCTTTAATATTTTAAGCCTAAAGGTGGGTTGGAAAAATATATGAAGGCTTTAAACAGGTTGAAAATGTTTTCCTAAATACCATATTTGCTCATTCTCTTTGCGAGATTTAATACAAAAAGATTTAATTCGTATGACAAGCTTTTTGAATTTTTACAGTTAGAAAATAGTGAAGAAACTCTTTTTACGAAAATAAGAAATAGTATTGGTTTTCAAGTGCAGAATTTAGAGAAGAAAGAAAGCTTTTGGAATAGAAAATAAGACTAGAAAACAAAAATCCTATAAAATGAACATTAATGGGAGGGTGTTTGGGTAAGTTTATAAGGTGGCCAATTATTAGTTTATATACGTGTTTGATAAATGCCAAATATACTTATAAGTTAAAATAGTAAAAAAAAAACATAAGTTTGGTTTGACCGAACTTTCTACCATTTTATTCCTAATTTTTTATTTTTGTAATTCTTGAAAAACTCTTCTCACAAACAAGATTCCTAACTCCTTCATTTCATTTCCGCCATTCGTCCTTTTTCATGTAAAAACTCTTTTTAATTTATAACTTTTATAAACAGTGTGCCTTTTTTGCCACATCTAGTGTCTTTCTATTTGTAAATTATTTTCCAAAATCACAAGAATCATGGAGAAGATGATGGTAGGCTATAATCTCGTATTTTAGTCGCATATTGCACTCTAATTTATTGTACTTTATTTGTGTTTGAGCTTTAATTGGTATTGTTTTGCACTTAGTGTGTGTTTTATGCCTTGTAGGAGCGATTCCGAGTTATGTAGATGTTGTGGAGCTAATCGAGCTATTTGGATCTTTGAAATCTGAGTAAAAGCCCAAGGGATTAAGCCGGGATCGTGTTCGGGGATCAATGGACGAATAGTGCACTTAGTAAAAGGAAAAAAAGTTGAGCAGGAAGAAAACCCAGGTGCGCGTCTGCGCATGAGAAATCCCCAGCGCGCACTTGGGCGCACAAGTGATGCAGTGTACTACCAGAGATGCGCGGCCATGTGCGCGTTCACACTGCCAGGTGCGTGGCCGCGCACGTCCGCTTCCGGGACCTTTACCCTGGCTTATTTTTGTAAATTCGGAGGTGACTCTTTTTGACCTATATGAAGCCTAGCTCGTCTTAGAACAAGGTATCTTGGATTTTGGGAGCAACTTTTGGAGAGAAGAAGGCAAGGAAACAACGAAAACTCTAAATACTTCATCTAATTCATTCAACATGGCAGTTTGGTTGATTTTTGAAATTGTAATGTCTTCTTGTTCTTCTAATACTCTTGTGATAAACAGCTTCTCCAATATGGAGTAATCTTTCTTAGGGTTATTGACAGATATTGTAATTTGACTATTGTTTGGGGTTTACTCTATGTTAGTTGCCTGAATTCGTTGAATGAGTTATTAATTGAATGGAAAGGCCAATTGTGGTTTTACTTTAATCGAAAGAGAAGTGTTGTTGCAATTCGCATTGTGTTATCTTATTTGGGTTGATTTTATGCCTCTCATTAGTAATCGAAAGAGCTTAGAGAGTTATGGATTGACCCAATGTGGAAGAATAGTCGAGAGACATTCTTTGAAAGATCATTAATTCACTGTATTTTTGCATGTGTTCATATGACATGTCATTAGGATGGTTAACGGAATTCTCATTCATTCAGAAGAAGAATTTGAATTCTCAAGATAGCCTAATCATTTGTTGAAATTGAAAGAGTCAATAGAAGTTAAGGGTGAACTTAGCACGGTGTTACCCAAAATAATAGTTGATCAAATATCTTATCGCAACCCTTATTTCGCACCTTGATATTCAATCGTTGCTACTTAGTCACTAAATTTTCATTACTTTCTCACAATCGATAATCTTAGTTTTTATTATTAGTCGGTAATCACTAAAATCAAAGGTTTATTTCCTGGATAGTGTTAACCTGAAGATTTATTAGAATATTATTTAACCCAGTCCCTGTGGAGATGATTTAATGCTATACTATCTTTGATTAGCGAGCCTAAGTGTTATACATCGGTTTTGCGCTCGTCAAATGTTGGCGCCGTTGCCGGGGATAGGCGATTAATATTGTTTGAAATAATTTTCGGTACTAATTCAGGAACAATTTTAATTTATTTTATTTTCCTTTTTACGCTCTTCTTATCTGTGTGCAGGCAACAGGTTAAGTTCAGTGGTGTATGACTCGATCCTCTTCTAAGAAATTGGTGCCATACGATCCAGAATTAGACAAGAACCTGCGGCAGTTGAGAAGGGAGAAAGAATCGAGCACATCGTTGTTGGGTCAGACTTCGACTCAAATTACAATAGTGAACAATGAAAAGGACGTGAATCTAGCTGCGAGAGAGGCAGCTCAACAACAGGATGCATGGTTAGGAGTTGAAGCAGCCCGTAGAGTTGCGGATGAAACAGTCGACGAAGATCGAAGGTTTAATCTCAACCGAACCATGATCGAAGATAAATTTGAAAATGCAGCTCCCGAGTCTCGGAGGTCTCTAGGAGATTATGCCACACCGGTATACAACCAACAATAATCTAGTGTGAGGCCCCCACCCATTGATGCCAACAATTTTGAACTAAAGCAGGGAGTCATCCAGACTATTCAGAACAACTGCATTTTCAGAGGCAAACCCAATGAATATCCCAGCAATCATCTGATGGACTTCGACAAAATTATGAATACATTCCGCTACAATGGAGCATCACATGATGCAATCTATCTCAGAGCATTCCCTTTCTCACTTAAGGATGATGAAAAGGAGTGGTTGAGAAGTTTACCCACAGGGTCAATCCGCACGTGGGAGGAGATGACTACCAAGTTCTTAAAAAAAATTTCTCTACTGCTAAGTCTGGACTGATGAGGAAGGAGATTCACAATTTCAGCCAAGGTGAAGGGGAGATAGTGTTCGAGGCATGGGAAGGATTTAAGGAGCTATTGCGGAGGTGCCCTCATAACGGAATGGAGCAATGGATGCAACTCCAAAATTTCTGGGACGGGTTAAACCTGTCTTCAAGGAGATTGTTGAATAGTGCGGTTGCAGGTCCTCAGATGAAGAAAACTCTAGAAGAGATTGTCACATTTCTGAATGAACTATCTGAAGACGCAGAACAATGGTGCACTGACTAAGGGGATCGAAAAAGATAAGCGGGGGTGCACCAAGTAGAATCGTCTGTAGCAATGCATGCCCAAATTGCAGCTATGGCTACGGACATCAAGCAACTGACGATAGCTCAGGTGAAGAATCAACCACATGTGAGATGTAACATCTGTGGATTGGGACACCCAACTATGAGTGCCAAACCTTCACCGCAGAAGATGAAGTTAAGGCTTTGGGGAATTTCAATATAGGCAACTACTAAGGAGGTGGTAATTTTAATTCTATGGGACAGAGACATATGGGGTTCTCATGGAGTTCTTCAAATGGTAGCTTGAACTCATGGCAGCAACAAAATCCCAGAGCACCAGTGCAAGGACTTCCTGGCTTCCAGAACCAACAGAGGCAACCATACCAGCCTCCACAGCCCAACAACTCAAGTTTAGAAGATCTAATGAAGGCATTCATAAATAAATCAGATGAAAAACTTGAGACTCAAGGGACCGCTATATGGGAGCAAGGCATAGCCATCCGGAATCTAGAAAGACAAATGGGGTAGCTCGCATCATTGTTATCAGAAATGGCTATGGGGACTTTGCCGGCAAACACTGAGAAAAATCCAAAAGAGACGATCAAGGTCGTATCTCTCAAGAGTGGGAAAAAATTAGCTGAGCCCATTTTGAAACCAAGGGATGAGAAGGAGATCAACTCAACTAAGATAGCAGAAGAATATAAAATTGGTGAATCTTTGCCTAAGGAGGATATTAGCAGCAAGGAGGTTGATAAGCAGAAATTAAGCAGCACAATTGAGGAAAGCAAGCACATGCCAGTGTTACCCTTTACTCAAAAGATGAAGCGGGAGAAACTAGACAAATGCTTTGGGAAATTCTTGGAGATGCTGAAATAGCTGTATATGAACATCCCGTTCACCGAGGTGCTCACCCAGATGTCAACCTATGCAAAATTCTTGAAGGAAATCCTTTCAAGTAAAAGGAAACTCGAGGAAACGAAAGTGGTCAAACTCAATGCCCACTGCAGTGCCATTCTACAAAATAAAATTTCTCAAAAGTGTAGGGATCCTGGTAGTTTCACTATACCCTGCTCATTGGAGAGCAAATATTTTGACAAGGTCTTGTGCGATTCAGGTGCATCCATTAACTTGATGCCATTATCGGTGTTCAAGAAATTGGAGGGAGAACTAGGAGTGATCAAATCTATGTCGGTATCATTGCAACTAGCTGGTCAGACCACGATCATACCGGAGGTCATAATTGAGGACATTCCGGTGAGGGTGGACAAATTTGTCTTCCCAGTAGACTTCATCGTAGTAGACATGGAAATGAATAAGGAGGTACCTCTAATACTGGGGAGACCATTCCTTTGCACTGGTCGGGTTCTTGATATATACGAGGGGCAACTCATGCTACGAGTGGGAAATGAAAAAGTGGTATTTCAAATGAAGAGAATGATGAAATACCCGTATAATGAGGCATCTGCCTGTGCTTGTCTCAAACTGGATGTTGTGGGAGAGTTAGCTGAACAACACGAGCTGGATAAGCTGGTAGGTGATTCATTAGAGAGACGTATTAGTCAATCAAGCACAACAGAGGATGAAAATCCTGAGATCAGGAAGAAAGTTAAGGCATTGGAAGATGAGAACCAAGTGGTAGATGAGAAGAATTCGAGAAAGAAAAGATCAAGCCGAAGCTGGAATTAAAAATACTCCCGACACATTTGAAATATGCTTTTTTGGAGACTAACAATTTTTATGTGATTGTTGGTACTGATTTGATAGGTGAACCGGAACACATGCTTGTGGAGTTACTAAGGAAGCATAAAAAGGCAATCGGTTGGAGTATAGACGATATTCAGGGGATCAACCCTGCAATATGTATGAACAAAATCATGTTGGTAGAAGGGAGCAGACCGGTGGTGCAGCCCTAACGCAAATTGAACAAAAACCTTGAGGAGGTGGTGCAGAAAAAGATACTCAAATTGCTGGATGCATGTATAATATTTTCTATCTCTGACAGCCAATAGATCATCCCCGTACAAGTTGTGCCAAAAAAATGGGGGCATGACTGTAGTGAAAAACGAGGACAACGAGCTAATTCCTACCAGAACAGTTACTGGTTGGAGGATGTGCATAAACTACCGAAGGCTAAATGATACAACAAGGAAGGATCACTTCCTTCTTCCTTTCATTGACCAGATGTTGGAGAAGGTGGAAGGGCATGGATGTTACTGCTTCCTAGATGGATATTCAGGGTATAATCAAATACCCATTGCTCCCGAAGATGTTGAGAAAATCACATTTACCCGCCCTTCCAGAATATTTGCATACCGGAGAATACTTTCGGATTATACAATGCACCGGCTACATTTCATGGATGCATGATTTCAATCTTTTCAGATTTAAATGGGAAGTGTCTGGAGGTGTTCATGGATGACTTTACTCTATTTGGAGATGACTTCAAGGATTTCTTGAGGAATCTCGATATTGTTCTGAAACGATATAAGGACACTCACCTAGTACTCAACTGGAAAAAAGTGTCACTTCATGGTTAAGAAGGGGATAGTCTTGGGCCATAAAGTCACAGCTGACGGTATTACCACCGACATCAGTAAAGAGCATCAGAAGTATTTTGGGGCATGTAGGGTTTTATAGAAGGTTCATCAAGAATTTCTCCAGCATTACCAAGCCCTTAACAGCATTACTTGCCAAGGATGTGAAATTTGTGTTCGATGTAGAGTACCTCAGAGAATTCGAACTGATCAAGGAAAAGCTAGTGTGTGCTCCCATAATGGTGACTCCTGACTTGAGTGAACCCTTTGAGATCATATGTGATGCCAGTGATGTGGCAGTGGGAGCAGTGTTGGGGCAGAGGAGAGATAAACTGTTCAGACCCATTTACTATGCAAACTGGACCTTGAATGATGCTCAGGTGAACTATGCTACCACGGAGAAGGAGTTCTTTTCAGTGGTCTTTGCTTTTGAAAAGTTCAGATCCTATTTAGTGGGAAGCAAGGTAATAGTGCATACTGATCACTCAACACTGAAGTATTTGCTGAGTAAGAAAGAATCCAAACCGCGTCTGATGCGGTGGGTATTGTTACTGCAAAAATTTGATCTAGAAATCAAAGACAGGAAGGGAACAGAAAATAAAGTGGCTGACCACCTATTGCGGTTGGAGAAACCACTTGTTAAAGCGGTGGACATTCGAGAAGAGTTCCCAGATGAGCAGATTTTTTTCCATTGCAGCGGTCTCTGATAGACCGCCATGGTTCGCTGACATAGCCAATGTTTTGGCTAGTGGATGGATACCACATGACTTGACCTCCGACCAGAAAAGGAAGCTGCAAAGCGAGGTAAAAAGTTACTTCTGGAATGATACCTTTTGTTTAAATTATGTGCATATGGTGTAATTCAAAGATGCATACCAGAAGGCGAAATGGTAAGTATTGTGAATACCTAACTTTTGTACTATTTTAACACCTCCTAAAGTCATTAGTGTTTTATTGCTTTAATTATATTTCCCAATTTTTGTGTCTTTGATTGCATATTTCCTATCATAAAAATACCAAAAAATAGTTCTTTCTTTATTTGTGCATTTTAGGAATTAACTAACTATTCAATTGGTGAATTAATCTAGTTAATTGATCATTTGAATAAGTTACTTAATTAATTTATTTGTTTGTGTAAATTTAGTTTAATAAGTAGGATTAAGAAAGAAATTAGGCCAAATTTGAAAGAGAAAGTGGCCAAAAGTGCAAGATAAGGGGCTGCCTTTGAAAGGGTCCGGAACGACGTAGTTTTGCCTCAAAACTACGTCGTTTCATTAAGTGACCCAAGATCAAATCTCACCCATTGATCTAATGGTCCATATTTGATCTCTCAAGAGGTATTTAAAGCCTCAAAAATCTGAAAAATTCCCTCATTTCATCCATAACTCTTTCTCTCTTCTCTCTCTCTCCTCTCTCTTCTCTCTCTTCTCTCCACCGCCGCCGCTGCCGCCGAAAATCACCCACCGGCGGCGGACCACCTCCAAACACCTCCAAATTAACACCATATAATCTCCACAACCTCCTCTTCCCATATCTCCAAACCAATTCCTTCAAAAAACCCTCAAACTCCTTGAATTTTAGATCTAAGAAACTTTAGCCGCCACTTTTTGGTCCAAATTCTTGAAGCTCCGGCCAACACCACCCTACAACACATACATGAATGGATAGAGCTCCACGAGACCTATCTTTTCCTACCCATTTCACCCCCAAAATCCCCGTCGCCGCCGGCCCGTTCCTCGCCGCCGCCACCGCTCCACCGCCTCACCACCGCCAAAATGCCCTGAACCCCCATTTTAGCTATTTTCGATTCAAAGACACTCGTTTCTTTTAGCGAGATGCTGAAACGCAGTTCGTTCTAGCATCTACCCGAAAGAAACATGCGTTTCGGAGTCGGGTAGTCAACTTTTAGCATCTCCGGCGTCTTCTCGTGGCTCGAACGGCTTCAAGCATACTTGTTAGGTATAATCGTCATCTCTTTAATTAATTTTTGATTTTTTATTTTATTTAGTAGATTAGTTTCTGATTTTTTTATTTATTTATTTTTTCTGTTTTGGTTATTTCTTGTTAATTAGAGTTTCAAGTTAGGTTTATTTAATTAGCTATCTCTATTTAGTTTAGTGGTTTGTTAGATTCATTATTGATTTAAACATGATCTTTAGTGTATTAGTTAAATCGTTTACTTAGTTAGTCGATTATTTAGTTGTTGTTAGTCGTTGTTCTATTATTAACGATGCTCGTTCTGTTTTGAGCATTAGTTTGTGAATTTAGTTGTTTGTTTAGTAATTAGTTTGCACAAATCCAATTCATTCCCATCAAGTTGGTTTTAATACTAAGTTCAATTACGTTTTTAGTCTCATCTATGCTTTGTCAGTTCATAGTTGTCCAAGTTTAATTTGTGTTGAGTAAGTAGTTTGTTGTTGATGGTTAAAATCTGAAGTTTAGTTTATTTTATCACAAAATAGGGTAATAGTAGCTTACTTTTACTAGTAGGGTGGCTGAAATATTTTTTCTCCTTTCTTCTGACACAGCAGATTTTCAGGTTGTCCTTTCACCTTTGGGACAGACCTTGAACAGTGTTTAGCACACAAAGTCAGTCTTTTGGACAGATTTTTGGTGAATCAAAATCTGTCCAAAAATCTAACTTTATTTGCCTATTGAAAGGGCTGCTTTTCTCCTATAAAAGGGACTCTCTTACACTTAGAATGCAGAGATCCTTACTTACTGAAAAGGGGGACACTCTATTACACACTCTATCTTATACTGAGACACATCTTGGAGAGTTGCTAAAAGACATATATCTTTCAGTTAAATACTATTCTTTCTCATTTTCACATCGCGTCATTTTATTCATTTGCATTATTATTTTGAGTCAGTTTTTATAAAAACAAAAGAGATGTGATTTCAAAATCTGTTACCAGCTTTCTAACTATACAAAACGAGTTCTATCCTAGCACATCAAAGAGGACATATCCAGAAGGCAACATGCACAATAAGTTGTCGAGATTAAACGAGATCTGAGGTTCCATGCAGACGAAAGTTCCAAAGAGAAAACTTTGCTGGTCTATTTGCTTAGAAGCCAACAAAGAAAGGGACACAAAATTGGGCACCGTTCCCCGTAAGTGCAAAACAAATTATGTAAGGCATACACGGTATTGACAAAGGCACAAATCCAACTCTGATTTCCTCTGATAAGCCGAACAAAGTGTTTCGAAGAAATCGAAAAGGTCACTAAGTAAGACTTGCTTCATGGGCAAAGCTGATAGCACCACAGACACAAACTGATATCGGGTGCAAGATAATCAAGTTTGATTTTTAAAGGAAAAAACCTCCAAAGTGAAGACTTGCTTTATAGACAAGGTTCAACATCACCTTAGACATTCGGGTACGAAAATCGTCGAGGGCAACGATGGAAAACCAAGATTTCCAGAAAGCAATACAGAGTATCCGAGCAACTCGGTATCGCGCTGAAAGAATCAGTTCTTTTTCAGCAAGGTGGCCACAAATTCAAACTACTCAGGGCATCAAGGCCACAAATCGACCACCACTGTTAAACCCACAAATTTTTCTTTGTTTGAAGCAGGATCAAAGCAGTGCAGAATGGCGATTCTCAAAGGGCGAATGTCACCAAAGGTAAGTTTCCGCAAAATCTCCACTTTCCTTTATTCGTAGCATGCATCATTACTGTCCACACCTCCCATTTTCATAGCTTAAACCAGGTAGAACCTTCTCACCTAGGGGGTTTCGCTCCTAGTTCCGGGTAGAAGTACTTTTCGCTCATATGTTTTACAGTAGCTTAACCCAGGTAGAACCTTTTTTGCCTAGGGGGATCGAGCTCATAGTTCCGGGTAGAAGTACTCTTCGCCCAGGTTATTTTACGTAGCTTAACCCTGGTAGAACCTTTTCACCTAGGGGTATCCAGCTTATAGTTCCGGGTAGAAGTACTTTTCGCTTAGGGTGTTTTACGTAGCTTAACCCAGGTAGAACCTTTTCACCTAGGGGGATCCAGCTCATAGTTCCGAGTAGAAGTACTCTTCGCCCAGGCTTGTTTTTCGTAGCTTAACCCGGGTAGAACCTTTTCGCCTAGGGGGATCCAACTCATAGTTCCGGGTAGAAGTACTCTTCGCCCAGGCTTGTTTTTCGTAGCTTAACCCAGGTAGAACCTTTTCACCTAGGGGGATCCAGCTCATAGTTCCGGGTAGAAGTACTCTTCGCCTAGGCTTGTTTTTCGTAGCTTAACCAAGGTAGAACCTTTTCGCCTAGGGGGATCCAGCTCATAGTTCCGGGTAGAAGTACTCTTCGCCCAGGTTTGCTTTTCGTAGTTTAACCTAGGTAGAACCCTTTCAACCCCTGGTTACGCTCCTTTCAGTAATACAGGGTGCCAACCCCTGGTTACATTCCTTTTGGTAATACCGGGTGCCAACCCCTGGTTACACTCATTTCAATAATACAGGGTACCAACCCCAGGTTACATTTCCTTTCGGTAATACAGGGTACCAACCCCTAGTTATATTCCTTCTCAGTAATACTGGGTGCCAACCCCTGGTTACACTCATTTAAATAATACAGGGTACCAACCCCTGGTTACGTTTCCTTTCAGTCATACAGGGTACCAACCCTCGGTTACATTCCTTCTCAGTAATACAGGGTGCCAACCCCTGGTTACACTTCTTTCAGTAACACAGGGTACCAACCCCTGGTTACATTTTTTCTCACTGATACATGGTGCCAACCCTTGACTAAATTCCTCCTTAGTGATACAGGGCGCCAACCCCTGGTTATATTCTTTGTTAGTGATACAGGGCGCCAACCCCTGGTTACATTCATTCTCAGTGACATAGGGCGCCAACCCCTGGTTACATTCCCTCCAAGTCTTTCAACCTCACTCGTAGGAGACGCACTTTCTAGTTTGGGCGCCAAACCTTGATTATATTCCCCTTTAGTGATACAGGGCACCAACCCCTAGTTACATTCTTTGTTAGTGATACAGGGCACCAACCCCTGGTTACATTCGTTCTCAGTGATACAGGGCGCCAACCCCTGGTTACATTCCCTCCAAGTCTTTCAACCTCACTCGTAGGAGACGCACTTCCTAGTTTGGGCGCCAACCCTTGATTATATTCCCCCTTAGTGATACAGGGCGCCAACCCCTGGTTATATTCTTTGTTAGTGATATAGGGCGCCAACCCCTTGTTATATTTATTCTCAGTGACACAGGGCGCCAACCCCTGGTTACATTTCCTCCAAGTCATTCAACCTCACTCGTAGGAGACGCACTTCCTAGTTTGGGCGCCAACCCTTGATTATATTCCCCTTTAGTGATACAGGACGCCAACCCCTGGTTACATTCTTTGTTAGTGATACAGGCGCCAACCCCTGGTTACATTCATTCTCAGTGACACAGGGCGCCAACCCCTGGTTACATTCCCTCCAAGTCTTTCAACCTCACTCGTACGAGATGCACTTCCTAGTTTGGGCGCCAAACCTTGATTATTTCCCCCTTAGTGATACAGGGCGCCAACTCCTGGTTACATTATTTGTTAGTGATACAGGGCGCCAACCCCTGGTTATATTCGTTCACAGTGATACAGGGTGCCAACCCCTGGTTATATTCCCTCCAAGTCTTTCAACCTCACTCGTAGGAGACGCACTTCCTAGTTTGGGCGCCAACCCTTGATTATATTCCTCCTTAGTGATACAGGGCGCCAACCCCTGGTTACATTCTTTGTTAGTTATACAGGGCGCCAATCCCTGGTTACATTCATTCTCAGTGACATAGGGCGCCATCCCCTGGTTACATTCCCTCCAAGTCTTTCAACCTCACTCGTAGGAGACGCACTTCCTAGTTTGGGTGCCAACCCTTGATTATATTCCCCCTTAGTGATATAGGGCGCCAACCCCTGGTTACATTCTTTGTTTGTGATAAAGTGCGCCAACCCCTGGTTACATTCATTCTCAGTGACACAGGGCACCAACCACTGGTTACATTCCCTCCAAGTCTTTCAACCTCACTCGTAGGAGACGCACTTCCTAGTTTGGGCGCCAACCCTTGATTATATTCCCCCTTAGTGATACAGGGCGCCAACCCCTAGTTACATTCTTTGTTAGTGATACAGGGCGCCAACCCCTGGTTACATTCATTCTCAGTGACACAGGGCGCCAACCCCTGGTTACATTCCCTCCAAGTCTTTCAACCTCACTCGTAGAAGACGCACTTCCTAGTTTGGGCGCTAACCCTTGATTATATTCCCCCTTAGTGATATAGGGCGCCAACCCCTGGTTACATTCTTTGTTAGTGATACAGGGCGCCAACCCCTAGTTACATTCATTCTCAGTGACACAGGGCGCCAACCCCTGGTTACATTCCCTCCAAGTCTTTCAACTTCACTCGTAGGAGATGCACTTCCTAGTTTGGGCGCCAACCCTTGATTATATTCCCCCTTAGTGATACAGGGCGCCAACCCCTAGTTATATTCTTTGTTTAGTGATATAGGGCGCCAACCCCTGGTTACATTCATTCTCAGTGACACA
The DNA here is from genome assembly GCF_000390325.3 of Nicotiana tomentosiformis. NCBI lineage: Eukaryota > Viridiplantae > Streptophyta > Magnoliopsida > Solanales > Solanaceae > Nicotiana > Nicotiana tomentosiformis. Next base: position 123,653,778 of record NC_090818.1, read on the forward strand.
GGGCACCAACCCCTGGTTACATTCCCTCCAAGTCTTTCAACCTCACTCGTAGGAGACGCATTTCCTAGTTTGGGCGCCAACCCTTGATTATATTCCCCCTTAGTGATACAGGGCGCCAACCCCTGGTTACATTCTTTGTTAGTGATACAGGGCGCCAACCCCTGGTTACATTCATTCTCAGTGACACAGGGCGCCAACCCCTAGTTACATTCCCTCCAAGTCTTTCAACCTCACTCTAGGAGACGCACTTCCTAGTTTGGGTGCCAAACCTTGATTATTTCCCCCTTAGTGATACAGGGCGCCAACTCCTGGTTACATTATTTGTTAGTGATACAGGGCGCCAACCCCTGGTTACATTCGTTCTGAGTGATACAGGGTGCCAACCCCTGGTTACATTCCCTCCAAGTCTTTCAACCTCACTCGTAGGAGACGCACTTCCTAGTTTGGGCGCCAACCCTTGATTATATTCCCCCTTAGTGATACAGGGCGCCAACCCCTGGTTACATTCTTTATTAGTGATACAGGGTGCCAACCCCTGGTTACATTCCCTCCAAGTCTTTCAACCTCACTCGTAGGAGATGCACTTCCTAGTTTGGGTGCCAACCCTTGATTATATTCCTCCTTAGGGATACAGGGCGCCAACCCCTGGTTACATTCTTTGTTAGCGATACAGGGCGCCAACCCCAGGTTACATTTATTCTCAGTGACATAGGGCGCTAGCCCCTGGTTACATTCCCTCCAAGTCTTTCAACCTCACTCGTAGGAGACGCACTTCCTAGTTTGGGCGTCAACCCTTGATTATATTCCCCCTTAGTGATACAAGGCGCCAACCCCTGGTTACATTCTTTGTTAGTGATACAGGGCGCCAACCCCTGGTTAAATTCATTCTCAGTGACACAGGGCGCCAACTCCTGGTTACATTCCCTCCAAGTCTTTCAACCTCACTCGTAGGAGATGCACTTCCTAGTTTGGGAGCCAACATATGATTTTATTCCCCCTTAGTGATACAGGGCGCCAAACCCTGGTTATATTCTTTGTTAGTGATACAGGGCGCCAACCCCTGGTTACATTCATTCTCAGTGACACAGGGCACCAACCCCTGGTTACATTCCCTCCAAGTCTTTCAACCTCACTCTAGGAGACGCACTTCCTAGTTTGGGCGCCAAACCTTGATTATTTCCCCCTTAGTGATACAGGGCGCCAACTCCTGGTTACATTATTTGTCAGTGATATAGGGCGCCAACCCCTGGTTACATTCATTCTGAGTGATACAGGGTGCCAACCCCTGGTTACATTCCCTCCAAGTCTTTCAACCTCACTCGTAGGAGACGCACTTCCTAGTTTGGGCGCCAACCCTTGATTATATTCCCCCTTAGTGATACAGGGCGCCAACCCCTGGTTACATTCTTTATTAGTGATACCGGGCGCCAACCCCTGGTTACATTCGTTCTCAGTGATACAGGGTGCCAACCCCTGGTTACATTCCCTCCAAGTCTTTCAACCTCACTCGTAGAAGACGCACTTCCTAGTTTGGGCGCCAACCCTTGATTATATTCCTCCTTAGGGATACAGGGCGCCAACCCCTGGTTACATTCTTTGTTAGCGATACAGGGCGCCAACCCCTGGTCACATTTATTCTCAGTGACATAGGGCGCTAGCCCCTGGTTACATTCCCTCCAAGTCTTTCAACCTCACTCGTAGGAGACGCACTTCCTAGTTTGGGCGCCAAACCTTGATTATTTCCCCCTTAGTGATACAGGGCGCCTACCCCTGGTTACATTCTTTGTTTGTGATACAGGGCGCCAACCCCTGGTTACATTCATTCTCAGTGACACAGGGCACCAACCCCTAGTTACATTCCCTCCAAGTCTTTCAACCTCACTCGTAGGAGACTCACTTCCTAGTTTGGGCGCCAACCCTTGATTATATTCCCCCTTAGTGATACAGGGCGCCAACCCCTAGTTACATTCTTTGTTAGTGATATAGGGCGCCAATCTTGGTAACATTCATTCTCAGTGACACAGGGCGCCAACCCCTGGTTACATTCCCTCCAAGTCTTTCAACCTTACTCGTAGGAGCCGCACTTCCTAGTTTGGGCGCCAAACCTTGATTATTTCCCCCTTAGTGATACAGGGCGCCAACCCCTGGTTACATTCTTTGTTAGTGATACAGGGCACCAATCCCTGGTTACATTCATTCTCAGTGACACAGGGCGCCAACCCCTGGTTACATTCCCTCCAAGTCTTTCAACCTCACTCGTAGGAGACGCACTTCCTAGTTTGGGCGCCAACCCTTGATTATATTCCCCTTAGTGATACAGGGCGCCAACCCCTGGTTACATTCTTTGTTAGTGATACAGGGCGCCAACCCCTGGTTACATTCATTCTCAGTGACACAGGGCGCCAACCCCTGGTTACATTCCCTCCAAGTCTTTCAACCTCACTCGTAGGAGCCGCACTTCCTAGTTTGGGCGCCAACCCTTGATTATATTCCCCCTTAGTGATACAGGGCGCCAACCCCTGGTTATATTCTTCATTAGTGATACAGGGCGCCAACCCCTGGTTACATTCATTCTCAGTGACACAGGGCGCCAACCCCTGGTTACATTCCCTCCAAGTCTTTCAACTTCACTCGTAGGAGACGCACTTCCTAGTTTGGGCGCCAACCCTTGATTATATTCCCCCTTAGTGATACAGGGCGCCAACCCCTGGTTATATTCTTTGTTTAGTGATATAGGGCGCCAACCCCTGGTTACATTCATTCTCAGTGACACAGGGCGCCAACCCCTGGTTACATTCCCTCCAAGTCTTTCAACCTCACTCGTAGGAGACGCATTTCCTAGTTTTGGCGCCAACCCTTGATTATATTCCCCCTTAGTGATACAGGGCGCCAACCCCTGGTTACATTCTTTGTTAGTGATACAGGGCACCAACCCCTGGTTACATTCATTCTCAGTGACACAGGGCGCCAACCCCTAGTTACATTCCCTCCAAGTCTTTTAACCTCACTCTAGGAGACGCACTTCCTAGTTTGGGCGCCAAACCTTGATTATTTCCCCCTTAGTGATACAGGGCGCCAACTCCTGGTTACATTCATTCTGAGTGATACAGGGTGCCAACCCCTGGTTACATTCCCTCCAAGTCTTTCAACCTCACTCGTAGGAGACGCACTTCCTAGTTTGGGTGCCAACCCTTGATTATATTCCCCCTTAGTGATAAAGGGCGCCAACCCCTGGTTACATTCTTTATTAATGATACAGGGCGCCAACCCCTGGTTACATTCGTTCTCAGTGATACAGGGTGCCAACCCCTGGTTACATTCCCTCCAAGTCTTTCAACCTCACTCGTAGGAGACGCACTTCCTAGTTTGGGTGCCAACCCTTGATTATATTCCTCCTTAGGGATACAGGGCACCAACCCCTGGTTACATTCTTTGTTAGCGATACAGGGCGCCAACCCCTGGTTACATTTATTCTCAGTGGGGCGCTAGCCCCTGGTTACATTCCCTCCAAGTCTTTCAACCTCACTTGTAGGAGACGTACTTCCTAGTTTGGGCGCCAACCCTTGATTATATTCCCCCTTAGTGATACAAGGCGCCAACCCCTGGTTACATTCTTTGTTAGTGATACAGGGCGCCAACCCCTGGTTAAATTCATTCTCAGTGACACAGGGCGCCAACCCCTGGTTACATTCCCTCCAAGTCTTTCAACCTCACTCGTAGGAGACGCACTTCCTAGTTTGGGAGCCAACCCATGATTTTATTCCCCCTTAGTGATACGGGGCGCCAAACCCTGGTTACATTCTTTGTTAGTGATACAGGGCGCCAACCCCTAGTTACATTCATTCTCAGTGACACAGGGCACAAACCCCTGGTTACATTCCCTCCAAGTCTTTCAACCTCACTCGTAGGAGATGCACTTCCTGGTTTGGGCGTCAACCCTTGATTATATTCCCCCTTAGTGATACAGTGCGCCAACCCCTGGTTACATTCTTTGTTAGTGATATAGGGTGCCAACCCCTGGTTACATTCATTCTCAGTGACACAGGGCACCAACCCCTGGTTACATTCCTCCAAGTCTTTCAACCTCACTCGTAGGAGACGCACTTCCTAGTTTGGGCGCCAAACCTTGATTATTTCCCCCTTAGTGATACAGGGCGCCAACCCCTGGTTACATTCTTTGTTAGTGATACAGGGCTCTAACCCCTGGTTACATTCATTCTCAGTGACACAGGGCGCCAACCCCTGGTTACATTCCCTCCAAGTCTTTCAACCTCACTCGTAGGAGACGCACTTCCTATTTTGGGCGCCAACCCTTGATTATATTCCCCCTTAGTGATACAGGGCGCCAACCCCTGGTTACATTCTTTGTTAGTGATACAGGGCGCCAACCCCTGGTTACATTCATTCTCAGTGACACAGGGCGCCAACCCCTGGTTACATTCCCTCCAAGTCTTTCAACCTCACTCGCAGGAGACGCACTTCCTAGTTTGGGCGCCAACCCTTGATTATATTCCTCCTTAGGGATACAGGGCGCCAACCCCTGGTTACATTCTTTGTTAGCGATACAGGGCGCCAACCCCTGGTTACATTTATTCTCAGTGACATAGGGCGCTAGCCCCTGGTTACATTCCCTCCAAGTCTTTCAACCTCACTTGTAGGAGACGCACTTCCTAGTTTGGGCGCCAACCCTTGATTATATTCCCCCTTAGTGATACAAGGCGCCAACCCCTGGTTACATTCTTTGTTAGTGATACAGGGCGCCAACCCCTGGTTAAATTCATTCTCAGTGACACAGGGCGCCAACCCCTGGTTACATTCCCTCCAAGTCTTTCAACCTCACTCGTAGGAGATGCACTTCCTAGTTTGGGAGCCAACCCATGATTTTATTCCCCCCTTAGTGATACAGGGCGCCAAACCCTGGTTACATTCTTTGTTAGTGATACAGGGCGCCAACCCCTGGTTACATTCATTCTCAGTGACACAGGGCACCAACCCCTGGTTACATTCCCTCCAAGTCTTTCAACCTCACTCGTAGGAGATGCACTTCCTAGTTTGGGCATCAACCCTTGATTATATTCCCCCTTAGTATTACAGTGCGCCAACCCCTGGTTACATTCTTTGTTAGTGATATAGGGCGCCAACCCCTGGTTACATTCATTCTCACTGACACAGGGCACCAACCCCTGGTTACATTCCTCCAAGTCTTTCAACTTCACTCGTAGGAGACGCACTTCCTAGTTTGGGCGCCAAACCTTGATTATTTCCCCCTTAGTGATACAGGGGGCCAACCCCTGGTTACATTCTTTGTTAGTGATACAGGGCACTAACCCCTGGTTACATTCATTCTCAGTGACACAGGGCGCCAACCCCTGGTTACATTCCCTCCAAGTCTTTTAACCTCACTCGTAGGAGACGCACTTCCTAGTTTGGGCGCCAACCCTTGATTATATTCCCCCTTAGTGATACAGGGCGCCAACCCCTGGTTATATTCTTTGTTAGTGATACAGGGCGCCAACCCCTGGTTACATTCATTCTCAGTGACACAGGGCGCCAACCCCTGGTTACATTCCCTCCAAGTCTTTCAACCTCACTCGTAGGAGACGCACTTCCTAGTTTTGGCACCAACCCTTGATTATATTCCCCCTTAGTGATACAGGGCGCCAACCCCTGGTTACATTCTTTGTTAGTAATACAGGGCACCAACCCCTGGTTACATTCATTCTCAGTGACACAGGGCGCCAACCCCTGGTTACATTCCCTCCAAGTCTTTCAACTTCACTCGTAGGAGACGCACTTCCTAGTTTGGGCGCCAACCCTTGATTATATTCCCCCTTAGTGATACAGGGTGCCAACCCCTAGTTACATTCTTTGTTTAGTGATATAGGGCACCAATCCTTGGTTACATTCATTCTCAGTGATACAGGGCTCCAACCCCTGGTTACATTCTCTCCAAGTCTTTCAACCTCCCTCGTAGGAGACGCACTTCCTAGCTTGAGTCATTCCAATAGGAGACACACTTCCTAATATGAACCATTAATCCTAGGAGACGCACGTCCTAGTCCGAGTCTTTCAACCTCACTCGTAGGAGACACACTTCCTAGCTTGAGTCAACCGTATTCATTTTAATAGGAGATGCACTCCCTAATATGAGTCATTATTCCAAGGAGATGCAATTCCTAGTTCGAGTCTTTCAATCTCACAGCCATTCCAATGATACCCATGGGACACGCACCTCTTAATCCAAGTTATATCAATTTTATACCTAAGATAAGAACATCCTTTTCGGAGCCTTTAGTTTCATTTTTGGATCTTTCAAATAAAATAAGCTGACCTGCAGTTTTACCCAATAACTCGCAAAATTTTCTCAGTGCCAAACTGGGGCAGAAAATTTTGTTCGTTTTGTTTGTCTTTGATGGCTTTGCAGGCCCTGCCGTAGAGCACATGTTGTGATGATTAAAGCTTGCAGTTTCAGCTTTCTCATCAGAATAAAGAAGTTTTTCGGTCACAAGATAGTTGGAGTTAGCTTGGATAATGTGTCAGCAGCCCAACTTCTCGAGTTTCATTTTCCCGAACTCTGATCCAGAAAGCAAGCAACCAAGAATGAGCCATGATCCTTTCCTCAAAGAACATCAAGATCCAATCTAAGGTCAACACAAGCGAGCAGGTCAAGAATCAAGATTTGACTCCACAAGACACATAGATTAGGAATTTTGTAACTCTTAGTTTCCAGACATATGTAGTTCTTTCTCTTTTCCTTTTGATGCAAGTAACAACAACAGCAACAACAGCAACAACAGCAGTCTTAAATCTAGTGTCTGGTAGTCCCAGCTACCAAATTTTCCCAGAACTACACTGACCTGATTCCTCTAAACAAGGATATGTAGGCTACCTCGGAAGCAGGGTTCGGTCACCATTTAAAAAATAATGCTTTCATTGGAGTAATATGTGAGCAAAAATTAGCCATGGCATTCACTTTTCTTTGCACGAAAACTCTTCATGTTCTCGAGCAAAGAGGGGCAGCTGTGAATACCTAATTTTTGTACTATTTTAACACCTCCTAAAGTTATTAGTGTTTTGTTGCTTTAATTATAATTCCCAATTTTTGTGTCTTTGATTGCATATTTCCTATCATAAAAATACCAAAAAATAGTTCTTTCTTTATTTGTGCATTTTAGGAATTAACTAACTATTCAATTGGTGAATTAATCTAGTTAATTGATCATTTGAATAAGTTACTTAATTAATTTATTTGTTTGTGTAAATTTAGTTTAATAAGTAGGATTAAGAAAGAAATTGGGCCAAATTTGAAAGAGAAAGTGGCCAAAAGTGCAAGATAAGGGGCTGCCTTTGAAAGGGTCCGGAACGACGTAGTTTTGCCTCAAAACTACGTCGTTTCATTAAGTGACCCAAGATCAAATTTCATCCATTGATCACCCATTGATCTAATGGTCCATATTTGATCTCTCAAGAGGTATTTAAAGCCTCAAAAATCTGAAAAATTCCCTCATTTCACCCATAACTCTTTCTCTTTTCTCTCTCTCTCTTCTCTCTCTTCTCTCTCTTCTCTCCACCGCCGCCGCTGCCGCCGGAAATCACCCACCGGCGGCGGACCACCTCTAAACACCTCCAAATTAATACCATATAATCTTCACAACCTCCTCTTCCCATATCTCTAAATCAATTCCTTCAAAAAACCCTCAAACTCCTTGAATTTTAGATCTAAGAAACTTTAGCCACCACTTTTTGGTCCAAATTCTTGAAGCTCCGGCCAACACTACCCTACAACACATACATAAATGGATAGAGCTCCACGAGAACTATATTTTTCAACCCATTTCATCCCCAAAATCCCCGTCGTCGCTGGCCCGCTCCTCGCCGCCGCCACGGCTCCACCACCTCACCACCGCCAAAATGCCCCGAACCCCCATTTTAGCTATTTTTCGACTCAAAGACACTCGTTTTTTTGGCGAGATGCTAAAACGCATTTGTTCTAGCATCTACCCGAAAGAAACATGCGTTTCGGAGTCGGGTAGTCGCCTTTAGCATCTCCGGCGTCTTCTCGTGGCTCGAACGGCTTCAAGCATACTTGTTAGGTATAATCGTCATCTCTTTAATTAATTTTTGATTTTTTTTTATTTAGTAGATTAGTTTCTGATTTTTTTATTTATTTATTTTTTCTGTTTTGGTTATTTCTTGTTAATTAGAGTTTCAGGTTAGGTTTATTTAATTAGCTATCTCTATTTAGTTTAGTGGTTTGTTAGATTCATTATTGATTTAAACATGATCTTTAGTATATTAGTTAAATCGTTCACTTAGTTAGTCAATTATTTAGTTGTTGTTAGTCGTTGTTCGATTATTAACGATGCTCGTTCTGTTTTGAGCATTAGTTTGTGAATTTAGTTGTTTGTTTAGTAATTAGTTTGCACAAATCCAATTCATTCCCATCAAGTTGGTTTTAATACTTAGTTCAATTACGTTTTTAGTCTCGTCTATGCTTTGTCAGTTCATAGTTGTCCAAGTTTGATTTGTGTTGAGCAAGTAGTTTGTTGTTGATGGTTAAAATCTGAAGTTTAGTTTATTTTATCACAAAATAGGGTAATAGTAGCTTACTTTTACTAGTAGGGTGGCTGAAAGGACATTTTTTCTCCTTGCTTCTGACACAGCAGATTTTCAGGTTGTCCTTTCACCTTTGGGACAGACCTTGAACAGTGTTTAGCACACAAAATCAGTCTTTTGGACAGATTTTTGGTGAACCAAAATCTGTCCAAAAATCTAACTTTATTTGCCTATTGAAAGGGTTGCTTTTCTCCTATAAAAGGGACTCCCTTACACTTAGAATGTAGAGATCCTTACTCACTGAAAAGAGGGACACTCTATTACACACTCTATCTTATACTGAGACACATCTTGGAGAGTTGCTAAAAGACATATATCTTTGAGAAAAATTAGCAGCTTAATACATATAACAAGCTGAAATTCCAGAGTTTTATGAGAATTATTTGAGTGCAAAAACCTCGAGAAAAATAGAAAGATCCCTTAGGCAATTTGTGAAGTTGATAGCTACCAGTTTCAAGCATCTTTGTTGAGTTTTCTGGGTTGTCTTAACACTTGAGTTGCTGCTGTTTCTACTGTATTTGCTGCTGAGTTTTTTGTTGCTGCACTGCTGTATTTTATTATTCTACAAACTAGGTAACTTTCAAATTCTTATATTGCAGATTCTTGATGATAATAAGAAGGATTTGATCCCGATTTGGTTGATGGAACATATTAGATCTGATTTTGTTTCAAGATGAATGTTATATTAGTGTTATCATCATGTAAATCTGTTAAAAATTAGTTAAATTATCGTTTTCTTCTTTATATATATGATTGAAATTGCATTCTGTTAAGATTACTTAGTTTAAGGAAAAGATAAAGACCCCACTTTTAACCATATTTGTTTAGTTTGGCCTCTTTTCCGTGAGTTACTTTCATGGTTCATGTATAATTATCTAAGAAAGACTTCTAGATTCAAATGTTTTGATGCTTTGAATTATAGTCAACATAATGTTATACTTAATATAGTTCTTCTCTTTAGCATTGAAGTATTACCCTTTTTTGTAGTTTTTATATTTAGTCGTGGTTTTTATGTTGTTAATGAGTGTAGTTTGATTAGTGCCATGATTGGTGTAGATGAGTAGAAATATTATGTTAGTCCTTAAGAAATAGTTGGTTAAACAGATAAAAGATAATAATTAGTATGTAAGTTTCTTTTATGAAAAAAAATAATTTTTAGTTTGGACATCAATGTAAGAAGCAATTTGGGCTTAGAAGAATACTTGTTATTTTGTGTTGTCTTGGTCATCGAGGCTCTTAAGCAACATGGGTCAAATAAGCTAAAATTTGTAGGCCCAATGACAATAGAAAGTAAGATGGCATTTTCTTTAAAATCAATAAATTGTCTTTTGTTAAATAAAATAAGTGGCCCAATACCATGAAAGTTTAACATAAGCTTACCCGGATTTAATGTCTTGCATTAGTGAAAATTATTTTTAATAATAATATTTTTTTTCAGTCGAACAAGTAATAAATAAAAAAGAAGCGCTTTTTAATTAATTTAAGCGATAGGCAATTTTAGGCACGTTTGAGATGTAGACCATGTGTTCATACACGGTCTTTGGTCGATATTTGTTTTAATAAAGTAGTCATGTGTGCATTCCCGCTCCTTGACTTTTCAATATCAATTGTATTTAAACCATGTGTACCGACACGTTCTTTGTTTTAATACATATAATCAAATAACGACTTTGTGTGCTTGCACGCTCCTAGGCCAAAATTATTAATTATTAAGCAGCACTAGACAATAGTAGCTTAAGGCAAATAATGCACACTTTATCCAAAAATAATTCAAGCCAAATTTTAGTCAATAAAAGCGACCGTGCTAGAACCACGGGATTCGGAAAATGCTTTACACCTTCTCCCCGGTTAACAGAATTCCTTACCCGGACTTTATTTTCGCAGATCAATAATAATAGAGTCAAATCTTTCTTTGATTAGGGATTCAAATAAAAGGTGACCTGGAACACCAACAAAATCAATTCCAAGTGGCGACTCTGTAAATAAAATAATTCCTACTCAATTTTGTCACTTTAATTGGAAAAACCCTTTAATCCAAATATTATTTTGCGGGTAGAAAAAGGGGTGTGACAAGTATATTGTCTCATTGTCATGATGGAGCAGCTGGAGGACACTATGGAGGAAATAGGACATCAACGAAGGTTATGGAGGCCGATTTCTACTGGCTATCTCTGTACAAGGACGCAAGATCTTATGTGGTTGCATGTGACAAGTGACAACGGACAGGTAACATATGTAAAAAGGATGAGATGCCCCTGAATTCCATTTTGGTGTGCGAAATCTTCGATGTCTAGAGCATTGACTTCATGGCCCCCTCCCCATCATTCCATTCTTATGAGTACATCTTAGTGGTCGTTGACTATGTCTCCAAGTGGGTCGAGTCAATCCCCCCTAGGACCAACGATGCTCGGGTAGTATGTGAATTTCTTCGAAAGAATATTTTCACCCGCTTTTGAACTCCCCGAGTCATCATCAGTGACAATGGGTCATATTTCATAAATAAGCAGATTGCCACTATGCTGTCTAAATATGGGGTAACTCATAAATCGGGAACCTTATATCATGCTCAAACTAGTGGGCAGGTAGAAGTAGCTAACCGTGAACTCAAAAGAATTCTAGAAAAAACGGTTAGTGCTTCCAGAAAAAATTGGTCAATAAAGTTGGATGAAGCTCTATGGGCATATAGAACAACGTTCAAAACAACTATAGGGACTTCACCCTTCAAGTTGGTGTATGGAAAGTCATGTCACTTACTTGTGGAGATTGAGCATAAGGCTTATTGAGCATTTAAATTGCTTAATCTTGATCTTAGTCTTGCAGGTGAATACAGAATATCACAGGTGAATGAGCTGGAAAAATTCAGATTGGACGCGTATGAGAATGCGCAAATTTTCAAGGAAAAGACGAAAAATGGCATGACCGTCTGATTAAACCGAAGGAATATCATGAAGGGGAAAATGTCTTACTGTACAATATAAGACTCAGATTATTCCCCAAAAATTTTAAGTCTAGATGGATGGGACCATATGTGGTGAAACATGTACCACCATATGGGGCGATTGAGATCCAGAACATGGACGGAACGGAGAGTTTCAAAGTGAATGGGCACAGGCTAAAACCATATCTTGCTGGAGGATTTGCTCAGCAATCCTCAAGCATCATAATCAGTTGAAGATGCCTGGTTGAGTTAAGCTGATGACTATAACTCAGAATTATCTCTAACTCCTCTACTAGTTTAATTTTCCCCCTTTGTTTCTTTCTTTTTGTTGTAGCGTAGAGTAAGTAGAAATTAGTGTATATTATGACTTGGTAGGTGCAGGAAGGTATATGTGGTGGAAGGTCAGAACTGAGGTGTTCAAAAGGCTCCTTGTGAGTGTACCCGTGCGCGTCGCGCACCTGGTAGGGTACCTCGCGCATGTAGTCGCACAAATGACGATATCAGACTACGTTGGGACGTGTGCGGCCGCGCATACGACCGTGCATATGCACCAGTATACAGTCATATGTGCGCGGCTGCGCACGGTATAACCCAACTGCGCACAGGTAAGTACCTCTTTCTTTTAATTTCGGACTCCTCCCTCAACCCTCTTTCTAATTTTTTCCCTTTCCCTCTCCTCTTCACAAAACAAAAATCTGTCCTCCCTCATATACTCTTTGCGAAAACAAGAAGGACACCCACCCACTCCCCTAATCTTCTCCCCTATCCCTTCCTTACGAGCACTCCTTCCCAGAGACCCCTCAAGTATGTGAGATGTTTTTTTCCTTGTTTCTATTTTTCCTTGTTTGTTTGTAGCAATTTTTTGTTCTTCTTTTCTTGTGGGGTGGAGGTTAAGTTTCACCATGGACACTGAAAACATAGTTTCTAGGCAGTGAAATTGGTATGTATGTCGTCCATTTAGGGCTAAAATTTCCTTTGTGTGGGGTTAGGAACAGTTGCGCATGTTAAGTGTTTGTGTCAATGACACAATGAGGTTAAGAGTGTAATTTTGTGACCAAGAGTGAGGGTGAAGTCTGAGTAGCCTTTCTTGGTCCCCCCCTCCGAGTGATTTATTTGCTGATATTTGGTAGGTTATTTCAGGTGTAATGGCTCCCTCCAAGAAAATAAAAACTGCAAGTGCCTCTACCGGTGGTCAAGCGGGTACATCCAGGTCGCGAGCTTCTGTATCCGCTTGTCCGTATGATCAAAATACGTTTGTCTCATGGGATGCCCAACAACAATTTAATAGCAAAGCAGGCAAAAAACTCATACCGAAAAGGGGAATCGATAATGGGTGGCTACAAAATGACTTTCCCAAACTGTATGCGGAATTGGTCGGGCGATGAATGGGGGTGTTCTTCGAAGAACCTGACGAGGCAAATTTAATAGTTGTTCGGGAGTTCTACGCGAACTGCCCGGAATATGAGGACCATGTTTGTACAGTCCGGAAGAAGAAAGTGGATTTCTCCAAAGAGGCCATCCAAAGGGCCTATCACTTGCCGGAGTACGTGGAAGACCCTGATATAGATAACTACTATTTGGCGTACAATAGGGAACCATATCCATGGCTCACATTATTTGCGACCATTTATATGCCCGGGAAGGAGGTGGTGTGGTTGATCCACGGCCAAAAATTTCACTTTGCTTTACTCACTTTTGAGGGAAATGCTGGCATTACATAATTAATAACTGCCTCACGCCTTCAGGCAACACTACTGAGGTGAATAGTCCTTGGGCTGCTCTGATTTGGTGCTTTGTCACTAGCCACAACTTTGATGTGACTAAAGTCATTCAGGATGAAATGATAATTCGTTGTCCAGTGCAGAGATATGAGTTCTTTTTCCCGTCACTAGTCACTCGGTTATGCCGTGAGGCACGGGTACCTAAAAATAGGGCCACGGATGGGAAAGTCAAGCGCGAAAATTTTTTTGGGCTGATAAAGTTATAATTAAGAAGGAACCTGTTGGGGCTGTTAAGGCTGATAGTGAGGCCGTGAGGCCGTGAGGCACGGGTAACAAAAAATAGGGCCGCGGATGAGAAAGTCAAGCGCGAACAAAAATTTCAGGCTGATAGAGTTGTAATTGGGAAGGAACCTGATGGGGCTGTTGAGGCGGATAGTGAGGAGTCTGATGCGCCCGACGAGGTAAGGGAGGTGCACAGCGGATGGTAAATGAGAATGGTCACTTTAGAACAGGAGATGATGGGGATGCGTACTTTTGTCACTGATTTGGGAGCTCAGGTAGACTCCCTTTCTACATAGAATGCCAAGTCCGAGAAGAAGATCACGGCATGGCTGCGGCACTTGGTCAGGCTTGTCATCTGGACCCTGGCACCGTCTCCGACACGGAGTGACTCGATCAGGGGAGTTTTCTTCAACTTTGCATTTCAATTGTGTGTCATGGGAACATGCCACATCTTAAAGTGTAGGGTAGGGGATATTTATATGTATGTATATCAGTTTTCTTTTTTTTTTTAGTTATAGTTAGTAGAGATAGAAAAAATTTGGAAAAATTTTGGAATTTTCGATTTTTCCCGACTATGGATATCATCGACAGCTTTCTTGAGGGATTAAAGTCGAAAGAAAAAAAAGATAAAAAACATTTCGTTTGTAGTTAGTGTAATAATTCTTCCTTGATTTTTCTTTGTGCCGGGGTTCTTTTCCAAGGGTTTTGTTTGAACCGGGTGTAGTTAGTTTTATTTTGTGCTGTGATTTGAATTGAAGACAATATCTCTTAAATTTATTATGCCTTGAGAATAGTAAGTGCTTTAGTTGTGATGCTTAGGCTCAGTATTTTACTCTTGTATAAGTACCTTAAATTGTATGATCTTAACTTTGCTTAACTATTGTGACTAAAATGTCTTGATAGTCCAATACTGAATGAGTTATGTGACATATATGTGAGGTTTTGTGTATTCTGTGCATTGCATTTGATATCTAGAACTTGCCCCATGTGTGTGCAAAGCGAAATAGTAGTTTTATTCAGTCTTGGAAGTGATATAAGCATTTCTTTGTTGAGCCAGTTATATTCTTTTACCCACCTAGTTGTTATGTATCTTAGTCAATCCCGTTGAGCCTGTAATCCTGTTTCTTTGGCAACCACATTACAAGCTTCACCCATTTGTTTGAATTGACCATCTGTTTGAACCTTGTACCTCTCGCGAGCACTGGAACTTGTTATGAACTTTGTAAAAGTTGAAGTGTGGAGTGGTTGGTTTGGCTTTTGAGTGGAACTATTGAACAAAGGAGACATATGTACTGCTTTGAAAAAGTAAGAGCCACTTGAATTAAAAAAGAAAGGAAAAAAATAAGTGTTTGATTGTGAAAAATGGTCCATGATAGTGGTAACTTGATGTAATTATGCTTAAAGAAGTAGGGAGTTAATGTATATTGATGTGAAGGTGGAGTTATGGTTTGACATAAGTGTGGGGTTTTTAATGATTAAGTGTATGTATTAAAGTGCTTAGCGAGGTGTAGTCACTCTTATATCCAAATATATCTTACCCATCCCGCAACCTACCTTACAACCAATTAAAGTCCTACTTAATCCTTGCCTGAATGAGCTCAATTAATAGAGTATTACACTACGGACAAGGTTATGGTATATTTTTTGTGGCATATTAATGTTGTTTATGATAGTGAGTGAATTCTTTCTATCTTGAGTTCCTAATTGTTCTTAAATTTTATTGTGTGTGGAACTATTCTCTATTGTTGTGTGAGGACACTTGATTCACGAAGGAAAGGTAATGTCGTTGACCTCTATGTTAGAGTAAGTGGGCTGGTTATAGGAATGCGTGGTGCTTTTGAGTCAAATCTTGAGGCAAGGATGTTACAGTATTATGCTTAATCTGTTTTAAATATTCTTTAGGTGATGAGTTATGAGAGTTGTTGAAAAAGGTCGTGTCTATATGAAGTGTAGTTTGATTGCTCGAGGGTGAGCAATGGTTTAAGCGTGGGGTGTTAATAGTAGGCTATAATCTTGTATTTTAGTCACTTATTTCACTCTAATTCACTGTACTTTATTTGTGTTTGAGCTTTAATTGGTATTATTTTGCAGTTAGTGTGTGTTTTATGCCTTGTAGGAACGATTCCGAGTAATGTAGATGTTGTGGAGATAATCGAGCTATTTGGAGCTTTGAAGTCTGAGTAAAAGCCCAA
Source organism: Nicotiana tomentosiformis (assembly GCF_000390325.3). Lineage (NCBI taxonomy): Eukaryota > Viridiplantae > Streptophyta > Magnoliopsida > Solanales > Solanaceae > Nicotiana > Nicotiana tomentosiformis. The sequence goes on from NC_090818.1 coordinate 123,669,527, forward strand.
GGAATTAAGCCAGGATCGTGTTCGAGGAGCAATGGACGAATAATGCACTTAGTGGAAGGAAAAAGAGTTGAGCAGGAGGACAACCCAGGTGTGCGACCGCGCATTAGAAACCCCCAGCGCATACTTGGGCACGCAAGTGATGCAGTGTACTGCTAGAGGTGCGCAGCCATGTGCGTGTTCACACTTCCAGGTGCGCGGCCGCGTGCGTCCGCTTTTGGGACCCTTACCCAGGCCTATTTTTGTAAATTCGGAGACGACTCTTTTTTACCTATATGAAGCCTAGCTCGTCTCAGAACAAGGTATCTTGGATTTTGGGAGCAACATTTGGAGAGAAGAAGGCAAGGAAACAACAGAGACTCTAAATACTTCATCAAATTCATTCAACACGGCAGTTTGGTTGATTTTGGTAATTGTAATATCTTCTTGTTCTTCTAATACTCTTGTGATAAATAACTTCTCCACAATAGAGTAATCTTTCTTAGGGTTATTGACAGATATTGTGATTTGACTATTGTTTGGAGTTTACTCTATGTTAGTTGCCTGAATTCGTTGAATGAGTTATTGATTGAATGGCAAGACCAATTGTGGTTTTACTTTAATCGAAAGAGAAGTGTTGCTGCAATTCGCATTGTGTTATCTTGTTTGGGTTGATTTTACGCCTCTAATAGGTAATCGAAAGAGCTTAAAGGAATTATGAATTGACTCAATGTGGAAGAATAGCCGAGAGACATTCTTCGAAAGATCATTCATTCATTGTATTTTTGCATGTGTTCATAGGACCGTCATTAGGTTGGTTAATAGAACTCTCATTCATTCAGAAGAAGAATTTGAATCCTCAAGATAGCATAATCATCTGTTAAAATCGAACGAGTCAATAGAAGTTAAGAGTGAACTTAGCACGGTGTTACCCAGAATAATAGTTGATCATATATCTTGTCACAGCCCTTACTTCGCACCTTGATATTCCATCGTTGCTACTTAGTCACTAAATTTCCATTACTTTCTCACAATCGATAATCTTGCTTTTTATTATTAGTCGGTAATAACTAAAATCAAAGGTATATTTCCTGGATAGTGTTAAGCTGAAGATTTATTAGAACATTATTTAACTTAATCCCTGTGGAGACGATTTAATACTATACTATCTTTGACTAGCGAGCCTAAGTTTTATACATCGGATTTGCGTTCGCCAAAAGACTGAAGAGCAGTTGCATATGCATGTGTAGAGCTAGCGGAAAGAAGTTATTTAGTAAAACTAAGTGATTTATAGTAAATAATTGCACTTATGACAATCAAACACGATATGGACCATTAGAGTCATTAATTGCAATATTGACATACGAATACTCCTCCTAATCAATTGATGATATTACTAGTTGCTTAAAAGGCGTTCGAGTTTGTTGCTTCAAGGGCATTAATTCCGAGATTAATACCCCTACTAATTAACTAATTAAGTACATTTCACGATACCCCTTGACGAAATCATGTTGCTAAGTGCTAGTTAGTTCCAATTTAATAACCAGAAGTCGTCAGGTGATATATATAAATAATAATCTGGGCTTACTCGTAGTTCAAATATTGTACTATCCTTCTCAGATCTCACTTGTAAAATTACACTAAATTCGTTATTGTTGTTGTACATATAATTCAAATAGAATATTTTCATTTGGTTCACAAGCCTTCTTATTTTTTTGGAGTTCACATGCCTTTTTATTTATTATTCAAATTCAGATATATAAATAAAGGCAGATAAATATATTAATGTAGTGTCACGAGCTTCATCCATCTATTTAATTTCTCTTTTCATGTCTTTTGTCCCTTTTTTCACTTTATTATTTCAAGCCTAAGGGTGGTTGGAAAAATATATGAAGAAGAATACAAACGATGAAGGCTTGAAACACGCTAAAAATGTTTTCTCAAATGCGATATTTGCTCCTTCTCCTTTGTAAGCTGCTGGAGATTTAATGCAAATGAATGTGACAAGACTTGAATTTCTACACCAAAGCAAATAGTGAAGAAATTCGTTTTAGGAAAGTAAGAAATGGTTTTGGTTTTCAAGTGCAGAATTTAGAGAAAAAAGAAAGGTTTTGGAAGACAAGATAAAGACTGGGAATAAAAAACCTTGCAAAATAAACTTCAATTTAAAGGGTGTTTGAGTAACCTTATAAATTGGTTAATATTTGGCTTATCAACGTATTTGATAAACACCAAATATGCTTATAAACAGAAATTATTATAAGCCAAAATTATCTATAATGCATAAGTTGGTTACTCCCAACTTATAACTTTTCAATTGATACACTTTAGATTTGACCAAGTTTTTTTTACTTATTTTATCCCTAATCTTTTTTTTTTTTGGGGGTCATTCTGAAATACTCTTCGCCAAACAAAACTCATAAGTCCCCCTCTATTCAATTTCCGTCATTTGTCCTTTTAATGCATAAATTCTTTTGAAGTAATAACTTTTGTAAACGAATTTTATGGGCATGCTAGTCATTTCAGCATAAAAATTGCCTATTAGTAATTTCTTTTTACCGCCCTTCCAGGATAGGGGTAAGACTGCGTATATCCTACCCTCCCCAAACCCCACCTGTGAGATTACACGGAATTGTTGTTGTTGTAGTAGTAATATCTTTTTACCAAACACAAACTATTTATTATCACTTTTAACACTTTCATCAAAAACACCTAACTGTTTATTTATGTAATTAATTTTAGCATTTAAATATGATTTTAAGCACTTGATATTTATAAGCTATTTTTAATCAGTTAACTCAAGCGGGAAGAAACAACCAAGGTTGAACAAATTCAAACAAACGGCCTTTTTAGTTAGGTCAAAAAAGGGCAACCAGTGCACAAGGCATTCCGCGTTCACGCAGAGTCCGTGAAAAGGCCGCACCCCAAGTGGTGTAATATAGACAACTTACCTTAATACAAGCATTAGTGTCTGCTTCCACGTCTCGAACCCGTAACCTATAAGTAACACGGAGACAACTTTACCGTTGGTTCAAGGCTCCCCTTCCCTTGTTTGGTTAGGTCGAGATCATAAAATCACAACCAGAAGGGCGTAAACTGAATAAATGGCACAAGCAGGAAAATGAAACAGCTGTGAACAGATAGACTTCAAATTAAATTGCTCAAGATAAGCATCATATCGAAATCATTTTGAACTGTATGTAGACAAGAAAATGATTCTAGAGTTAAGTTTGCTATAATTGCTTCTTATCTGTACATTGGTATAATGACTTTATAAATTGCTTTTAATGTGAATAAATGGTCCAGAGAGAAAGGGACCTCAAAAATCTGCAGTCTCCTTTGCATGCTTGTTTCTGGAGCAGTTCAAATTTGGTCTGCGCGCAAACCTTATTCACTCTCACATTTACGTAGCGTCCCGATCTTGTAATAACCATACCAAAATGAAGATATATTTCGCTCAACAATAAGACTGTTCCCTGTGCAAATGAATCGAAGAGCAAGTCGTTGAACACCATCTTAGACAAAGATGATGTAGTCTAATAAGTATCAGAATTTGACTGAGTAACTTCTGAAACTTCTCGTGTCCTTGTTGATAGCCATTTTCCCCATTCCGACCTCCATTGCCTCCGTTTCTTCATTCTGTTTCTTGGTTTGGACAGAGTTTAGAGTATCAATAGCTTTAGATTGTGTATCGGGCAAGGAAGGTTCTAACAGGCGTGGACCAGCGTTGATCCACGGATGAAGAAGGCACTGAGCTGCAGTAGGCCGTTTCTCTGGGACAAAATCAAGTATCGGGACCAGGAAATCGGCCATGTCCTTTGCGTCTTGCTCACTGAATTCATACTTCTCTATTAAAACTTTTTTTAACGGCCAAAAGCGCAACCGTCTGATGTGCCTCAAGTCACCATGTCTATTGAACAACTCACGTGAATAGCGACCACCCAAGGCAATCTGAAATGAAGATAGCATAATTTTAAAAACTACTAAGGGAAAAAACATGATTCAAAAAAGTTTGAAGTGATTACACGAATTTTCTTACTTTCCGTGGCATCATTCCTAGAAGCTCCATCATTAGTGCTAAGTGGTCCTGCAAAGAGAAGTAGTATAGGTTTGCTGTGATCACCATTACCGAAAAATTGAGTAATAAATCACCATAAAGATGCAGAAACCACATTCGAATGTCTTGCATTTTGCCAACTAATGACAATCCCATATAAGAGTCCTGAAAGATACTGCCGTATGTCTTTTGAAAGGTTTCGATTACCCCTTTAAATTTTATAACCGTAAAAGTTTAGGTTAAAGTATGTTCTGCCTATGTGGCTTCCTAAAGTAAAGCAGGCTCAAAACCTGGATAAAGTAGGAGGGTTGCAGTGAGTTGACGGTTAGTGTTCAAATATTCTCTGATATAGCCGACCCCGTCTAACTTGATTGAAAAGTTTAATTTAAATAGAGCAAAAGCTAACTGAAGCAGCAAATGACAACAACTTTATTTACCAAATTCATGTTTCCTGTTTGATAAGTACCAAGTATTTTCAATATCAGCCCAGATGCACAACCAAATTGTGCTTTGTTGCATCATTTGCACTGAAAAACCTGAGTTTTCCTCCGGAAACCAGAATAGAAAAGGCAACTATACTCTCTAAACTACATAGTTACATTGTCAAGTCTGTTATCAAAATATGTTGTTTCATCTCCATGTTTCTTAAGTTCCATTATGACTTAATTCCAACCATCGCAGTTGGTGGCAACCACCAGTTTTCTAGCCCTTTATTCATCGACCAAAGAGGACACAAGAAATTCCTCAAGATATGTAATTTCTCTCTAGCATGACCGTAAGTTGAATCCAGTGTGTTAGTTGAAATTAACAGGGTTCACTTAGCAGAAAAGAAATAAAAGGCCTGATTACCAAGAGCGGATGAACTAACATGGTGATCCATGTTTTACGAAAAATAGAACAAAAACACCGTAAGAGAAAAGATATGTTACGCAGTACGGAAGAAAAGTAAAACGATAACTTGGATATGATGCCCAGGACAGGACACCATGTACTTTTTGTCCTCTAGATTTTACATCTAAATGCAGTAATAGGAATAGCAAAAACCATAATTTCAGTATATCTTCCTCTTTTTTGGTCAATTTATTCACATAAACCGTTTATCACCTAATGGCAAAAATAGTTGACCAACCAAAACTAAAGCACCAGATGAGCTGATAAACGCAGATGGTCAGAATATCAACAAGAGACGTGTGATTGAACTTGATGTCAATCTGTAAGGAAAAAGCGGACGAAAAGGAGTGTTAAACAATTTCACTCGATGAGACCAACAAGGAATGGAAAAAACTGTCCCTAGGTTAACCCTGTACTTGTAAGCTACAGTATGATATAGGCTACAAGTGGTATTATGATGTCCAGGATGACCAGAAGATTATACTCTTCCAGGGACTGAACTATCTCTCCGACTCGTCCCCCCACTTTCACAAATTCAGCAATCAAGAGAAAGAGCTATTGATGATCTCTGTTCTAATACTAATAGCCTTACCAGTTGCCATTAGAATCCTTAAAGCTTATTGTTTTTCCTATAACTTCTAGTCGTGAAACTGCAGAGGTTGAGCTGACTTGTATACAAGTTTGAACCTTTTTTGACAATAATGAAGCAATCACACATAACCTAGAGAAATGCATCATCAACTACAAATCATTTCTAGTATGATGTACGGGGCTTGTTTCTTAAAGCACATGCACTAGTTAGGCAGATGCACTGGTGTACAGCCAGCTACACTAGTGCACCACCGCTCTACTTACCTTTAACCAAAACACGTCCTTCCACTCAGTTTCACTTATTCCTACTTTGGGTTATCTTTCAACCTTTTCGATAGTGTAATATCATAATCTCATACATTTCTATATTACATGAACAACTGCAGGGAATATTGTAATGCTTTGTCTAGTTAATGTAACATCATGGGCTAAGTTGCTCCGACATGGCAGTTTAGGTGCCGCACCCATGTCGACATGACACTAGTATGGGTGTGGGTGTGAGATCCACACCAAATCTAGTCAATCAAGTCCTCGGAGATACCCAAAGCAGCTCCCCGTGTTGCTGCGCTCCCTGCGGGTAATAGCAAGAGAGTTCCGGGTGTAGCAGGGAAAGAGGTTGTACGTGAAAGACTCTTCAATCGAAAAAAAGACGGTCATGTGCCGTTCCTTGAAGTATTGGTCTCTTAGTTTAAGCTCTTGGATGATATAATCCATCTAATCAAAAGCAAGGAAGGATAGACAGTCCTTAGCATGCCAAGTTTATGTCGAAGGTGCGGCTTAGATTGTTTGGTTACTTTGACTACGACGGAAGGAAAAATTCGAGACGAGATACAATTTGATTCCCGAAATCAGAACCAAAACTAGGGTAAATTTGAAAAAAATAGCATACCTTATATAGGAAATCAATCTTTTACTTATCTACAACTTGAGAATAAAAAAGAAATCCACACTTTACAAGCTATACGTAAGTATTCCACAAAATTCTCATAGAGATATTTTATATTTTTATTTTTTAGTAGTCCACACAATTTCTCATAATTTAAAAATATTTTCATTTTTTTTAAAATTATTTTTAGTCGGATCCCCGCACCCGTATCCGTACTAGGATCTGTATCCCCGAATCTTAGAATTTACATTTCGAAGGATCCGACCTCTAGATCCATACCCGTGTCGGACACCTGCACCTGTGTCCGAGCAACTTAGATCATAGGAGAATTCCACACCCGCAAAACACAAGCGATATGTTGGGCATATAAGGAAGCAAGCCTCAGACCCTAACGATGCTTCAAAGTCGTCCTGGTCTAGGCTAAACACGGACCATAGCGCTAGTGAGCTAGGCTGCTACATATGGTATCAAAGCCACTCTACGTGCAACTTTGGGCAATGTTGGGGCAAACCTCGACATTCAATTGAGTTTAGGCAAATCCCACATCTTTGAGATAATGGTGGGGCAAACTTCAGAGTTAGGATGTTGAGTTCCTAAAGAGGGGTTTTATATAACATGTAAGGCAAATCCCACATCAGCAAAACACAAGAGATGTTGGATATATAAGGAAGCAAGCCTTAAACCCTAATGACGCGTTTAAAAACTGTGTGGGCCTAAGACCCAAAGCGGACAGTATCACTAGTGGGTAGAGGGTTGTTATAGTGAAACAATTGTATTTCCCTTATCCGTTCAAATTTGATGTTGGTTATTTCAATGCCTAGGAAAGACCCCAAAGGAACTTTTCAAGTCTTGTTTCGACGCTTCAATTTTATTCAGCAATTTGAAGTGACTTAGTTTGTAGTTAGTGTGTATATATGTGTGTGTGTGTGTGTGTGTGTGTGTATCTTGTGGTTGATTGGATTATCCGAGTAAAATTGGGACACAAAAACATCTCTTTACTCACTTCCATGTCCAAGGTATGTGTTGGATCAATTACTCTTGGCATTGAGGTGGCCTAATCCTACTAAGGTGTGAGTATCTCACAAAAAAATACGCTTAAGATATCTTAGAGATACCAATACACTGGCTATTGATCATTAACACACTTGTGGACCCAAAAAAGGAACCTTTGGCAAATGAAGTCCACTATGAAGGACTGGTCGATTAGTTGAATAATATTACCACCAAAGCACCCTGACATTTCCCTTTCTGTTAGTATGATCAGTCAATTGTAACAGAATCTTTAGGTCATTGAGATGCAACTTATAAAGTATATTAGTACTGTTAGTCAGGGACTCAGTATACGAAAACCAAAATTATCGGGTATACTGACGCAGACTAGGCTATGACTTCATCTTATAGTAGTCAAAGTCAAGATACGTGTAGTTAGTGAAAATTTGAGCAATTGAAAAACAAAGAAGCATACAGTAAGTGGCAAGTCAAGTGCAAAAAACTGAATATACAGCTATGGCTTTGGCAATATGTGAGCTGATGTGATTGAAGCAATTGCTTGAAGAACTGAAGGTCAGAAAGGTAACAAAAATGAGATTAAGCTTCCAAACCAGTATTATAGAAGACGACGACATGTTGGATTGATTGTCCCTATATTTGTGAGAAATACAACAGACTTACTTCTACTACATTTATTAGCTTAAATGATACACTAGCAAACACGTTTGCCAAAATACTTTAATAATCAAGTTTATGCATGACAATCTAGGAGTATAAGACCTATTCACTCCATCTTGAAAAGGATTGTCAGAATTTATCCAAATTTATTATAGATATAACTCTCTGCGGTCAAAGAATTGAGTATACAGGTGGAAAGCTCGAAGTGGATGATCTATTTGCTCCTACTTAAGGAGCATTAGAATGTATCCGAGTTCATTGTATATACTTTGTTAAAAATTGCATAGAGATTTTTAATAATCATGCCATAATTAAGAATTCCAATAACCAAGAAACTTCCCTTATTTCATGTTAACCTAATCTCTTATCATAAAGAACCCTATTGTTTGTTGTTCATCACAAATTCAAAAGGAGTTATTTCTCTTCATTTCCCTTTTTGTACAACAAGAGCCCCTCTAACGAGTATTTGCATATTTATCCAATGTTTTTCAGAAAGGCTTTTGACTTGCCATCTACAACTAATTGTTTCTAATTAAACATAAAGTTCTTAGAAAGATTATTGCACTCTCTTATTAATTCGAAATCTAAACATTGCTACTCCTACTATATTTTTTATGAACACTTTTATCAGATTTAAATTAGGATGCTATGAGTTTCATAAGAATAAATTAGCACATTAAGACTTGCATAAGTCAATGCTTTTATGTAAAAAAATGAATTTGAACTTAAAGGAATTTGAAAGTCTTGAGAAAAGGGAAGAATAGACACTTGTCATAATTTTAGACTATGTTATATAACCTTATATATGAGATAACATAAATTAACTCAAAAAAGACACATCAAACTATATGAGTAATCTTGTTCAAGTCCAATCATCTCACATCATCAAGTTATCTCCAGTCCAATCATAATCCTTATATGGAAAATAAAAAGTTATATTGACAAAGTAAAGAAAACAAAAACTATGTTAATTATCTTCAGCCATGCCAATATAATTCCATAGTTAGTACAGAAAGAACGTCGTAGACTTAGTGAGTCCTATGCTCATCCAAACCTCAACTTAATGCACTTACGGCGTCTTAAAGAGAAATGGTCCATATCAAAGTCAACACAAAGTTCTCTCTCAAAATATGGAAATAAAGTCAGAAGAAGAACATAATATACACCAGAAAATAAGTAGTAAGAGGAGGAACGCATACATACCTCATCTCTGTCAAAGTTGTCACCACTGTGAGGATCAAATAGAACGTCACCAGTTGCAAGCTCAAAACAAATGCAAGCGAAGGACCAAAGATCTGCTGAGGTTGAATATTTAGATCCGAGGATAACTTCAGGACACCTGTACTGTCTAGTTTGAATATCATTTGTAAACTGTTTGTATGTCCAACAAGCATTCCCAAAGTCAACCACTTTGCACTTCAGGTCAACACCCTCTAACAGCTTCCTCCTTGTCGAATGGCTTCCTCTCTTAGGACCCTCGCATTCTTTCCCACAGCCTGTTGCAGCATCAGCATGTGACAATCTATTAACATTAAAAGAAGAATCAAGCTGATCATTCACATAACATTGAGCTGCTTGTTTGGCCTTTCTTCTAATCTTCTTATTTTGGTTCTTAGTCAAATTTCCGTTTGAGGTTATATAACCGTTTAGAGCCCCAGACTCGAGCGTGGTCTTATCCTTGTGATTAGGAAGTATAAGAGGTTTTCCAGATTTTCTGGGATCCTTAGATGGGTCAATTGTGGAACAGAGCAGTACATTCTCTGGTTTCAAATCGGTGTGTATGATAGAAAGCTGTCGATGCAAATAATCCAATCCCACTAGAACGTGATAACAGAGCTCTTTAACCATATGAATAGGCAGTCCATGATAATCAGTATACTTGAGAAGCGTCAAGAGATTGTCGCCCAAATACTCAAAAACCATACACACATGTTGTCCATTTGGACCTGAGTGCTTAAAATGATCCAATAGCTTCACGACACATTTTTTATCATCCGGATCGCATTCCGCAATCTGCTTTAGAATAGTGATCTCGTCCATTGCTGCCTCCGTGTAATGTTGTGCACTCTTTTGTACTTTCAATGCTACAAATTGCTGCATAATTAACAAAAATATAAACACCAAATTCTTACTTCCCATGAGAGTAACAAATTAAAATTGCTACCAATACAAAATTGCTAAACTAAGTTCCTATTCAGAAGGAATTACTGAAGTTTAAGCCGGCTACATGCTTATGCAGCACAATTAATTAAACTAGGCCAAAAAATTATATGCCAGACCACTTAGAAGAGCTATAATATAAAATATCAATTAAAAGCAATTAACTGCTAAAAGTTTGATAAGCAACCTAAAGATTCAGCCTTTTTTCCTATTATATATAGCACTTCCAAAGGAGAGCTTTGGCGCAACGGTAAGAGTTGTCGTCGTGTGACCGGGAGGTCACAGGTACAAATCGTGGAAATAGCTTCTTCCAAAAATTCAAGGTAAGGTTGCATACAATTGACCCAATATGGTCCGACCCTTCCCGAATCCCGCACACATCGAGAGCTTAGTGCATCTGGATGCCCTTTTATATATAGCACTTTAACATCAAAATTACAACATATCCCTCAATCCCAAACTAGTTTGCAGTTGGTTATGAACCCAAAATTTAAATTCCATCCCATTTGGATAGGACACTAAGCTCACAAGAGTCATAAACACCAAAATAAAGCTAGACAATCCAAACGATAGAGTTAAGAGCCATAGATAAAGAGGAAAATGCAATTATTGATCACCCACAATCCTAGAACTAATAGATTATGACAATTCCAAGAAAAACTCTAACTAGGCTAAAGATGAACGATTTAAGTTATATACACTGACAATCATGAACTTTAACATGTTTTCGAATGTCAGTTACCATTTTTCTCAGATTACTAATTACTCACTCCATTCCAATTTACATGATACTCTTTCCTTTTTATTCCGCCCCAAAAAAAGGTCACCTTTATATATTTAGTAACAATTAACTTTAAAATGCTTATTTTACCTTAATGAGATGATCTATAGCGAGGTCTACCAGAGCCGCCTCTCTACCTTCACTAGGTAGGGTAAGGTGTCCGCACACACTACCCTTCCCATACCCCAGTTGTGGATTTCACCGGATTCGTTGTTGTTGTTGGTGGTGAGATGATCTATTGCGACACAAATATATATAGTCTATTTTAGACTACAAGTTTCAAAAGTTTAACTTTTTTTTTTAACTCGGTGCTGAGTCAAACATGGAACCGAATGAGTAATATTTTGTCAAACAACTTAATTGTAATTACCTAAGTGATATGATTATCTAACTACTACCGTCATCACATAGAACTTAAGCTCAAGATAAATAGAAAAGCAAAGGGTGATGAGAAAACGTACGGACATGAGAGAATCCCAAGCCAACCAAACGGTAGAAAAGTGACCCCAACCAAGTTTCCTCTGAACAACATACCGACCTCCTTTGAAACTATCTCCTATTCGAACCGCATGGTACCCTCCCCTCCTGTAATCATCAGTCCCTTCATCCTCCGAAGTACAATCATCACTGCTCTCCTCCACTTCCTCCTCCTCCGCCACCAACGCCGCCGCGTTCAGCCGCTGATCTTGATTACTCTCCTCCATTTTCCAATCAAATACAGTAAATCAATCAACACTCTAGATAAAAGGGACTACTATTTGGGTATTTCCCAAAACTTTTATCTGCTCTTGGTTTGTGAGCTAACTTTGTGTGCATATAAAAAAACTGATTATTTTCTATTTAAAATCTTGGGATTTTCTCAGTTGCATGTGCATATGTACAGGAAAATGGGCGTTTGTGATTGTGAGTGAAGGGTGTAGAAATCTATGGGGAAAGGAAAGAGATGATAGAGATGACGACAGAGGAAGCAGGTAAAACTGTCTCAACTCTTCACTCCTTTGAACTCTTCTAATTCCAAACGTTTGCATATGGACTTGCTCCACATGTAATACCACTAAACTATTCACTGATTATTAGTAGTAGTATTTTATTTTGTGTAAATTGCAGTAAATTATCATGTAATAAAAAAGGTTGAGAAAGAGTTTTTTATTTTTACAAATGATCTAACTATATAAATATTTTTTACTCTATCAATATATACAACTTAAACTCAGTCAGAATACATTTTTCATTTAAACAAGATGTGATGATTGTTATTTATAGCATGTTTGGTCGTGCCTGTAAAATAACTTATTTTGAAAAATATTTTTTTCAAAAGTAATTTTTAAAAAAATACTTATGGTGAGAATTGGGAAGCAATTTGTGTTTGGCTAATCAATTTGAAAAACACTTTTGAGCAACAATTATTGTTTGGCCAAAATAGTTGTCTAGCTAATTGCTTAAACAAAAAATAATTAGCTTTCTCTCCTTCCCTCAGCCATACATCCGTCCCGGGTTTCCTTTCCTCTCCAAGCCAATCGATCGCCTTCTTAGTTAACTGCGAAAATATATAATATATGTATAATTTATGTATATGTATATGTTTAATCAGTATACAATCTCTGTATATCAGCTAAAAAAAAAATTAATGAATCCGACCGGCTATTTGTGTAATAATTCCTTAGTTCTTCTTTTTGTTATTGGGCATGGGATAATTGAATAGCTTACCTTCTGAGATTTTACGTACACAAGCCCATATAGAGGTCCACATCAATTGGGCCGAATGGTAGAATCTGACATTCTTTTGGGCCTATAAAAACCTAACCACAAATTCCAATATAAAGATACTCTCACTAGGGTTTTTCCTTCTTCATTGAGGTGCCGCACCTGAGGGAGGGAGCTCGCAACAGCATCAACAATGGTTCTCAAGTAAGTCCTCAACCCTTAATTTCTCTCTATCTCTCTTTGCATATTATGTACAACCAAATGTTACTTTGAACTTTGGCTATGTAGGAAATGGTTAAAAATCAAATCTTTACTGTTTTTGCATTTCTTTTGCAAGATGTATGTTAATGTGTAATGTAGATTGAAAAACAAAATCTGTTATTAAAATCCCTTTATTCGTAGAATGTTACTGAACCTCTTATTTGATAACTATATTGCATAAATTTAATCAGAAGTGTCCCAACATTAATCCTTTTTTTTGCTGCTGATTTTAATTCTGTCTCTGTGGGAAATGCTAAAATATCAGACCTTTACTGTTTTGGCATTCTTTTTGCTAGATGTATGTTCATGTGTAATGTGGATTGAAGTCTATTTTGGGGGGGGGGGGGGAACTGTCTTGAAAACCCTTTACTGGTAAAATCTTGTTACACTCATATATGATCTTGTGTTTTGTTATTTGGGTTTTAATTATTTCTATGATTGATTAGTATGACAGAAGAGAAAATGTGTGAAAAGAGGAGTACATTGAGAGGTGTTACTGAATATACAACAGATACACCCATTTAGTGCAAAATATTTTGGATCTTGTTTCTCTGAATGTGGTGTTTAAGCCAGCTTAAATGGTTAATTTGATTAACCATTAAATTAAATGTGATATTACCAAGAGTTTGGATACTTTAGGAGGTTGCCTGGAGTTTAGTATGACCTCTCGTTGTATTTTATTGAATGAAGATGTTATGAGAAGGGCGTGTTTTCTGTTTACTTATGTTTGCCTGTAGTATTATCCCTGGAAATTGCGCTATGTTGTGATGATACCGAATTGGTGCAACTGATTCAAGGTGACATTGTGTCTGGAAAATAGACATCACTTTTGATAAATTTTGCTAATTGTGTAGGCATGGATGATTTGTGAACTGTTTTGCAGGGAGTTATTTGTTTGGCTGATTTTGGAATGTTTCAACTTGACTATCCCATCAAATGGCTTTATAATAACAGAATGTGATTGGCATTTGGCTCTATTAGTGGAGACTGTGGAGTTACCTCCTCTTTGTTACTCCCTCCGTTCCAATTTATGTAAGGGTGTTTGACAGGGCATGGACTTTAAGAAATAAAGAAAGACTTTTGCTTGTTGTCTAAAACAAACCATAGAACTTTGTGTGGGTAGAAATTATTTTATTAAGGATAAAAGGGGAAATTAATAGTTGAATTGTTATTAAATAGTACTATATAAAACAGTGTTGTCAAAGGCTCATTTAAGGCGTACTTAAGCCCTAAAGCTCATAAAGCTCAGGGAGGGCGCTTCGCCTCACTTAAGCTGCGCTTTAGTGTAGATAGGGCACCAAGACGTGCCCCTTATTGCCCATGAATCCTATTTTGAATGGAGCAATGCTAGACTATAAATATAATCGGCAAATAAGTGTATTAGTTGTTAAGGAAAACAATATGAATGAATTTGTTACTTTTCTCTTGAATTTCATATATATTTTTATTTTTTTCTTGCATTGCGCCTTTTTTAACTAAAGCCCACACTTAAATTGCGCTTTGCGCTTAATGCACCAATTGACCTAGAGCTCTTTTTAGAGCTTTTCGCCTTTGACAACACTGATATAAAATTGTCATTCTTCTTGGGACTGATTAAAAAGGAAAGAGTGTCATATAAATTGGGACAGAGGGAGTATGTTAATGCTGACATGCTATACATTTTGTTTTGCCTCGGTTACTTTTAGGCTATAGCACTTGAAATTGAGTACTCATTAGCTTTTTTCGTACTTCCATTGCAGGACGGAACTCTGTCGTTTCAGCGGTGGCAAGATATACCCGGGGAGGGGCATCAGATTTATTCGTTCAGATTCTCAGGTAACATACTAAAAGCCATTTCCTGGCTGATTGTAATTTAAGTTATTTGTGTACTTATTGATCGGACGGCGCAGAGTCATGCTTTCTTGTCCATTGTCACCTAGTATTTTCTGGTCGCCGTAGGTGTTCCTGTTTCTTAACTCAAAATGCAAGAGATACTTCCACAACCGCCTGAAGCCTTCCAAGCTTACATGGACAGCCATGTACAGGAAGCAGCACAAGAAGGTGAGTCTGGAATAAAGCATCAACAAGCTAAATTTCTGAACTTAACATTCTGTTTTTTGCCTTAAAGTTTATCACTAACGTTCCAATATTGAAGGATAAACCTTTGTGATGTAAAGTTGTACCCTTGGATGCACTGTCTTCAGATTACGAAGTGTTTATTTAGAAAACTTGGATTTAGAGATGAAATGCCATTTCATGGGTACTTTTGCCAAGTTAAATTTGTGGTTTTTGGGATAATTACATTTTTGGCCGCCCAAAAAAAATAATAGCCGACAAATGTATATGTTTTGTATTTTAAGTATAAATATACATAAACATCATTTGTATATTTGGGCTACCGCCTGCAATTATTTTGGGCTGCTGGGCCAAAAATAAAAAAAAATCCCTTATTATTTTCTGTATTTGATAACATTAGGATATTGCACAAGAAGCTGTCAAGAAGAGGAGACGCGCCACAAAAAAGCCTTACTCTAGGTCCATTGTGGGTGCAACCTTGGAGGTAATCCAGAAGAAGAGAACTGAAAGGCCAGAAGTTCGAGATGCTGCTAGGGAGGCTGCTCTTCGGTATGTATTCATGGATTTCATGCATTTACTATAAAGGTGACTGACTATATAAGTTGTATTTGTCGAAGATGGAGTGATTAATTTGTTGGTTGGGTTTCTACAGTGAAATCAAGGAAAGAATCAAGAAGACAAAGGATGAAAAGAAGGCTAAGAAAGCAGAGGTGATGGCAAAGTCACAGAAAGGTGGAGGGAAGGGTAATATGTCAAAGGGAGCTGCAGGAAAAGGCCCTAAGCTTGGCGGCGGCGGTGGAAAACGCTAAGCCATTGTTTATGTTTGTTTTTCTAAGTAGTACTAGAGTGGTTTTTGCATCTTGATTGAATGTAAGTTTTTGATCCAACTGCAGACCAGCAGTTGAAACAATATATTTCTTGTTTTGTTTCAAATATGCCAGATTAAATACTCTTGTTCCATTATGAGAATTATTTTCCTTGCACCTTAGCTATCCCCAATCAAGTCTTCACTATATTTTACACTTAAAAAATTCACAACATCATAAAACTTGATATTGCATTGCAGCTGTACCAGCTAGAAAATCAAGTTATGTCCTTGCAGTTAGTTTTATGAGCAGTGCAATTTAGATCGATTTAAACCAATTTGTACAGAGATTTATACTATAGTGTTTAGATTTGAAAGCAGGATGCTGAAGTATATTTAGTAATATAATGAGACTTTTTTTTCTGAAGATGTGTTTGGCTAAACTTATAAGCTGGTCAAACTGGCTTATAAGTACATTTTGGCTTATCTACGCGTTTGTTTAACACTCAAAGTGCTTATAAGCCAAGTGCTTATAAGCTAAAATCAGTCATAAGTCATAAGCTGGTTAGCTCCAACTTATGGCTTTTCAGCTTATAAGCACTTTTAGTTTGACCAACACTTTTACTAGTTTATCCTTAATAATATTTTCTAATTCACAAAATACTTGTTCCAAAATAAATTTCTTGACTTTCTCTTCATTCCATATTCGTTATTAATTCTTTTCTTTACAAAGAAATTTATAATTTATAATTTTTTGAAAAACATTCAAGGGTATTTTAGTCATTTTAACAAAAAATAGCTTATCAGCACTTTTTAATCAAACACATCAACTGCTTATTATCAATTTCAGCACTTCTATCCAAACACGTAAATACTTAGTTTATAAATCAGTTTCAACACTTAAAAAAAAAAATTCAGCACTACAAGCTTATCAGCTATTTACAATCAGCTAATCCAAACGGGCTCTATGTATCACTAAAATACTCTGTTACGCAAAATAACCCATCAAACTACTGAGTCAAAACGGATCAACTAGTATAACCCAATTAGTCAAAATGCAACCCAAAGTAAACATAAGATATCAAATTTGGAGATTGACGATTATGCAAATAATTGAAGAAAAATACAAGCTTTCACATTCTATTCTTTTTTTTTTTTCCTTGCAAAAAGCAAATTGAAAAGGAGGGAAAGTTAGCTCATCTTTGGTTGGGACGTGTTAATTGATTTGACCTGTTTAGCCATGACCATTTTAAAAAATAAAAAGAAGGAAAAAGAGGAAAGGGGACAATCTTGTCCGGTTGTCCCATTTTTCTCTTGTTTCTTTTGCCGTGGTCGTATACAGTCAATTAGAAAGCATGAAAAGTTATGTCGATTGTTATTTTTGGGAACGACTAAGTACATATATATATTTTTAAAATAATTTCTTTTCATATCTCCTTTTTTATCTTTACTAGTATTAGTACCTGCGTGGATACGGGACACTAATCATATCAAATATTTGAGTTATTTTATTATATATAAATAATCTTAAAATTTAAACTTTTTCGATAAATATAGATAATTATTGGATATTAATTAAGAAACACTGCATGAAAATGATTAACCATTTCTCAAACCTCCTAGTTATAATTCTATTTTTCTTTTTTGATACCATTCTCGCCGGTGTCATTGGATCCTAAAAATAGTCAGAAATCAGAAAAATAACTCATATTTATGGCAAAACAATCAAAAGTTGAGACTATGAAAGACTCCTTTGATACGACTTGACCCTTTTACTACTACTTGAACTCTTATTTGGTGCGTTGATATTATTCAAAAAATATTTCTATTTTAAAATTTCAGTTTCTAAAACTTCATTTTTCAATAATAATTATTTTTATAATAATGTAAGTGAAAATATTATCCTTAATTCAAAATTCAATTTAGTCGGCTATCTAAAAATTTAAAAAATTCTTTAGCCAGTGAATATTTCCCCCCAATATGACTCCATTTTGATATTTTACATTAACCATGTTAAATAGCCAAGTTATTTGAATTATATGTAAATAACTTTAAAATTTAAACTTTCTAGATAGTTATAGATAATTATTAGATATTAATTAAGAAACACAACATGAAAAAAGACTAACATTTTCTCAAATCTCGTAGTGATAATTTTATTTTTGCATCATTCCCATTGGTGTCATTGGAACCTAAAGATAGCCACAAAGCGAAATAATAACTCATATTTATGACAAAGCATAAAGGTTGACACAATATGAATGATTCTTCGGTGACGCGACTCTTTTACTACGACTTGAACTCTTATTTGGTATGTGGTTATCTTTCAAAAAATATTTCTATTTTGAAATTTCAATTTCTAAATTTTATATATATTTCAATAATGATTATCTTTATAATGATGCAAGTGAAGATGTTATCCTTAATTTAAAATTCACCCTAATTGGCTATCTAAAAATTTAAATAATTTTTTAGCTGGTGAAACTTTATTTTCAGTATGACTCCATTTTGAATTTATCGATATCTCTAGCCACATATTTTGAATTTTAAATATCCTATACAGATTTTTGTTCTTTGAATCATTAAATGTTAAATTAGTTGATTGTTATTATATAGCATTGCATATATTGTGTTAAAATTGTTATGCAATTTTTTCTTGACACCATACTTGGCTTAACCTCAATGCAAACTGCTCAAATTGCATTTCAATTCAAATTCAAATATCATATCAGTTTGTTAGTAATAGTGATTTTTTAAAAACGACACACAATGTAAATCTAAGATATCCTTATCTTATAATCTATGTATTTGAGTTGAAAATAATATTTGAAATCGATGAGATCGGCTTCCAAATTTTTTATACTCAACAAAGATGAAACTGAAGAAGAAATTCGTTGTCATATCTTATTTCTGGTTTTTAGATTTGTTCATAATTTTTTTTCTATATTTATTTTCTTTTATCTTATTTTTTATGTCTTTCTTTATTTTGTTACAAAAAAATAAATTTATTTCGCTATAAAAGAATGAGTTTTAATAGAAATTGTCTACATAAGAACTTTATTTATATTTTTAGTCTTTGGTTGAAATTCTTTCATATTTATTTTTTAATTTTATCTAATCAACCTAAATAGGTGTTCATCCAACCACTTAAATTAAAATTGAAGGATGTATAATTTATATATAATCCATATATAATATGTATATAATCATGTGTTGTCGGTATATCATCTATGTATATTAGGTATAAGAAGTAAATAATAAATCTGGCCGGATATTTATGTAAATATTCCATAAGATTTCGGTTTCTTGATTTAATCCATTATATGACTTCTATTATAATAATTTTAAAACTCTCTACTAAAATTTAAAAATATATTATATTTTTTTCTTAAAATTACATTATATTTTAAAATATAATCCCATTTCGAATAATTTGGTTACATTTAAAAAAATATATTTTACGTTATACCAATTTTTTTTAAAAATAATACTTTTTGTTACACTTGAAAATCGCTATAGAAACTATCAGTTAGAAACCAATATCCCTCTTGTTGAATTCGAGAAAAAAAACCTTTCACATAATCTAATGATTCAAAACTAATATGTTTCAACGAAAAAAATATTATACCCTTGCAATGTTGGCTTGGCTACAACTAAATGAAGAGGTTTCAGCTTATACCCTTAAATTCCTAGAAGGTGCTAAATTAAAATTAATGATAGCAATTGTATAGCCAAAAGTTTTGTTATTTATTTGATGTCCATTTGTACAAATTGACTCTTCAAAGTAACATTCTTCAAAAAAATAAAAAACAATTTTTTTTAATATTAACTAAGCACGTAGGTTTACTTCATTATATATGCAACTCCATTGGCCACAACTCGCTCAATGACATTCGAACCGGGACTCTGAAGCCCGAAATTACCGAGACCAAATCCAAAGCTAGCCGATTTTGTCACGGGTGCAATGGCTCAATATATTCCTACTCTGGATTATTACAGTGGTGGATTACCAAAGGTGTGTACTACGTACACAGCTTCTGAGTAAGCGGCGGATCTAGGATTTTGTGCAAGCAGATTCAATCTTAGAAGTACATAATTTTAGTCGTAAAATAATAGTTGTCAAGTGGGTTCAACTAAAATATTTATACAAAATTTATGCAGCTTTAATCCCAATTTATACATATACACAATATTATTTTTTGATAAAAACGGGTTCAGTTTAACTGTTTATTAAATACACAATACACATGCATGACTGACATGGGAGAGTCAACGAAGGATTCCCTAAACCTTTTTTTTTCTTTGTCTTTTGTTTTTAATTTTCTTGTCTTACTTTGTGACTAGAACGGTCCTGATTGTAACTAGACATGGACGTTCGGCAGAATTAGGTTTGTACGTTATGGCTCAATTAACTTGTGAAAATGATGTAATATCCCAAGCTTATTAAATGAACTGTTTCTTCCGTCCAAGTTTTAACTAAACTACGACGCAACGGACTATTTTTTCCTAACTTTAAACAAATACATGATTCAAAGTAAGAAGGTCTATACATTTTTTTGGGGGCGAATTCGGAGGTTATGTAATTTAAGAATTATAAAAAGAAATCATAAATTACAATTTTTATAGTTAAAAACATTTCATATATATTCCATACTAGTATTAGCACCCGCGCGAACACTAACCATGTCAAATATTTGAGGTATTTGGATTATATGTAAATAATCTTAAAATTTTAATCTTCTCGATAAATATAGATAATCATTGGATATTAATTAAGCAACACCACATTGAAAAAGATTAACTATTTCTCAAATCTCCTAGTTATAATTCTATTTTTTCTTTTTGGTACCATTCTCGACGGTGTCATTGAATCCTAAAAATAGTCATGAACCAAAATAATAACTCATATTTATGGCAAACACAATCAAAGGTTGACACTATGAAGAACTCTTTGGATATGACTTGACTCTTTTACTACTACTTGAACTCTTATTTGATGTGTTGATATCTTTCAAAAAATATTTCTATTTTAAATTTTCAGTTTCTAAAACTTTATTTTTCAATAATAGTTATTTTTATAATAATATAAGTAAAAATATTATCCTTATTTCAAAACTCATTTTAGTTGGCTATCTAAAAATTTAAAAAATTCTTTAGCCAGTGAATTGTTTTCCATAGTATGGCTCCATTTTGATATTTGATATTAACCATGTTAAATATCTGAGTTATTTGAATTATATGTAAATAACCTTAAAATTTAAACCTTCTAGATAATTATAGATAACCCTTAGATATTAATTAAGAAACAATATATGAAAAAAGACTAACATTTTCTCAAATCTCCTAGTGATAATTTTATTTTTTTACCATTCTCATTGGTGTCATTGGAACCTAAATATTGCCACAAAGCGAATAATAACTCGTATTTATGGCAAAGCACAAAGGTTGACACAATATAAACAATTCTTTGGTTACGACTTGACTCTTTTACTACGACATGAATTCTTATTTGGTATGCTGTTATCTTGCAAAAAATATTTCTATTTTGAAATTAAAATTTCTAAAACTTTATATATATTTCAGTAATGATTATCTTTATAATGATGCAAGTAAAGATATTATCCTTAATTTAAAATTTACTTTAATTGGCTATCTAAAAATTTAAATGATTCTTTAGCCGGTGAAACTTTATTTCAGTATGACTCCATTTTGAGTTTATCGATATCTCTAGCCACCGATCTTGAATTTTGAATACCCTATATATACAGATTTTTTGTTCTTTAAATCATTAAATATTAAATTAGTTGATTGTCATTATATAACATTACATATATTGTCTTAAAATTACCAAGTAGTTTTTTGTCGACACCATACTTGGCTTAAGCTCAATGCAAACTACAAAAATTGCATTTAAATTCAAATTCGAATATCATATCAGTTTGTTAGTAATAGTAATTATTTTAAAACAACACACAATATAAATTAAGAAAACTATTCTACGATATCCTTATCTTATAATCTATGTATTTAAATAGAAAAAAATATTTGAAATGGATGAGATCAGCTTCCAAATTTTTTATACTCAACAAAGATAAAACAGTAGAAGAAATTCGTTGTCATCTCTTATTTATTGTTTTTAGATTTTTCATACATTTTTTTCTATATTTATTTTCTTTTATCTTATTTTTTATGTCTTTCTTTTATTACAAAAATTCAATTTATTTCACTATAAAAGGATGAGTTTTAATGAAATTGTCTACATAAGAACTTTGTTTGAATTTTTAGTCTTTGATTGAAATTCTTTCATATTTTTTCTTTTGGCTTTATCTAATCAACCTAAATAGGTGCTCTCACAACCACTTAAAATAAAAAAAATTAAAGGATGAGTAATTTTATATATAATTTATATATAATATGTTTATAATCGTGTGTTGTCGGTATATCATCTATGTATATTATCTATAAAAAGTAAACAATAAATCTGACCGATATTTATGTAAATATTCCATAAGATTTCGGTTTCTTGATTTTATCCATGATATGACTTCTATTATAATAATTTTAAAAACTCTCTACTAAAATTCAAAAATATCTTATCTTTTTATTTTTAAAATTATATTATATTTTAAAAAATAATCCCATTTTGAAATAATTTGTTTCCATTTTAAAAAAAATCACGTCATACTAATTATTTTTTTAAAATATACTTTTTGTTATGCTTGAAAATCGCTATAGAAACTATCAATTAGAAAGCAATATCCCTCTTGTTGAATTCGAGAAAATAAATCTTTCACATAATCTAATGATTCAAAACTAATATTCTTTAACAAAAAAAATATTATACCCTTGCATTGTTGGCTTGACAGCAACTAAATGAAGAGGTTTTAACTTATACCTTTCAATTCCTAGAAGATGTTAAATTGAAATTAATAATAGCAAATGTATAACATAAGTTTTGTTATTTGTTTGATGTCGATTTATACAAATTGGCTCTTCAAACAAACATTTTTCAAAAGGTAAAAAAAATATAACTTTATTTTAATATTAATTGATTTTTGTGTTGTTTCTTTCTCCAGCATGTAGGTTTACTTCATTATATATGTAAGTAAACTTTTATTCGATTTTTAAACTCTTTTTTGTTATCTAGATAAATATAGACGTTTACCCTATATATTATATTTATTGTAAAAGAAATTCAATTTATTCAAATCTAGATATAATGTTTTAAAGAACTATAATTATAGGGTTTTAAATGTGAGAGGATTCTATAGTTATATGGAGTAGTTTTTTTCTTTTTTGCCAGAGGCGAAGTAGTATTTAAATAATTAGAAAAGTTAATAAAATTTTCTAATATGATTGCATATGATCATTAACCGAATTAAGTATGATAACATGATAACAAAAGATAAATTTCTTTTTTATTTTAAATCTTATTTAAAAATTTTATCTATAAATTCAAAATTATCCTTTAATTCAAATTCAATATATATATACACACACACTTGTATTTCTATTTGATTAACATAGTCAAATATAGAATAAAGTTACCATATACTATTGACATTTATTAGCTTGCCACTTGGCTTAACCACAATGCCAAATATATATGGCTACTTTATTTCTTTAATATATATATATATATATATATATATATATATATATATATATATATATATATATAGAGAGAGAGAGAGAGAGAGAGAGAGAGAGAGAGAGAGAGAATATAGATATAGATATATAGTGTGATGACCCAAAATGACATCTTTAAATTTAATAAGTAATTCTGTTTTCTAAGACCTCGAAAAGTACCATTTATCATTCTTCGACTTGCGTGCGCAATCCGTATAATTTTTCGGAACGTTTTTATGTGAAAAATGGATTAAAATATGAAATAGAGCTTTAAAACTCAATTGAGTTGACTTTGGTCAACATTTTGAGAAAACAAACCCGGATCAGTGTTTTAATAATTCCGGTAGGTCCGTATCGTGATTTGGGACTTGAGCGTATGCCCGGAATCGAATTCCGAGATCCCTAGCCCGAGATATGGAATTTTGATGAAAAATTAAAAGCTTGAAAGTTTAATGATTTTTAAGAAATTTCTGATATTGGATTTATTGATACCGGGTCCGTATTTTGGTTTTAGAGCCCGGTATATGTCCACTATAATATTTATGACTTGTCTGCCTAATTTGGTGAGAATCGGAGTTGAATTGACGTGATTCAGACGTCCGGATATGAAAATATAAGTTTTAAAGTTTTCTTGAAAAATTTCTTTGATTTGATGTCCGATTCGTAGTTCTAGGTATTATTTTGGCGATTTGATCGTGCGAACAAGTTCGTATGATGTTTTATGACTTGGGTGCATGTTTGGTTTGTAGCCCCGAGGGCTCGGGTGAGTTTCGGATAAGCTACGGGATGATTTTGAACTTAGAAAATCTGGTTTTTGAGCTTCTGCTGTCATCTGATGCATTATGCTTCGCGATCGCGAAGAGAAAATTTTAAGACATGAGTTTTACTCTTCGCGTTCGCGAAGATAGGCACGCGAACGTGAAAGACTAGCTCCGAGTGCACTGCGAACGCGAGCTCAAAGCTGCGATCGCGAAGAAGGAATGAGGCAGAAGCTGAAGCACTGAAATTGTGCTACGCGATCGCATAAACCTGTACGCAATCGCGTAAGGCTGAGAAATTGTTCTATGAGATCGCATGGCCTTATACGCGATCATGTAGTGTTAAACAAACCTGGGGAAATTTTGTTCTACGCAATCACGAATGAATTTCCGCGATCGCGATGAATAAAAATCTGAAAAACAGAACTTAAGTTCTCGAAATGGGGTTTCGACCCATTTTCAACCATTTCTAATTTTTGAGCTCGGGTAAGGCGATTCTTGGGCGATTTTCACAGGAAAACATTGAGGTAAGTGTTCCTTATCCTATATTGATTATATTTCATGATTTCATACTCATTTATATCATGAATCCGTGAATTTATGGAAGAAAAATCAGAATTTTATAAAATCTTCCAAAAACGAAAATTTAAGATTTGAAGGTCCATTTGACATCGGAATTTGATAAATTTTGTATGGTTGGACTCGTATCGGAACGGGTGTTTGTATTTCGTAAGTTTTTCTGAGATTTGAGACGTGGATCCCATTGTCAAATATTTTAATGAATTTTGAAATTTTATCCGAAAAATTAGTAAATTCATATGGAATTAATTCCTATGATTCGTATTGAGTATATTGAATTGTTTATGAATAGATTTGAAGGTTTTGGAGACAAATTTAAAAGGAAAAGTTGTGGTCGAGTAATTGATTGGAATTTGCAAAGCGAGGTAAGTATCGTGGTTAACCTTGACTTGAGGGAATAGAACTCTTAAACTATTTGTTATGTGAAATGCATGTGAACGACGTAAAGGCGAGGTGACGAGTGTCTATACGTCGTCAAATTAATTATTTGCATAATTACTTGAAAAATCATAAATCATTTTAAATCATGAACTAATTATTATAATAACTATTTCTCTCCTATTCTTTGTCAAATATTAATTCTTGAATTCCTGCATTAATTGTTACATGCTATTTGAATTAAGTGTCTTAATTGTTATTTGACATTTAGCATATTAAATATTAAACTGCCTATTTTCTCCCTGATTTTCATAATAATTTGCTATTTGTCATTGTTTGTATCATAATTAATTCATAATTATTATATGCTTGTTGTCTTATAATTTTATATTAATTATTGCATTTATTGGAAAAATTTCTTCTATAAGAATTGATAAATGGATATATTGGAGGATCGGGTTGCACGCCGCAACAAACTTATTAAAAAGTCCATAGTGGAGGATCAGGTTGCACACTGCAACAGACTTATTAAAAGTCAATATTTGGGGAATCGGATTGCACGCCGCAATAGACTTATTTAAAAGTCAATATATATATATACTTGATTAAAATAATTATATGAGAGGATTGAATGTGAATATATTGTGAGAGCGGGTTGCACGCTGCAACATAATTGATGAAAATGATAATTGGTTATGACTGCTGAATTGGCTTCAATTATTATAAATGATTTACCTGATTTATTTCTATTATTGTTGTTGTTACTAATATTGCGTAGATGTAATGTAAGTGACCCGCCTTAGCCTCGTCACTACTTCGACGAGGTTAGGCTCACTTACCAGTACATGGGGTCAGTTGTACTGATACTACACTCTGCACTTCTTGTGCAGATTTTGGAGTTGGTTCTAGCAGCGTACCATATACTTGCTCGAATTTCAGCTACTCAGAGGAGACTTGAGGTATAACTGCACAATGTTCCTAGTTCTAAAGTTCCCGTCTACTTTACTTTAGCTGTATGTTTATTTTCAGATAACTTTATTTTATTCAGGCCCTTATTTGTATTATTCTAGAAGCTCATGTACTTGTGACACCAAATTCTGGGATGGTATTTAGACACCGTTGTTTTTATGGATTATTCACTATATTTCAGACTTTACTTCCGTAATCGTTCTTTGTTATTAATAAATTTAAAATTTGTTTAAAAATTGGTTAATATTATTCAAACATTGACTTGCCTAGCAAGTGAAATGTTAGGCGCCATCACGATACGAAGGTGGAAATTTTGGGTCGTGACCGTTGGTATCAGAGCACTAGGTTATATAGGTCTCACGAGTCACGAGCAAACTTAGTAGAGTCTGAAGGATCGGTACAGAGACGTATGTACTTATCTCTCAGAGGCTATAAAGTTTAGGAATAATATCACTTTTTTTTATTCTGTCGTGCGACTTTATTCTATCATCGATGGTTGAATCATTCTACTCTTATTCTATCGCAGATGGTGAGAACACGTAATACCTCTACCGATGGACAATGACCAGAGCCCTCGGTGGCAACTATGGCTAGGGGTAGAGGTCGAGGCCGAGGTCGTGCTAGAGGCCGAGGCAGAGGCAGAGGAAGAGGTAGAGCTCAGTCCAGAGCTCGAGCAGTTGCACCTGTTATAAAACCTCAAGTGGATCTTCAGGAGGAAATTCCAGTTCAGAATGTACCAGTTGGACCAGTTCAAGTCCCGGAAGGATTCATAGCCACTCCAGTACTTTAGGATGCTCTAGTCCGTTTGGTAAGTCTTATGGAGGGCGTGGCCCAGAATGGTACATTTCCAGTGGCACCAGCCATCTCACAGGCTGGGAGAGGAGCACAAACTCCCACTACTCCCGCTCTAGAGCAGATGGCTCCCCAGAATCAGGCTCCAACAGCCCCGCTAGTTGTGGTAGTTCAACCAGTTGTTGCGGCATAGACCGATGATAGGCCCGCCATGTCTTTTGAGGCCTTATTGAGACTGGATAAGTTTACTAAGCTCTTTCCAGTTCACTTCAGTGGCTCACCTTCTGAGGACCCACATGATTATCTTGAACGCTGCCACGAGGTGCTGCGGAACATGGGTATAGTTGAGACCAATGGGGTTGATTTTGCTGTATTTCAGATGACGGATTCCGCCAAGAGGTGGTGGAGAGATTATACATTTACCCGACCAGTTGGATCGCCTGCACTTACCTGGGATCAGTTCTCTCAGCTATTTCTGGAGAAGTTCCTCCCTATCACATTGAGAGATGAATTCCGCAAGCAATTTGAGCGTCTACAATAGGGCAGTATGGAAGTTACTCAGTATGAGTCCCGTTTTGTGGATTTGGCCCGCCATGCTCTCCTTTTACTACCTACAGAGGGAGAGAGAGTGATGAGGTTTATTGAGGGACTCACTCACCCTATCATATTTTAGATGGCCAAGAAGACCGGGAGTGAGATTTCTTTTCAGGCGGCTGCTAATGTCGCAAGGAGGATCGATATGGTTCTTGCACATGAGAGAGGGAAGAGGTCTGATAAGAGGCCTCGTCAGTTCGGTGGTGCCTCATCTGGAGATAGGGGTAATTTTGGTAGGGGTTATCCTCCCAGACCGTTTCATTCAGCACTTCATGCATCTCCCGGTGCTTCAGGGAGTCACGGTCCTATTATACCTTACTATGGACGGACAACATTTAGTGCACATTCAGCTCCTATCAGTGCACCGCCACTCCAGAGTTACTACAGCGGTTATTCGGCCCATTTGGGTCAGCTTCAGCTTCAAAATCCACGACATCAGGAGGGATGTTATGAGTGTGGGAACATTGGTCACATCAGGAGGTATTGTCCTAGATTGGCGAGTACAAGATCTCGACAAGATTCTCGTGCCATCATACCGGCACCGGTTGCTTCACCGCCTGCTCAGCCAGCTAGAGGTAGGGGTTAGGCAGCTAGAGGTGGAGGTCAGGCCATTAGAGGTGGAGGTCACACCGTTACAGGTGGAGGCCAGCATGTTAGAGGACTTCCCAGGTGGTGGGGCCCAACCTCGATTTTATGCTTTTCCAGCTAGGCCTGAGGCTGAGTCATCTGATTCTGTGATCACATGTATTATTCCAGTTTTCCATAGAGATGCTTCAGTTCTATTTGACCCAGGATCTACTTATTCCTATGTGTCCTCCTATTTTGCTTCATATTTGGTTGTGCTTTGTGATTCTCTGAGTGCTTCTGTGTGTGTATCTACACCGGTGGGAGACTCTGTTGTAGTAGATCATGTCTATCGTTCGTGTGTGGTTACTATTGATAGTCTTGAGACTAGTGTGGATCTTCTACTTCTTGATATGGTAGATTTTGATGTCATCTTGGGTATAGATTGGCTGTTACCTTATCATGCTATATTGGATTGCCATGCCAAGATAGTGACCCTAGCCATGCCCGGAGTTACCTCGGTTAGAGTGGAAAGGAACTCCTGGTCATTCTGCCAGCAGGGTTATTTCTTATATGAAAGCTCGGCGTATGGTAGAGAAAGGGTGTCTAGCCTATTTGGCTTATATACGCGATCCCAGTGCGGATGTTCCTTCTATGGACTCAGTACCAGTTGTTTGTGAATTTCCATAAGTATTTCCCGCAGATTTACTGGGGATGCCACCCGACAGAGATATTGACTTCTGTATTGATTTGGCTCCGAGAACTCAGCCCATTTCTATTCCACCATACAGTATGGCCCCACTAGAGTTGAAAGAATTGAAAGAGCAGTTATAAGACTTCCTTGATCCAGGATTTATTAGACCTAGTGTCTCGCCCCTAGGGTGCACTAGTATTATTTGTAAAGAATAAAGATGGCTCTATGCGGATGCGTATAGATTATCGGCAGTTGAACAAGGCCACTATCAAAAACAAATATTCGCTGCCAAGAATTGATGACTTATTTGATCAGATTCAGGGTGCCAAGGTATTTTCGAATATAGATTTGAGGTCTGGTTACCATCAGTTAAAGATTAGGGCATCTTATGTCTCTAAAACAGCTTTTCAGACTCGGTATGGGCATTGCGAATTCCTAGTGATGTCATTTGGGTTGACAAATGCCCCAACAACATTTATGGATTTGATGAATCGGGTGTTCAAGCCTTATTTGGATTCTTTTATGGTTTTATTCATTGATGATATCTTGATTTACTCCAGCAGTCGAGAGGAGCATGAGCAGCATCTTCGAAGTGTGCTTCACACTTTGAAGAATAATAAGTTATATGCCAAGTTTTCAAAATGTGATTTTTGGTTAGACTCAGTTGCTTTTTTAGGGCATGTTGTATCAACAGAAGGCATAAAGGTGGATCCTAAGAAGTTTGAGACTGTTCAGAATTGGCCTAGACCTACTTCAGTTATAGAGATCCGGAGTTTCTTGGGTTTAGCAAGTTATTATCGTCGGTTCATGGAAGGGTTTTCATCTATAGCAAACCCATTGACCAGACTAACCCAGAAAGGTGTCCCATTCAGATGGTCAGACGAGTGTGAGTTGAGTTTTCATAACCTCAATACTGCTTTGACTACGATGCTAGTGTTGGTATTACCCACAGGTTTAGGATCATATACAATATATTCTGATGCATTTCACATTAGGCTTGGTGCAATATTAATGCATGGTGGCAGGGTAATTGCATATGCATCACGACAGTTGAAGGTTCACGAGAAGAATTATCATGTTCATGACTTAGAACTGGCAGCCATTGTTCAAGCGTTGAAGATTTGAAGGCATTACCTCTACGGTATCTCGTGTGAGGTATTTACTGATCATCATAGCTTTCAGTACCTATTCAAACAAAAAGATCTTAATTCGAGGCAGAGAAGATGGTTGGAGTTGTTGAAGGAATATGATATCACCATTTTGTATCACCCCGGAAAGGCTAATGTGGTGGCCGATGCTTTTAGTAGAAAGGTTGTGAGTATGGTCAGTCTTGCGTATATTCCGGTTGGTGAGAGGCCATTAGCTGCAGATGTTCAGACTTTGGCTAATCAGTCGTGAGGTTAGATGTTTCAAAACCCAGTCGGGTTCTAGCTTGCACAGTCGCTCGGTCTTCTTTATATGAGCGCATCAGAGAGAGGCAGTATGATGATCCTCATTTACTTGCCCTTAAGGACACGGTACAGCACGGTGATGCCAAACAGGTTGCTATGGGGAAAGATGGAGTTCTGCGAATGCAGGGTCATATTTGTGTGCCTAATATGGATGGGCTTCGTGAATTAATTCTTGAAGAGGCACACAGTTCCAGGTATTCTATTCATCCAGGTACCGCCAAAATGTATCAAGATTTGCGGCAACATTATTGGTGGAGGAGAATGAAATAGGATATAGTTGCATATGTAGCTCAGTGTCTAAATTGTCAGCAAGTTAAGTACGAGCATCAGAGACTTGGTGGTTTGCTTCAGAAGTTAGAAATTCCTGAATGGAAATGGGAGCGTATCACTATGGATTTTGTTGTTGGACTCCCACGGACTCAGAGGCAATTTGATGCAGTTTGGGTCATTGTGGACAGGTTAACAAAATCAGCACATTTCATTCCAGTGACAGTTACCTATTCTTCAGAAAGGTTAGCTGAAATTTACATTCGTGAGATTTTTCGCCTTCACGGTATGCCTGTGTCTATTATTTCAGATCGAGGTACGCAATTTACCTTACATTTCTGGAGGGATGTACAGCATGAGTTAGGCACGCAGATGGAGTTGAGTACAATATTTCATCCACCGACAGACAGACAGTCAGAGCACACTATTCAGATATTGGAAGATATGCTTCGCTCTTGTGTTATAGACTTTGGAGGTTCTTGGGATCATTTCTTGCCACTTGCGGAGTTTGATTATAATAATAGCTACCAGTCGAGAATTAAGATGGCTCCATATGAGGCATTATACGGAAGGCAATGTCGTTTGCCAGTTGGCTAGTTTGAACCGGGAGAGGCTCGGTTATTGGGTACCGATTTGGTACAAGATGCCTTGGATAAGGTCAAGATTATTCAGGATCGACTTCACACAGCTCAGTCTAGGAAAAAGAGTTATGCCGACCGTAAAGTTCGTGATATTGCATTCATGGTTGGAGAAAGAATATTGCTTTGAGTTTCACCTATGAAAGGTTTAATGTGGTTCGAAAAGAAGGGCAAGTTGAGCCCTAGGTATATCAGACCCTTTGAAATTCTTGAATGGGTGGGTGAAGTAGCCTGCAGACTTGCATTATCACCTAGTTTATCAGCGGTTAATCCGATATTCTATGTTTCTATGCTCCGAAAATATCATGGTGATCCGTCCCATGTGTTAGATTTTAGCTCAGTCCAATTGGACAAAGATTTGACTTATGAGGAGGAGCCGGTGGCTATTTTAGCCCGACAGGTTCGACAGTTGAGGCCTAAGAGTTATCCTTCAGTTCGGGTGCAATTGAGAGGTCTGCCGGTAGAGGCATCTACCTAGGAGTCCG
Organism: Nicotiana tomentosiformis; assembly: GCF_000390325.3. Classification (NCBI taxonomy): domain Eukaryota; kingdom Viridiplantae; phylum Streptophyta; class Magnoliopsida; order Solanales; family Solanaceae; genus Nicotiana; species Nicotiana tomentosiformis. The sequence continues at coordinate 123,701,160 of NC_090818.1, forward strand.
AGTCAGACATGCAGAGTAAATATCCACACTTATTCACTAGCTCACGTATTTTTTTCTAACTCCGTTCGAGGACGAACGTTTATTTTAGAGGTGGAGAATGTGATGACCCAAATTATCATCTTTAAATTTAATAAGTAATTCTGTGTTCTAAGACCTCGAAAAGCACCATTTATTATTCCTCGACTTGCGTGCGCAGTCCGTATAATTTTCCAAAAAGTTTTTATGTGAAAAATAGATTAAAATGTGAAATAGAGTTTTAAAACTCAACTGAGCTGACTTTGGTCAATAGTTTGAGCAAATGAACCCAAATTAGTATTTTGATAATTTTTGTAGGTCCGTATAGTGATTTAGGACTTGGGCGTATGCCCGGAATCGAATTTCGAAGTCCCTAGCTCGAGATATAGAATTTTGATGAAAAATTAAAAGATTGGATTTACTGATGTTGGATTTATTGACCCCGGGTCCATATTTTGGTTCCGGAGCCAGGTATAGGTCCACTTATAATATTTATGATTTGTCTGCCGAATTTGGTGAGAATCGGAGTTGATTTGACGTGATTCGAACGTCCAGTTGTGAAAATATAAGTTTTAAAGTTTTCTTGAAAACTTCCTTTGATTTGATGTCCGATTCGTAGTTCTAGGTGTTATTTTGGCGATTTGATCGCACGAACAAGTTCGTATGATATTTTAAGACTTGGGTACATGTTTGGTTTGGATCCCCGAGGGCTCGGGTGAGTTTCGGATAGGCTACAGGATGATTTTGAACTTAGAAAATCTGATTTTTGAGCTTCTGCTGTCATCTCGTGCATTGTGCTTCACGATCGCGAAGCCATTCCTGCGATCGCGAAAAGAAAATTTTAAGCCATGAATTTTACGATTCGCATTTGTGAAGATAGGCACGCGAACGCGAACGCGAAAGGCTAGCTCCCAGTGCACTGCGAACGCGAGGTCAAAGCTGCGATAACGAAGAAGGAATGAGGCAGAAGCTGAAGTACCGAAAATAGTGCTACGCGATCGCATAAACCTGTACGCGATCGCGTAAGGGTAAGAAATTATTTTCTGCGATCGCATGGCCTTATACGCGATCGCGTAGTGTTAAGCAAACCTTGAAAAATTTTGTTCTACGTGATCGCGAACGAATTTCCGCGATCGCGATGAATAAAAGTCTGAAAAACAGAACTTAAGTTCTAGAAATGGGGTTTCGACCCATTTTCAACCATTTCCAATTTTTGAGCTCGGGTAAGGCGATGTTTGGGCGATTTTCACGGAAAAATATTGGGGTAAGTGTTCTTTATTCTATATTGATTATATTTCATGATTTCATACTCATTTATATCATGAATCCGTGAATTTATGGAAGAAAAATTAGATTTTTATAAAATCTTCCAAAAACGAAAATTTTAGATTTGAAGGTCCATTTGATATCGGAATTTGATAAATTTTATATGGTTGGACTCGTATCAGAACGGGTGTTTGGATTTCGTAAGTTTTTCCGTGATTTGAGATGTGGGTCCCACTATCGAATATTTTAATGAATTTCGGATTTTTATCCGGAAAATTAGTAAATTCATATGAAATTAATGCCTATGATTCGTATTGAGTATATTGAATTATTTATGAATAGATTTGAAGGTTTTGGAGAGAACTAAAAGGAAAAGCTGTGGTCGAGTAATTGATTGGAATTTGCAAAGCGAGGTAAGTGTCGTGGTTAACCTTGACTTGAGAGAATAGAACCCTTAAACTATTTGTTATGTGAAATGCATATGAACGACGTATAGGCGAGGTGACGAGTGTCTATATGTTGTCAAATTAATTGTTTACATAATTACTTGAAAAATCATAAATCGTTTTAAATCATGAACTAATTATTATAATAATTATTTCTCTCTTATTCTTTGTCAAATATTAATTCTTGAATTCCTACATTAATTGTTACATGCTATTTGAATTATGTGTCTTAATTGTTATTTGATATTTAGCATATTAAATATTAAACTGCCTATTTTTTCCTGATTTTCATAATAATTTGCTATTTATCATTGTTTGTTTCATAATTAAATCATAATTATTGTATGCTTGTTGTCTTATAATTTTATATTAATTGTTGCATTTATTGGAGAAATTTCTTCTATAAGAATTGATAAATGGATATATTGGTGGATCGGGTTGCACGCCGCAACAGAATTGATTGAAATGGATATATTGGAGGATGAGGTTGCACGCCACAACAAACTTATTAAAAAGTCCATATTGGAGGATCGGGTTGCACGCCGCAACGGACTTATTAAAAGTCAATATTTGGGGGATCGTAATGCACGCCGCAATAGACTTATTTAAAAGTCAATATATATACTTGATTAAAAATAATTATATGAGAGGATTGAATGTGAATATATTGTGAGAGCGGGTTGCATGCTGCAACAGAATTGAATGTGAATATATTGTGAGAGCGGGTTGCACGCTGCAACAGAATTGATGAAAATGATAATTGGTTATGACTGCTGAATTGGATTCAATTATTATAAATGAGTTACCTGATTTATTTCTATTATTGTTGTTGTTACTAATATTGCGTACAGGTAATGTAAGTGACCCGCCTTAGCCTCGTCACTACTTCGTCGAGGTTAGGCTCAGCACTTACCAGTACATGGGGTCGGTTGTACTGATACTACACTATGCACTTCTTGTACAGATTTTGGAGTTAGTTCTAGCGGCGTACCATAGACTTGCTCGAACTTTAGCTACTCAGAGGAGACTTGAGGTATAACTACAAGACGTCCGCAGTTCTAAAGTCCCGTCTACTTTACTTTAGCTTTGTGTTTATTTTCAGACAACTTTATTTTATTCAGGCCCTTATTTGTATTATTCTAGAAGCTCGTGTACTTGTGACACCAAATTTTGGGATGATATTTAGACACTGTTATTTTTATAAATTATTCACTATATTTCAGACTTATTTCCACAATCGTTCTTTGTTATTAATAAATGTAAAAATTGTTTAAAAATTGATTAATATTATTCTTACGTTGGCTTGCCTAGCAAGTGAAATGTTAGCCGTCATCACGATCCGAAGGTGGGAATTTCGGATCGTGACATAATAGATATATAGATGGTTATATTTCATCATTGTATCACCGAATACCACAAACTAGTGTCTAATGTTTATCTCTGCTCTGTTCTTTCCAAAGAGAATGACGTGATTCAGAGTACGATGGGCAAGATATTACTCTGTTCTTTCCAAAGAGAATGACGTGATTCAGAGTACGATGGGCAAGATATTAATTTTTAGTGTGTATTGACACATTGGTTAATGAACTTCTTTTTTGAAAATAAAATTTATATATTTAAAAATGACAATGACAGAACTGTAAATCAAAATTTTTGTAATGTAAAGCATTTTGAAGCATCCTAAAAAGTTAGGGTTTCATGTAAAATAACTAGGATGAATATGTATAAAATATATATATTATATGTATATTATATATTAACATTTAAAATATATACCGTTGTTCGACTATTATTTTTTGGATCGATTATACTATATAGTTTTTCCTTTAATTTATACCTCCATTGAGGCGTGAGATGCATGAGCAAAAGCTGTAAAGTATTATAACTAATGGCATTAACATAAGCCATCATATACTAAAACTAATGACATTAATGTCAATACAACAAATAAGAGTACATACTACCTTACAATTACACTAATACTGAGGAGAGTCCAGTCCTAATCAAAAGAACCACTTACCACTAAACTTAATTATAGCATCAAAGTTATCAACTTAACTCAACTAAAGAACAAATAACAACTAGCTACTAGCTACCCCTACTCACAATCTTCTAATTGAACATTAGTTAGTGCCTGTAAAAAGAAACACTAATTATTAGTGCTAATTAAACCCAATATGGTGGCATCACTGGATTAAACCCTTCTACATTATTAACGTTGAAAACATAGCTACATTCAGCCATATTATTATTCTGATGGTTACTTGTACTAATTCCTCTTGTCTTGTTTGAACTTGGCATTGATGTGCTTTCCACTGTCTCTTCACCTGATATTTCAGTGTATACTGTGGAATTAACTTGTTTCTTTGTAGCTTGTTCCTTCAAAATTGCTCTTAATGCCAACACCTATCACAAAAACAAGAGTTTAATTTTATGCGTTACAACAGCATACTCAGTATATTTTTACAGGTGGGATCTGAAGAGGATCGTGTGTACGCAAGCCTTATTCCTACTTTATTGTAAAGATAAAGAGGCTAACATCGGCTCAACACAAGCATAATCACAACAACAACAGTGATGAAAAGAAATACAATAGTGGAGAAGCCATAAAAAGAAGCAAGAACAATAACAAGATAATAAGATAATCGAGGCACACAAAACAAGCAGTTATAAAAATCTAAGGAAAAAATTACGCGAATAATATAGATACAACAGGTATGAAAAAGAAAGACGCTCGACTACCTACTAGCTTTAACTCTATGCGTTAGTGTGTAAATTTTTTTGTGATACTATCAGATCATCCGAAGGATAATTATAGGTAATCTATATTAGAAAGTCATAAAATAAAGAAGATTATCTGCTACAACATGTTAAGAATCTTTGCATTATCCGTGTATATAAATAAATGAAAAAATAAAACAGACATATGGACAAAATTCTAACTGCAAGAGAGAGGATAATTAAATTCAAAGGGAAATTCAAAAAGAAAAGGAAAGGAAAAGAGGGACAATGTTGTATGAAGGGTCAATTTCAATTTTATTACACAAGGTATAAGGAGACTTAAATTTATTTATTTTCATTCAATTAAGCCGACCTTGCTTTAAAATGATAGGGACAACTGAAGGTGAAGTTGTCTCCATAGTTATGGCTCCAAATCTTACTCTAAAATAGTTGGTTTTCTCAAAATAACAACTATTGTATATTCTAAGTTTTATAAAAATAGGTTATTTTCTTAAAAAGACAAGGATTCTAGTGTCATATTTGAACTAATTAGAAGCTGTATGAGATATGTAATGAAGCCTTGGCCAAATCAGGACTATGTTATCATTAGACAGGTATTCAAAAAACCCCAATCATTATTTTAGTATTTCTTTCTAGCTTTAATTTGGGGGCATTCTTACTATCTAGAATATTTTAAAGATTGAATAAAATATTGAATAGCTTTTCGCTCGATCACTTAAATAAAAAATAGCATGCAAATATATAATTTATATATAAAATCATATATAATTAGTATATATATGTATGCTGACTAGAAAAAATAAATAGTAAATTCTATTGATAATTTGTGTAAAGTTTGAATATTTTAAACAACCGATGTTTTCCGTTACCATCTTTTTTTCCATTATCAGAGGAAAGTTAATTAAGGTGACTACATAAACTAGATGTGGATTAAGATAACAAAGAAACACCAAAGTATAGGATTAGGGTGAATCACATAGGAAAATAATTTTCAAAGAATGAGACATAAGAAGTGTTTGAAGATATAATTAAGTACTTAATTAATATATTGTTCACTTTCACAACTTAGATAACCCCACCGTTTATTATGACACCAAAACAGAAGTCATGAATTCAAATTTCACTGTCACCCCATTGCCAAAAAGAATCTTTATGTACTCGGCCCAAGAAAAAACATAAAAGAACACGTAATTAGTCTGCCGTTTCTTTAAGATTTTAGATAAAAAGGTCGCACAATTCACCAGATAACCAAAAAAAACATAAAAAAGTTTTAAGTTTTGCATGAATTGCATGGATGCAAGAAAGTGAAGAGAGAATTTCTCAAAACTGACCTCATTTTGAAGCTTCTGTTTTTCCCTAGAAACTAAATCATAGTCTTGTTTAAGAGAATCATAGAGGCGTTCGAGCTGCTTAGACTTCCATCTAGCTCTCCTATTTTGAAACCAAACAGCAATTTGACGAGGCTGCAACCCAAGTTCTTTAGCTAGTTTAATTTTCCTTTCAGGGTCAAGTTTTATCTCTTCTTGAAAACTGTTTTCAAGTGACTCTAACTGATCACTTGTCAATCTTTTCTTCTTATCCAACTGATTCATTGCAAAGTTGTCGTTCAACTTGTCCATTGTTGGGAGCACTCCACTATGTGGTGTTTGCATTGCATGCTTCATTTCCATACCTTTAATAACAAAAGAAGAAGAAGAAAACACCAAAGATTATATTAGCATGTAAATATATATATATATATATGCAACAACAACAACATAATACTCGTATTCCCATAAGTGGGGTCTAGGTAGGGTAATATGTACGTGGAAGATAGAAAAGTTATTTTCGGCAGACGATCGGCTCAAGGAAGCATGTAAATAAATGGTTGTGAAATAAAATGGACAATGATCAGGCTGACAAAGTTTGTAACTAACACTTATTTTTATACTTTCTTTAGGAAAATGAGAAAAGTCAGCAATTATTAAAGGCATCAATGGAAAAAGAAAATCATAATTCTGCCATTTTAAACTTAGTGTAATCAAGTTTTTAAAATTTTTTAGCTCACTCATCTATTCTTTGAATACTTCTTTATCCAGGAGCTAGGCCCAAAAAGAAATTCCTTAAAAGACCACAATAAAATGGCAATTATCTATATTAAGATAACATGCTTCAAGATCAAATCATGAAAAAAAACCCTATATATTAAGAAATGGGACTGAAAAATGATTAGAATAAATGTGGAAATCACATCAAACCCAATAAACATCAATGAAGACTAACAAACCCAGTATAATCCCATACGTGTGGACTGGAGAGGGTAATGTATACGCAGACCTTACTTCTATCTCGTGAAGGAAGAAAAAGTGAAAAAAGAATTAGAAAATAAATTACAAGGCTTTTTTTCCTTATATCTTTACCTGGATATTGGTCATAATTGTAGCTGTAGAGGAAATTGAAAGAATTATCGGGAGGAGCAGGTCGAGAAACAAAGGATCTAAGATTCCCATTCCAGTCCATATTTTTGGACTCTTCTTTTTTCCTTCTAAACAAGGCAAAGATCCAAGAAAACACCAAATTGTAACCCCTTAATATATTGACACTAGTCTTTCTTTGTTTAGTACTGGACCAGTACTACTCAAGACTCTGGACCACCTTAATAAAAAGGGTTACTTAGGGTTTGTCCTTTTGAAAACTTTCTTGGTTTGTTTTGAAGAAACAAAGTGAAAAATGAGAAAATGTTGTAGGGAGAGTTTACTACACTTAGCAGTCAGCACTTAGCATTGTGTCAATATGTGAAAGAGATGGATTGGGAGGGTAAGAAGGTGTGTAGTTCTATGCTTCACTTTTGGGAGCAACTCATAAATAGGGCTTCCTCTTTAGGTTTGGATGTTTTTGAGGGGTGGGGTAGATAGATATCTAGTGTGCATTAATTAATTGTGGTTTTTATTAGTGTTAAATTTCAACAAGGACACTCCCTTTAGTGAACTTGTAAAAGAAGTTTTTTATTTATTTACTCCCTTTTACTTTTTATGCTTGGTTTTCGCATGCTCCTTACAAAAATTAATTAAGCAAATAATTTGATTAAATTATCTTTATTTATTCTTTGATCTCAATTTATTACTACTCTTGCTTTTACTATATTAATTTCTCACAATATTTATTAGAAAATTTAAATTTCTAAAATGACAAGTTTTTTGGATAAATTATTTTCAGTAACCATGACAACAAAAAAAGACCGAAAGGAGTATTATTATATATAGGGTGTGGGAGAAGGAAAAATGGAGAAGAAATTACAAGGTGGAGAAGCAAACTCGAACCAACAAGGTGAGAATTTAGGTAGTCAATCAAGTAGATTACTAAGATTTTCAAGTGGTAAAAGAAGTTAACTTGTAAACTGACAACGTAAATAATTTTATACTATTAATGTAACGTAATATGTTATACCATGTTGTTTAACTTATTTTTTAGATTAATGTACAAATCTATTAATTATAAGCAATTATGTGTAGTTGCTTCAATTGTGTAAAATTCTTTTACATTGTCTCTGTATAGAAGTTAAGATAATCAAAGAAATTTTGTTTGCACTTCTCTAATGCACCTCAAGTAAAATTTGAATACTACAACAACAACAATCCATATAATCTCACTAATGGAGTATGGGGAGGGTAGTGTGTACGCAGACCTTACCCCTATCTTGGGATAGAGAGGTTGTTTTCGATAGACCCTCGACTCCCTCCCCCCAATAACTACCCACCTTTCTCTTGAGGTGACTCGAACTCTATGGATGATTATTGTATGTAATTAGGAGTCTAAGAAAATTAAATTTTTTATCAAAGGTCACAATCTAAGGGAAGTGTATGGTCCCCTAAAGGCCAAAAAATCAGACAAGCTGCCTTGAGCTACTCTCACGCCTCTCTTCTCATTTTCTGACAAATTAACTACCCCCTAGTAGGCTAGTACTACTACTACTACTTCTTAGTATGCAGTACTTAGTTTCTTATACGGCCTTTAATTTGAGTATCTCTCTATTTATTATCTAAGATCAAGATGGAACTCCAGAAAACATCATAAGAAACGACAATGTGTCTGTAAATTCTTTTCGCACCAAAAATTGCATTGTGCTAATCAAATAAAAATGATCCTTTTTCTGGTTATATACTCTTCATTTTAATTTATGTGACAGGATTTGACTTAGCATGATGTTTAACAAAAAAATAAAGAATTGAATTTGTGATTTAAAACAAGTCATAAAGGATGTTTGGATTGACTTTTAAGTAGGTCAAATCAGCTTTTAAGTTTTTTTAACTTTTTTTTTTGTGTTTGACAAAGTTAAAAAGTACTTAAAATAAGTTAAGAAATACTTAAAACAAACCAAAAGTAATAAGTTGGGCAATCTCAACTTATTATTTTTTGACTTAAAAGCTATTTTGTTAAAAAAATCACTTTTTTTTAAGAAAATCTAAACGGGCTCATAGTCTCATTAAGGGTAAACTGACAATCTTTTTGATGCAGACTTAAAAAGAAAGCATGCTACATATCTATTGAAATGGAGGAAGTATATATAAACTTATGTTGCTCAGACTCTTGGAAAATGTCGCAGGGTGCGTGTCAGATCCTTCAAATATAGTATATATTTGGAAGATTCGATACGGGTGTAGCAGCATTTTGAAAAGTCCGTACAACATAGGTATAAACAGGGGCATAGCTAGTATGTAGGATACGAGTTCGGCCGAACCCATTAGCTTTGGTCTAAACCATATATTTATCTTAAGAAATCCATTAAATATGTTCAAATTTTTATGTTGAATCCATTAACTTAAACGAACTATAATCCTGAACTCATAAACTTTAAATCCTGACTCCGATTCTGGGTATAAACTATTGAATTCCTTTGACGTAAGAGAATATTCTAGTATAGCGCAAAGGAATTTCAAAAAATACTTTTGATCACAGGTTCAAAATCTTAGTAGTAACATTTAATATTTAAAATGTTTAAATTCTTTTGATGAATTTCTAACTCGGCCATCAATGACGGAGTCAGGATTTTTATTAAGAGTAAAAATATAAAGAAATAAACTTACCAAGAAGTTAATGAGTGTCATTATATAGTATATATACATATTTCAAAAAATATTATCGAGCTATACAGTGTAATTTTCCGGCGAAGGGGTGCCAGTTGATACACCTTTGGTGCATGTGGTTCCGCCACTATAGGCCACTGCAATATAATGTGCCATGCCTTAGCTACGAAGATGACAAACTAACTCTGTAGCGCGGACTTCAAAAGGATTATCGTATCTATGTCGAATCCTCCAAAAATTCATTCGACACATATTTACTGACATTTTCGGAGAGTCCGAGAAACATAATAAATTGATAGAGAACGAGGTAGCGGGCTAATGAAGAGTAATGAATCAAGCTGCTGCTTAATGACCTATGGGTAGTTCTATAATAAATGGACTTACAGTACAAATTGGGTTTATAGAATCAGAGCAGCATTAGTAAAAGAACCCTGAATTAGGTCCATTTGAAACTTCTTTTTCAATTCAGATACACACACAAAAGCACACAGAGAGAAACAAGTCTTTTTTCTTGGTTAAAATCAGTGGACCTGCATATGGCTCATTCACTAGTATTCAATGTAATATATGCCAGAGAAGAGGAAGAAGAAATTAAATTAAAGGGGTTAGCATCCCTAAAAACGTGAGGAGCAGACTTTGACAGGCATAGAACCTTGACATGTACGGCATAAACCTTCTTAATTAAGAGTTTTTAACTTTTATATACTAACAACGTAAATAATTTTTTAATTATTTACGATATCAGATCACTTAAAAAATAATTAAGAGTTTAAGTTTCACACAATGACAATGTAAAGTATATTTAGGTAATTATAGGTAAATCTCTTGATAAATATTAATTAGTAGTTTGATAACTATATATGGTAACGTTTTAAGAAAACTTAATATTTTCAATGTATATACACTTAAATCCAAAATATAATGAGTTTAACTAATATACAATTACGTCATTTTTACCTGCTATAGCAAGTCATTTTTTTTTATTTTTCGTCACCAATCCAGGGGCGGCTCTAAGGCTTTGGCAGTGAGGCCATTGCCTTAGGCCCCAAATTTATTTTAAATTCTTATTATTATTGTTACTATTATATATTATATAATTTATATAAATAATTAGAATAAAAAATATATTACAGTATATTTTTTATTACTTGATTGAGGTTATGTTATACAATAAATTTATAAATTATGATAATTTTCTTCCCTCATTAATTAGTTTATTTGACAAGAATGAGTTGTTCTAGTGGTGAGCACCCTCCCCTTCCAACCAAGAGGTTGTGAGTTCGAGTCACCCCAAGATGAAGGTGGGGAGTTCTTGGAGGAAGGGAGTTGAGAGTCTATCGGAAACAGCCTCTCTACTCCGGGGGTAGGGATAAGGATTGCGTACAAACTACCCTCCCTAGACCCCACTAGTAAGATTATACTGGGATTAAGGGCCTCCGAATATGATTTCGCCTTAGGCATCGAGATTTGTTAAGTCGCCCCTGCACCAATCCATGTTTGTTACAGAAAGTTACTAGTATAATTTTCAAATGACCTGATAATGCAATATTTCTTTATTACTATCGGTGTGTATATTAGTTAAACTCAAAGATAATTACAGTGATTATTCATAAAAAGTGAGATTAATAATATATAAATAAGACAAATTACTGTACAATAGGTTTAAAGGACTTAACATTAGCAGTACATATAAGTTAAAATTTATTTTTTAATTTACCTTGTTGTCTGATGCAATGGAAGCAACTTAATTAACGAAGAAGATGACAAGACAAAGAGAAAAAATAAAATAAAATAAAGGTGAATGCAAGAAGACAAAAAGTGGAAGGAGAACTTGTGAACACTCCTCGGTAATTTTCACTAATTTTATGAATACATATAATATGTGTCCTCAATATATTTATCACTAAATTAAAGTTAATTAATACACATTCACATATTAATTTATGATTTAATTATAATAAAATCAATATGATATGATATAAACATCGAATACGAGCGGGAGAAGAGAACCATATACGAGAAGAAGGGAATCCTTTTTTTTAAACACTTAACTGTTAAATATGAGTTTCAATGATAAAAAATAATATATCATATTTGGTGCAGGATCACAAGGGATAAAATAAAGGAATCAAGAAGCCCTATCATTTGAGTATAGATTAAGGAAACAATCTATTAACGGGAGCTCTAGAAGCAAAGCAAATGACAAGAATCAATGATTAGAGATGAAAATGGAAGAAGCAGCAGAGATTCGGAAGAAGAATCAACCAATGATTTGATAGATGATTGACATAAGCTATTATAGGAAGGTCCCAAATCAAAGGGAAACAAGATTGCAAAGTGCTGCACTAGAGATCGTTGAAGCCAGAAATCAAAGGGATCTATCGCTGATCACTCAAGTAACGGAAAAGATATGCCTAGCGGATGAAAATAATGTCAAGACAAATCAAGGAAGATCAACGGAATCTTGACTTTATTTTTGGAAAGAATCAATCTATGATTCCTTTCAAGGATCAATTCCCTTGGGTTTGTAATTGTGATGACCCAAAATGTCATCTTTAAATTTAATAATTAATTCTGTATTTTAAGATCTCGAAAAGTACTATTTATTATTCCTCGACTTGCATGCACAGTCCGTAAAATTTTTTGAAAAGTTTTAATGTAAAAAATAGATTAAAATGTGAATTAGAGCTTTAAAACTCAACTGAGTTGACTTTGGTCAATATTTTGAGCAAACAGACTTAGATCGGTGTTTTGACAGTTTCGATAGGTCCGTATCGTGATTTGGGACTTGGGCGTATGCCCGGAATCAAATTCCGAGGTCCCTAGCCCGAGATATGAAATTTTAATGAAAAATTAAAAGTTTAAGTTTAAATATTGACCAGATGTCGAATTATGTGTAAACGACCCCGGAATAAAATTTTGATGATTCCAACAGCTCTGTATGGTGATTTTGGATTTAGGAGCATGATCGAAATTATTTTTGGAAGCCCGTAGTGAAATTTGGCTTGAAATGGCTAAAATAGGAATTTAAGTTTGGAAGTTTGACCGAGGAGTTGACTTTTTGATATCGGGGTCGGAATCCAGTTCAAAAATTTTTCATAGCTTCCTTATGTCATTTATGACTTGTGTGCAAAATTTGAGGCCAATCAGACTTGATTTGATAGGTTTCGACATCGAATGTAGAAGTTAAAAATTCTTAAGTTTCATTAAGCTTGAATTGGGGTGTGATTTATAATTTTAGCATTGTTTTATGTGATTTGAGGTTTCAAATAAGTTCGTATGATATTTTAGGACTTGTTGGTATATTTGGTTGAGGTCCCGAAGACCTCGGGTGAGTTTCGGATGGTTAACGGATCAAAAGTTGGACTTAAAAAGCTGCTGCAATTTCTTATGTTGTAACTGCAGAAATCGAGCCCAGGGTCGACGGCCAGGTTTGAGGCTCAGGATCGAAGGCCCAGCTCGAGGGCCATGATCGAAGGCTAGATCGAAGCCATGATCGAAGGCAGAATCGAAGGCATGATCGAATGCCCAGTTCGAGTGCCATGATCGAAGGTAAGGCTCGAGGGTTAGGGATCGAAGCCCAGGATCAAGGGCTATGACCGAGGCCAGGATCGAGGGCCATAAAGATAGAAGCCATGATCGATACCCAGGATCAATGGCTGCCTCGGTAGTTTATAAAACTGGAGATTTCGTCCCCAGTTGCCATTTTTGACAAACTTGAGCTTGAGCAGAAGCAATTTTTGGTAGAGTTTTAAGGAGAAACATTTGGGTAAGTGATTCTAACTCAGATTTGGTCAATATACACGAATATATCATTATTTTCACCATTTTATTAGTGTATTGAGATGAAAATTTGGAAAAAATTTAGAAATCTCATAAAAATGAATTTTTGAGATTTCGATGTCGATTTAGAGTCGGATTAGAGTGAAACTGGTATGGTTGGACTCGTAATTGAATGAATTATCGGATTTTGTGGGTTTCGCTAGATTCTGAGACGTGGGCCTCACATGTGATTTTTGAGCTAATTTCAGATTTTATTGAAAAATATAGTATTGTTTAATGAAATTGATTCCTATAATTTTTGTGGACTGTATCGAATTAATTATGACTAGATATGAGTCGATAGGAGTCAAAAAATTGAGGAAAAAATATACTACTTGGTTAAATTGGAGCAAGTCGAGGTAAGTGACTTGTCTAACCTTGTGTGGAGGAAATTTCCTCTAGGATTAGTATTGATATGATTATTGAAATGTGTTGAAAGTTGCGTACACGAGGTGACGAGTGTGTTCACGGGCTAAATGTGAAAGACTATATTTTTAAATTGTGTAGATTACTATTGCACATTTATTAAATTATTTTATCTTATTATATTCTTCATCATTGAAGAATATATATACTTTAAGTTTGTTTGACATTTTCCTGCTAATTGTTTTACCTGTTCAATTGAAACTTGGTTTCTTTCATACTGTGCAATATTTGAAGGTTGATTTTCTTTAAATTAAATATTATTAATATGAAGTATTTGAAAATTTTAAATTTGATATTGAAGCAACGTATTAAAGATTTTGAAATATTATTCTCATAAATTATTTATTCCTGAATATTTTCGCTAGATTTTTGTACTCATTGTGATGGAGCCGTGAGCTCTTTATTGTGAAAAAATATTATTGATGATTTATTTTGGCATGAGCCGTGAGCTCTTTATTGTGAAAAAATATTATTGTTGGATTATTTTGGCATGAGTCGTGAGCACTTTATTATTGAAAAATATTGTTGTTGATTTATTTTGAAAAATTAAAATATTGAGCACTTGAGGTGCAAATTGAGATATTGATAGGACTGCGGTGGTATAAGGTCCGGGTATTAAAACACATGCATTGAGATAAGGGTGGCTTGATACACGTGGCTAGTAGGGGTGACTACTAGAAGTCATGTGGTGTGATAAGAGTGGCTAAAACGCGGGATGTTATTTCGGAAAAAATATTTGCTTTAAATAAATTATGAAGGCTCCCGCGGTGATATAAGAAAATGAGATATTGTGAATTTATTTATGATTTGGGATTACGAGGAGGTACCTCGTGAATGCCCTTGTTGATATTGATTTATGGCCACAGTTACCTTTGATTATTTGTTGTGATTTTCTTAAGGTTGTAAGGAATTTTTGTTTGTTTCCACAAGATATTAATTGCCATTATTTTGTGTAATTAAATGGTGACCTGCTACTCGATTCATTTCCATTGTCATTTATATTGTTATATTGTTAAACATTTTACCATGCTATTATTATTTTCCAGTAGGGCCTGACCTGACCTCATCACTACTCTACTGAGGTTAGGCTTGGCACTTACTGGGTACCGCTGTGGTGTACTCATACTATGCTTCTGTACATCTTTTTGTGCAGATCCAGGTACTCTTTACCAGCCCCGACTTCAGTGAGTTACCTGTGCATGGAGACTTCGAGGTATATCTGCCAGCGTTCGCAGACTCCGGAGTCCCCTTCTATCATTATTCTGTTGCTTCCTTATTTTTCTTTAGACCTTGATATATAGAGACATTGAGGATAAAATTCTTAGAAGCTTGTGACTTATTTCTACCGGGTTTTGGGAGTTAAAATTATTTGAATTGTAGTTTATTTATTTCAAATATCTATAATTATTCCGCATTGATAGGCTTACCTAGTCTTAGAGACTAGGTGCTATCACGACTTCCTACAAAGGAAATTTGGGGTCGTGACAAGTTGGTATCAGAGGACTAGGTTCATAGGTGTTATGAGTCACAAGCAGGTTTAGTAGAGTCTTGCGGATCGGTACAGAGACGTCTGTTCTTATCTTCGAGAGGCTATGTAACTGTTAGGAAATATTCACTTCTTCGATTCCTTATGGTACGCCTTTGTTGATTTCAAAGTTCTAAATAATTGTCTTTCTATTCTCTCACAGATGGTGAGGACACGCACAACTGGATCCGATGATGAGATACTCGCGCCACCTGTTGGAGCCGCAAGAGGCCGGGGTCGGGGCAGAGGCCGAACCAGAGGCCGAGGAAGACCACGTGGTGCAGCCAGCGCACCTGTACCAGAGCCACTAGTAGCTCCAGTTGGTGAGAAGACACTTGAGATGCCTGTTACTACTCCTACACTTCAGGAGACTCTTGCCCAGTTTTTGAGCATGTTTGGCACTTTAGCACAGGCAGGGTTAATTCCACTTGCTCCTGCTATATCTCAGGCTGGGGGAAGAGCACAGACTCTCGCCGCCCGTATTCCAGAGCCACAGGCCCAAGTTGACCATGCCCTAGAGGTTATACCAGTGCAGCCAGTTATCCCAGTTCGACCTGAGATTAGGACAACAGTCTCAGAAGGGGAGCAACTCAGGCTTAAAAGGTACAAAAAGTACCACCCTCCCACTTTTAGTGGCTTAGCTTCAGAGGATACTCGGGGTTTTCTGGAGGAATGTCACCGTATCCTTCATACTATGTGTATTGTGGATTCCAGTGGGGTTTCTTTCACGACATTCCAGTTTAGAGGAGCAGCCTACAAGTGGTGACGGGCATATGAGTTGGTTAGTCCCGATGATGCATCTTCACTCACTTGGTGTTCTTAAGGGAGTATGTTCCTTAGAGTCTTAGAGATGCATTGCGCTCAGAGTTTGAGCAGCTGCGCCAGGGTTCTATGACCGTGTCAGAGTATGCGGTCCGATTCAGTGATTTGGTGAGGCATGCACCAGCCTTAGTTGCTGCTGTTCGAGAGCGGGTTTGCAGATATATTGAGGGTCTCTACCCTAGTATCAGATACAGTATGGCCCGAGAACTAGAGATGAAAATCACATACCAGCAGGTGGTGTCAATTTCTAGGAGATTGGAAGGTATGCGGACTCGTGAGAAGGAAGAGAGGGAAGCTAAGATACCCCGAGATTCTGGCACATATAATAATTCTCGTGGCCCAGTTTCAGCCCGTCATGGTAGAGGTTATGTGAGCCATCCTATTCATTCAGCACTTCCAGCTTCCAGTGGTATTCCGGCTATTCCCAGACCTCAGGTTCCATATTATGCACCGCCAATGTCTTCTGTACCTCTTGTAAGGGGTGCTTTCAGCGGGCAGTCTAGTCGATCAAGCCCGAGTCAGTCCCAACATCCACGTCCTCTGAGGGATTATTTTGAGTGTGGTGACACTCGTCATATCATGAGGGATTGCCCCAGAGTTAGGAGGGGTGCACCTCCACAGATTTCTCAAGCCCCACCTATTCCCTCGGGCTTCTCAGGCCATGATTACTGCACCAGTTGCCACCCCACATGGACAACCAGGCAGAGGTGGAGGTCGGGCAGGTAGAGGTAGCCCTAGAGGGGGAGGCCATGCCAGATATTATGCCCTTCCTGCTAGGGCAGATGTCGTTGTATACGAATCTGTTATCACATGTATTATTCTGGTCTGTCATAGAGATGCATCAGTCTTATTTGATCCAGGCTCCACTTATTCTTATGTTTCATTTTATTTTGCCCCGTATTTGGGCGAATCACGTGATTCCTTGAGTGTTTCTGTTTATGTATCTACATCCGTGGGTGAATCGATTATTGTGGACCACGTGTATTGGTCGTGTTTAATTATTATCAGCGGTTTTGAGACCAGAGCTGATTTATTATTACTCAATATGGTGGATTTTGATATTATTTTGGGCATGGACTGGTTGTCGCCCTATCACGCTATTCTTGATTGTTACGCCAAAACGGTGACGTTGGCTTTGCCAGGTCTACCGCGGCTAGAGTGGAGAGGTACATCGGATCATGTTCCTAGCAGGTTTGTTTCATTTCTTAAAGCTCAGCGAATGGTTGAGAAGGGGCGTGATGCGTATTTGGCCTATATTAGAGATGTTAGTATTGATTCTCCTACTATGGAGTCAGTTCCTGTAGTAATGGATTTTCCTGATGTATTTCCAGCAGATCTTCTGTGTATGCCACCCGATAGGGATATTGACTTTGGCATTGATTTATTATCGGGTACTCAACCCTTTTCTATTCTACCATATTGTATGGCCCCAGCAGAGTTGAAAGAGTTAAAAGAACAGTTACATGAGTTTCTTGATAAGGGTTTCATTCGGCCCATTGTATCACCTTGGGGTGCTCCTGTCTTATTTGTGAAGAAGAAGGATGGTTCTATGCGGATGTGTATTGATTATCTCCAGCTGAACAAGGTTACAGTTAAGAACAAGTATCCATTTCCACCTATTGATGACCTATTTGATCAGCTTCAGGGTGCCAGGGTATTCCCTAAAATTGACTTGCGTTTAGATTATCATCAATTTAAGATTCGGGAGCCGGATATCCCGAAGACTACTTTCAAGACTCGGTACGGTCATTACGAGTTCCTTGTGATGTCTTTTGGGATGACCAACGCCCTAACAATATTTATGCACTTAATGAATAGTGTATTTCAGCCCTATCTTGATTCTTTCATCATTGTATTTATTGACGACATTCTGGTGTATTCCCGGAGTCGGGAAGATCATGAACAACACCTGAGGACTGTGCTTCAGATTTTGAGAGAAAAGAAGTTATATGTAAAGTTTTCAAAGTGTAAATTTTGGCTTGATTTAGTGGGATTTTTGGGTCATATAGTTTCGTGTGAGGGAATCAAGGTAGATTTGAAAAATATTGAAGAAGTGCAGAGTTGGTACAGACCGTCCTCAGTTACGAAAATTCGGAGTTTCCTTAGTTTGTCAAGGTGTTTTTGCTGATTTGTAAATGGTTTCTCTTCTATTGGTGCATCTATGACCAAATTGACCCAGAAGGGTGCTCCCTTCAGGTGAACCGAGGAATGTGAGGAGAGCTTTCAAAATCTCAAGACAACTTTGACTACAGCCCCAATATTGGTATTACCTACAGGTTCAGGGTCTTATACTATGTATTGTGATGCGTCGTGTATTGGCCTTGGCGCAGTGTAGATGCAAGACGGTAGGGTGATTGCCTATGCGTCCAGGCAGTTAAAGGTACTTGAGAAGAATTACCTGGTCCGCGACCTTGAGTTAGCAGTTATTGCTCACGCCTTGAAGATTTGGCGGCATTATTTGTACGGTGTAAATTGTGAGGTCTACACCGATCACCGGAGTCTACAACATCTGTTTAAGTAGAAGGATCTTATTTTGCGGCAGCGAATATAGTTAGAGTTGCTTAAGGATTATGATATCACCATTCTCTATCATCCTGGAAAGGCCAATGTAGTGGCCGATGCCTTGAATCGTAAGGCGGAGAGTTTGGGCAGCTTAGCATATTTACCAGTAGTGGAGAGGCCTTTAGCCTTAGATGTTCAGGCCTTGGCCAACCAGTTTGTTAGACTGGGTGGTTCTGAGCCGAGTTGAGTTTTGGCTTGTGTGGTTTCTCAGTCTTCTCTTTATGATCGTATCAGGGAGCGTCAGTAGGATGACCCGCATATGCTTGTCCTTAAGGATACAGTTCGGCATGATAATGCCAAGGAAGTCACTATTGGAGATGACGATGTATTACGGATGCGGGGCAGGCTATGTGTGCCTAATGTAGATGGTTTGCGTGAGTTGATTCTCCAGGAGGCTCACAGTTCGCGATACTTCATTCATCCCGGTGCTGCAAAGATGTTTCAGGACTTGAGACAACACTATTGGTGGAGGCGGATAAAGAAAGACATGGTGGGGTATGTAGCTCAGTGTCTAAATTGTCAACAGGTAAAATATGAGCATCAGTGACCGGGTGGATTGCTTCAGAAGTTAGAGATTCCAGAATGGAAATGGGAGCGGATCACTATGGATTTCGTTGTTGGGCTCCCACGGCCTCAGAGGAAGTTCGATGCAGTTTGGGTGATTGTGGATAGATTGACCAAGTCAGCTCATTTTATTCTTGTGATTACTACTTAATCTTCAGAGCAACTGGCTCAGGTATATATTGGCGAGATTGTCAGACTTCACGGTGTACCGATATCTATCATCTCTGACCGGGGTACACAGTTTACCTTACGATTTTGGAGGGCTGTACAGTGAGAGTTGGGTACTCGTGTGGAGTTGAGTACAACATTTCACTCTCAGATGGATGGATAATCCAAACGCACTATTTAGATACTAGAGGATATGCTCCGTGCGTGTGTGATAGATTTTTGGGGTGCTTGGGATTAGTTATTATCACTTGCGCAGATTGCTTACAACAACAGTTACCAGTCAAGCATTCAGATGGCTCTGTATGAGGCCTTGTATGGTAGGCGGTGCCAGTCTCCAGTGGGTTGGTTCGAACAGGGTAAAGCTAGACTTTTGGGTACAGACTTGGTTCAGGATGCCTTGGAAAAGGTTAAGTTAATTCAGGATTGACTTTATACAGTCCAATCTAGATAGAAGAGTTATGCGGATCGGAAGGTTCGTGGTGTTGCGTTCATGGTTGGTGAGCGGGTCTTGCTCCGGATTTCGCCTATGAAAGGTGTTATGAGGTTCAGGAAGAAGGACAAGTTGAGCCCTAGGTATATTGGGCCTTTTGAGTTTCTTGAGAGAGTTAGAGAGGTGGCTTACAGACTTGCACTACCACCTAGTCTCTTTGCAGTTCATCTAGTATTCCATGTTTCTATGCTTCGGAAATATCACGGTGATATGTTTCATGTGTTAGACTTCAGTTCGGTTCAGTTGGAGAAGGATCTATCTTATGTTGAGGAACCAATGGCTATTTTAGATAGGCAGGTTCGGAAGCTAAGGTCAAAGAACATTGCTTCCGTGAAGTCTCAGTGGAGGGGTCATCTGGTCGAGGAGGCAACTTGGGAGACCGAGCATGATATGCGCAGTTGTTATCCACACTTATTCACCAGTTCAGGTACATTTTCTAACTCCTTTCGAGGACGAACGTTTGTTTTAGAGGTGGAGAATGTGATGACCCAAAATGTCATCTTTAAATTTAATAATTAATTCTGTTTTCTAAGATCTCGAAAAGCACTATTTATCATTCATCAACTTGCGTGCGCAGTCCGTAAAATTTTTCGAAAAGCTTTTATGTGAAAAATAGATTTAAATGTGAATTAGATCATTAAAACTCAACTGAGCTGACATTGGTCAACATTTTGAGCAAACAGACTCGGATCAGTATTTTGACAGTTTCGGTAGGTCCGTATCGTGATTTGGGACTTGGGCGTATGCCCGGAATCAAATTCCGAGGTCCCTAGCCCGAGATATGGAATTTTGATGAAAAATTAAAAGTTTAAACATCGAGCTGCAAACCCAACTATATCTTTCTTCATTCGTCTCCACCAATAGTGCTGCCTCAAATCTTGATAGATCTCTGCAGCACCTGGATGAATGGAGTACCGCGAACTATGAGCTTCCTGGAGAATCAACTCACACAAACCATCTGCATTAGGCACACATAGCATGCCCTACATCCGTAATACACTGTCATCTCCAATAGTAACTTCCTTGGCATCACTGTGCTGAACCGTGTCCTTAAGGACAAGCAGATGTGGATTATCATATTGGCGCTCTCTGATGCGATCATATAAAGAAGATCGAGAAACCACACAAGCCAAAACTCGATTCGGCTCGGAAACATCCAATCTAAAAATTGGTTGGCCAAGGCCTAAACATCTAAGGCTAAACGCCTCTCTGCTACCGGTAAGTATGCTAAGCTGCCCAAACTCTCTGCCGTACGACTCAAGACATCCACCACATTGGCCTTTCCAGTATGATAAAGAATGGTAATATCATAATACTTAAGCAACTCTAACCACCTTCGATGCCGCAAATTAAAATCTTTCTATTTGAACAGATGTTGTAGACTACGATGATCGGTATATACCTCACACTAGACACCGTGCAAGTAATGCCGCCAAATTTTTAAGGCATGAACAATAGATGCTAACTCAAGATCGTGGACCGGATAATTTTTCTCATGTACCCTTAACTGCCTGGACGCATAGGCAATCACCCTACCGTCTTGCATAAGCACGACGCCAAGACCAATACGCGACATGTCATAATACACAGTATAAGACTCTGAACCTATAGGCAACACCAATACTGGAGTTGTAGTCAAGGCTGTCTTGAGCTTCTTAAAGCTCTCTTCACACTCATCCGACCATCTGAACGGAGCACCTTTCTGGGTCAATTTAGTTATAGACGATGCAATAGACGCGAATCCCTCCACGAAGCGACGATAATAACAGGCCAAGCTGAGAAAATTTTGAATCTCAGTAACTGATGATGGACTGGGCCAACTCTGAAACTGCCTCTATCTTCTTCGGATCCACCTTAATTCATTCACTGGACACTATATGTCCCAAAAATGCCACCGAACTAAGCCAGAACTCACACTTAGAGAATTTGGCATAAAGTCTCTCCTCTCTAAGCCTCTGTAGTACAATACCCAAGTGTTGTGCATGCTCCTCCTGGTTAAGTGAGTACACCATAATATCATCAATAAATACCACTAAAAATAAATCAAGATATGGTTGGAATACACTATTCATCAAATGCATAAATGATGTTGGGGCATTGGTTAGCCCAAAAGACATCACAAGAAATTCATAGTGGCCATAACGAGTTTTGAATAGCCGAATCCCGAATTTTCAACTGGTGATACCCAGATCTCAAATCAATTTTGGAGAACACCTTCGCTCCCTGAAGTTGATCAAATAAGTCATCAATATGCGGCAAGGGATATCTATTCTTGATTGTATATTTGTTCAACTGCCTATAATCAATGCACATCCGCATAGTACCATTTTTCTTTTTCGCAAACAGAACTGGTGCACCACAAGGTGACACACTAGGCGTAATAAACCCTTTTTCAAGGAGTTCCTAAAGTTGCTCTTTTAATTCTTTTAACTCAGCTGGTGCCATACGATACAGAGGAATAGAAATGGGTTGAATGCCCTTCACCAAGTCAATACCGAAATCAATATCCCTGTCGGGTGGCATACCCGGCAGGTTTGTAGGAAATATATCCGGAAAGTCTCGCACGACTGGTACTGAATCAATAATGGGAGTATCTGCATCAACATCTCTCACAAGGGTCAAATATGACAAACATCCCTTTTCAACCATACGTCAGGCCTTCAAATAAAAAATTACCCTACTAGGAACAAAATCTAGAGAACCTCTCCATTCAACCTTTGGCAACCCCGGCATCGTCAACGTCACGGTTTTTGCGTGACAGTCCAAAATAGCATGACATGGAGACAACCAAACCATACCCAGGATTACATCAAAATCAACCATATCGAGTAATAATAGATCAACTCTAGTCTCCAGCTCCCCAATAGTTACCACACACGACCGATACACACGGTCCACAATAATAATATTGCCCACCAGTGTAGACACACAAACAGGTAAATACGATGATATATATGAATAAGTGGATCCAGGGTCAAATAATATAGAAGCCTCCATGTGGTACACTGAAACAATATCTGTGATCACTGCATCTGAAGCAACGGCATCTGGCCTTGCAGGAAAAGCATAGAATCGGGCCTGACCACCACTTGATCGGCCTCCCCCTCTTGGGCGACCCCTAGTTGCCTGACCCCCACCCCGAGCTAGCTGGATAGGTGGTGTAACTGCTGGTGCTGGTGCCTTTGGTCGAGAACTCTGCTGTAGAGCCCCATTCAACAGCCTAGGACAATATCTCTTGAAATGACCCAATTCTCCGCATTCTAAACAACCCCTCCTCTGACGGAACCGATACTCCTAATAAGCCGAGGAATTACCTGTAGAAGCCTGAGAGGATGAGGCATGATGAGAACTCTGCACTGGTAGTGCACTGAATGAAGACTAGCCTGAGTGAGCACTGTAATAACCGTGGCTAGCTAATGCACCACGATGAGTGGGACGAGTCGCCTGAGCGTGTATGAAAGAATGACCCCTACCGTGGTAAAACTGACCACCTGAAGGAACACCGCTGAAATCAACTGAACCATGAGATCTCTTAGCCTCCCTCTCAACCAGTTCCTGACTGCGAACCATCTCAATATGATGAGCAATGTCGACAACCTCGTCGAAAGTAGCACCACACACTCTCTCTCTAGTCATGAGTAATCACAGCTGAAAAGTGAGGCCATCTATGAACCTCCCGATCCTCTCCCTGTCTGTGGGAATCAACCAGATAGCATGACGGGCCAACTTTGGAAATCTCATCTCATACTGCATCATGGACATATTACTCTGACGAAGCTGCTCGAACTGCCTGCGCAGCTCCTCTCTACGTGACTGAGGCACAAACTTCTCCAGGAATAGACCGGAGAACTGCTGCCAGGTAAGGCATATTGCGCCGACCGGCCTACACCTCTCGTAAGTCTCCCAACATCTGAAGGCAGCCCCAGAAAACTGAAAACTAGTGAACTACCTGGTCCGAAGCATTCGTTGACACTTATCCAGCAAACCTTGAGCATCCTCTGACTCAACAACGCTGAATGGTGGAGGTCTAAGCCTCTCAAATCTCTCAAGTCTCCTCTACTAATTATCTGCCATAACAGGAACTACCGGGGCCTGAGCAGCTGCAACCGGCTGGGCTGGTAGTGCCCCCGGTATATGAAGTCCATGTACTACCTGGTCTGGAGTACGAACAACCGGGGTTTGAGTACCTCCCCCGGCCTGAGAAGTGGCAGGTGTGGCCTGAGCCAAAACCACCTGAGCAAGACCAGTGCAAGCTGCCAATATCTGGGCCAAAGTCTCCTGAAGGCCTGGAATCTCAAAGGGCACAGTTGGTGCCTGAGCTGGAGCAACTGGCGGTACTACAGGTGCTTCTCCAACCACTGTATGAGCCATACCTCGACCTCTACCTCGGCCCCGGCCTCTACTACGGCCTCGGCCTCTCGCGGCCCTAACTGGTGGCACTGGTGGCTGACCGTCTGATCCGGTAGTACATGTCCTCACCATCTGTGAGAGAATAGAATAACAGAAATTTAGTTTCCAGAATCAACAAATTCGCACGACAGAATTCAAGAAAGTAAAATTTTCCTAAAGGTTCTGCAGCCTCTCGAAGATAAGTACAGACGTCTCTATACAGATCCGCAAGACTCTACGAAACCTGCTCATGACTCGTGAGACCTATGTAACCTAGGCTCTGATACCAACTTGTCACAACCCAAAATCCCACCCGTCGTGATGTCGTCTATCTCAATACTAGGCAAACCGACAATCTCAATAAACCACGTATTATTTTAAATTTGAAAAGAGAATGATTAAATTTAGCAGAAGAAATCTCACATATACAAATATAAATACTCTCAGAACCTGGTGTCACTGAGTACATGAGCATCTAGTATTAATACAAGTCTGGAAAATACGGTCTATAATAGTCTAAGACCAAATACATTAAACAAGAAGATAGGGAAGAAGAGACAAGGTCTGCGAAATATGGCAACTACCCCTAAATCTCCGGAAAATCAACCGTGCAAAAGAATCAACAGCCGCTATGCCCGGGAACACTTGAATCTGCACACAAAGTACAGAGTGTAATATGAGTACAACCAACTCAGTAAGTAACAACAATAAATAAGGAATTGTAGATAGTAACGAGCTACACAGTTATAGTTCATTTTGTAATTACAATAGAGAGTAGACATGCTTTCAAATCCAGCAGTTTAAGTCAAATCAATTTATACAGTTCAAGTTCTTGTAATCCGGATATAAAATCTTTCAGAGAATTTCACAACAATGACAAATAGCAACTAAGTGCAATAACAAATATAAAGCAAGTACAACCTCTTACGGAAACAGTCACTCAACTTGTCACAACGGCTCAACCACTCGGCTCCCAGCACTCACACTCAATGGGTACCCGCGCTCACTGGGGGTGTACAGACTCCGGAGGGGCTCCTACAGCACAAGCGCCAGAATTCGCACGAACAACTCACGTGCTGCACGGACAACTCACGTGCCATAGTATCCTTACTTCACCGACAGGCCCTCGGCCTTACTCAGTCCTCAACCTCTCTAGTCTATCGGGCTCTCAGAAATCACAAAGATCAGCCCAACAAAGATAATATAGTGTATCAACAAATATCAAGAAAGATTGAGGTATGATACGCAAGTAAAATCATGACTGGGCACAAGATATCAATTAACAAATAATTCAACAAGTACGTGACCTCTGTGGGTCCCAACAAAACTATCACATAGCCTAAGCATGATTTCTAATATGATTTACAGTCAAATTTCTTCAACACAAAGAGAGCATATAGCTAACAACAAGTTATTCAACTTTACAGTTTCACGGGACGGACCAAGTCATAATTCCCTCGGTGCACGCCCACACTCCCGTCACCTAGCATGTGTGTCACCTCCAAAATAATCACATGACACAAAATTCAGGGTTTCATACCCTCAGGACCAGAATTATACATGTTACTTACCTCAAAACGTGAAAGTTTTTACTCTGCTATGCCTTTGCCTCGCAAATCGGCCTCCGGATGCCTCGAATCTAGTCACAATAATTCGTTTCAGTCAATAAAATTTATTGAAATTAATTCCATAAGAAAATACTAATTTTCCATAAAAATCCAAAATTTAGCTCAAAAATCGCTCGTGGGGGCCACATCTCAGAACCCGACAAAAGTTACATAATCCGAAAGCTCATTCAACCACGAGGCTAACCATACTAATTTTACCGAAATCCGACCTCAACTCGACCTCCAAATCTTCAAATCTTATTTTCAAATCCCTAAGTTCAAATTCCCAATTTACACCTCAAAAACATATAATCTAGTCGGATTATTCGATGGTAATTCAATATTATGGAGTAGAAAGGATCACAAGGGACTTACCTCAAAATTTCCCGTGATTTCTCGCTCAAAAATCGCCTCACCCGCTTTTGGAAATGTCAAAAATGACAAAATCTCGGACTCCTTTATTTTTAACATTCTGACTAGGAGTTCCGCACCTGCGACTCCATTTCCGCATCTTCGGAGCCGCATCTGCAATCAAAGCTCCGCTTTTGCGGAAAAATCACTTAACCTTGCCTCCCCTTTTGCGATCAACGGACCGCATATGTGCTCATCGCAGGTGCGAAATTTCCCTCGCCCCTGCGACCACTGCCTCACAGCCCTCTGCCCGCATCTGCGCTTTCCAGGCTCACTTCTGCGAGCTCGCACCTGCGATGGAATTTCCGCAGGTGCGATTGCATCAGATGGTAGAAACTTCAGCCTTCTCTTCTAAGTCTGAATTTGATCCGTTAACCATCTGAAACTCACATGAGGCCCCCGGGACCTTAACCAAATATACCAACAAGTCCTAAAACATCATACGAACTTAGTCGAACCTTCAAATCACCTCAAACAACGCTAAAACCATGAATCATATCCCAATTCAAACCTAATGAACTTTGAAATTTCAAGTTTCTACAAACGATGCTGGAACCTATCAAATCGCGTCCGATTGACCTCAAATTTTGCACACAAGTCATAAATGACATAACAGAGGTATTCAAATTTTGAGAACCGGATTTCAACCCCGATATCAAAAAGTCAACCCCCGGTCAAACTTTCCAAAAATTCAACTTTCGGCATTTCAAGCCTAATTCCTCTACGGACCTCCAAATAATTTTTCGGACACGTTCCTAAGTCCAAAATTACCATACGGATCTATTGTAATCGTACAAATTCAGATCCGAGGTCATTTACAATAAGTCCATATCTGATCAACTTTTTTAACTTAAATTTTCAATTATGAGACTAAGTGTCTCGTTTCACTCCGAATTCCTTCTGGACCCGAACCAACTAACCCGGTAAGTCATAAAATAACTGTAAAGCATAAATTGAGCAGTAGATAGGAAAATTGGGTTATAATACTCAAAACAACTGGCCGGGTCGTTACAGAGAGAGTCGGGAAAAGAATTTTTTTTTAAAAAGAAAAGGGGAAAAGGAGGTGGTATTTATAGGGGAAATGGTATTTATTAGAAAATAAAGGGAAAAAGAATAAGAGGGCGGTAGGTCGCTACTTCATTAGACGATGTAACCCCCCCCCCCCCCCCCCAAATTACAAATTTCTGCAATATGAAATTATTTTTAATGCCAAACAACAAGCATTTAAAATCATAGTCCTATTATTAAAAATATAAGAATATGAAGAAAAAATATGTTAAACTTCTTACTTACATTACCTTTAATAAGACATATGCAACTTATAATCTTCTAATATACTATTTTATTCTAAATTAGTATTTTAACAATCTTTTTCTTAAAATTAAACTTGTCATAATATTAAATTTTATCAAAAAATATATAATCCGACAAAGATAACCATTGAAGTTAACTAGGTAAAGTAAAGTAATTTTTGGAAGACAAACAAAAGATAGATAACTATGATGGTCAATTACCACAAGTCGAGTGATCATTCACGCAATCAACTCCAAAAAGAAGCATCATTCTTGCTCCTTTCTTGCTCCTTTTGACACGTATAGTTCATAGACTGATCTAGAATTAAAATTTAATAGATTCAACTTTTTAAGATTTGCAGCATTAAACCCATTATTATACTATTAAAAGTTTGGGTTCAGATCTACTATTTGTTGAGATTTTAGTAAGTTTTTACGTATATATATCTGTATAATCCGTGCTGAAAGTTATAGATTCAATTGAATTCATAGTCATAAGGCTATATCCATCCATGGTATAGTTTATATTAATTCAACAAATACATGACACTATCTTTATATAAACTATTATCAGTAAACATAGTTAACTAATACATATTCTTATATTATTGTAATAATTAATCGTGATAAACTAATATAATTTGGTAAGCAACAAAACCAAGAATTTCAAAAGAATTCATAAAAATGCTCAACCTAAAGCAATTTTTGAACCTTCTTTATCACTACACCCAAAAGTTCTCTTATAGTATTAATTAAGAGAATTCAACCATTTATATATTTTTCACATATAAAAATTTATTTCTATCTTATTTACACAGTATAATTTTTTGACAAATAGAAACTAAATTATACCCTAAACACCTGTTAATTGTGGGTATAAAAAAGGTGATTGGCATTTTCCTTGAGATCAAAAAAGGCTTTTCAGCTCTAGTATCTAGTGAGTAGATAATAGTGTTTCTTCCATTTATTTCAGTGAAATAGAATTTGTGGGCTAAGAAACTATAGGTTATGCGATTCTCATTTTTAGAGTCAACACTCAAAACAGTACTTACATGTACAATACTACTGCTATAATATCAATTCGAATTGGGCAGTAGTAATTACTAATTAGGTAGTGGTTGGATCCTTTAGATAAATGACCAGTGGAAAGAAGTACAAATTAATTTTTCAGGATTCTAGCTTTAATAAGTTAATGAATTCTAAACTAATAATTTATATATATTAAATAATTTTTTTAAGACAAATATAAAATTGGACGAAAGTTACTAGGTTTGATCGAACCCGTAACTTTATCTCTGGCTCCGACCTGGTCACTTTGGTTCACATACTAAAAATGTGAGGTTTATAATGCAGAGATTATTTATCTAAATGATTAATAATGAAAATATTCTTATGCATGATTAATAATGAAAAGATTAATATGCAATGGTTACATAAACTATCCAACAATTAAAGGAAAATTTTATTTTTAAATAGTTTAATCCCTAGATCTATTGCTAATGCGGGTACTCTTATTCCACACTTAATTTCTCATAAAATAATAAATAAATTCCCAAATGAAAGTATTATTTAAAATCGTCAACCAAACGGTGCGTTAGTTAGCGACAATTATTATTTTTTCTTCTGTATCCAACTAAAAATTGTATTATTTTATGTGAGATGTGTGTTGAAAATAACTATTCTAAACCATTAAAGTATTAACTTCTATCAGGGAGTAATTTTAAATGTGATATTATTTTATAACACTGTTAATTATCCTAGCTTGGCGATAATGTATTACTTAAAATAATATAAATAGGAAACCCTTGTATATTTCATAGTCTTACTTAAAAAGGGAAAGGATTAGAATTTCTTAATTAAAACTTGATACTATGAAACTCCATCTTCTTGAGCCTCGATCCTTTAGATATAATCTCATCTTATAGCAAGTAATATGATTTTACATAAGTGATAATATTTTTTCCAAAATAAAGAGGTATAAGTATGGTAAAAATTTATCCGCACCGGGTGTTTACACCCAATTTAATTAAATTAATCATAGACGACAAACTACGGTAACTTAGGTTAATTCGGAGTCCTATGTTTAAAATAAAAGTTTTAAAATGAGAGTAACATCTACGATGGGAAGTTTTAGGTTTGCCGTTACCTGTCTTTCTTTTATTTCGCTCAATTCTTCTAACATTATGTTTCATCGTGGATTTTACATAAAGCTGGCTTTTACTTCTTCAATGATACAAGTGAAAAAGTAATGTACAGTATTATTTCCAAAACTCAATCGAAAGTATACTATGACTGAGAGACAAGTTTTGCAGGTAAGTATAAGATATTGCTTGTTATGGAGTAAACAAAAATAAATTACAAATATAACTACTGTAAATATGAAATTTTCTTTATATTTTCATTAAGTAAGTACATGAAAGTACCAGGAAGAAAAGTAGTGTCTCTTCTTCTTCCTTTTATTGTCTTTTCCTTATCAATCACTACAACAAATTTGATTATTAGTGATGAATTATTTTGTCGCCTAAAATTCATATTTCGTCGCAAAAGACTTTTTGTGACAGAATTTTTTTTGTCAATCTTTTGTCTCTAAAACACCGTCACTAATAATATATAAAGACGACTTTGCGTTTCGTTGCAAAATAAAGTTACATTAACTACGATTTTTTTCGTCCTCAAATATGTATTATTTATGACGAACTTGTTTGTCATAAGAAGTGTAAACATTTTGTAGTTAAAAATTTTGAATCGTCGCTAAAAGAGTCTTCAATACTGACGAATCTATTTTGTCACTAACTATAATTTTGATTAGTGACGATTTCGATTGTCTTTAAAGATATACATAATTTGTAGTTAAAAGAATGTGATTACGTCGCTAAATGGTTATGCTTTTATGTATAAAAAAACTTTCGTCTCTAAATATATAAATTAGCAACAAATTTGTTTGTCCAAAAAGGACAACAATTTCGTAGTTGAAACTATTTTTGTGTCTCGACAAATGGTGCTATTAGTGCTAATACTAATTTGTCGCTATATGTTGTCTTAATTAGTGACAATTTCAATTGTCGTCAAGCATTAAGTTAATTTATAGATAAAAATATAATTATGTTATAATATAAAGACCATTTCTGGACAAATTATTTCTTGTCACTAAATGTAATCAATCTGTGACGAATGAAAATGTAGCAATATGACTTACTTTCTATAGATGAAGGGGACATTTTTTGTGACGAAAATGTAGTGATCCTAAAATATATAGATATTTAAATATTTTTTATGACAAATTATATACTATATAACATTTAAAATTATAGTTAAATGGTTTGTTATTAATTACATGTATATTTTAATTTTTTAAAATTAGCTTATGTATATCAAAAACATCACGAAAAATGTAATGCCAAAATTCATACAAAACATATATTAATTACATCTACAATGAGATAACATCTTAGTACAAACTCACCAAGTAAATAAAGTGAAAGCACTCAAACATAAAAAGTCTAATTGAAATACATGAATAATAGTAAACGAAAAAAAAAGTATGTTGCTTCCGGATCATGTGCCAACGCAGCGTCTCTTATCTTATAACTTCATTGACGCTTTTTGCACCTTCATATACCTGTATTAAAAGGAAAAAATGAATATATACTTTTTGATTTCATGATTTAAACAAAATATATTTTCAAACTTAAATGATAAAACTAACATTAATTAGTGAAGAAAATAGTAGTAATAAAATCAGAAATATATAGTAACTTCTTTGCAAAATCATTAACTAGTAGATTATCACGATCAACTCGACATATATAGAAACTCATCTCCTCATCAAAAGAATGTTAAGAAATACTTCATTAAGGGATGAATCAAGGCCCTCAATTTATAGCAAAAGACAATTTTCACAACAAAAGATTGTGGAATTGCTCTTGTGCTAGTCAACTCATGCATAGAGACTAATAGAGTATTGATAAAAATGTTGTTACGAACTTTTATTAGATAGAGATATTAAGTAAATCAAAACCACATGAGAGATAGGTGTTGATTTACCCGGTAATAAAAAGCTATTCATAGAAAAAGAAGAATAGGCAGAAAATACAAGCAAGATTTTTTTTTTTTTTTTTGGAGTCTGTAGTTGTATTTGAGTTGGATACTTAAGTTTATCTTTGTGGGAGGCTAATCGTGGGTTACAGGGTTTACATGGAGGGAATGAGTGAAAGAGAATTTTACACGAAAATATTGGAGGGAAGTTAAAATAATTGAAAATTAACTTTTGTTATTTTATTTCCCCCACCCCCCAACATTTTCAGGTATATTTCCATGCTTAGCACTTCCATCCTTTTAATGACTTTCCATTAAAATTATTAAGATTATATTTTTATCTTTATAATTTTGTATATGAATATGATTTCAACACTTTTTTGATTGAGGGGTTTTATTTGGAAAAAATGTTACGATTGATATTATGTATACACAAGATCAAGCTTATAGGGACGTGCGTTATGATCCATAGATGCATCTATCATGCCGAGGCGTTCATCCCGCTCCACAAGAAAGGAGACATTTTCTTATGTACCTCCGGAATGAGAGTATATTTATTATATGATAAATTCAGGAGGAAGAACAATTTCTCTTAACAATTAATTAATTTAAACAGAAAATCAAGTATATGAGATTTCCATCCTTTAATATTTTTATCTAACAATTCAGAATATATATATATATATATATATCAAATAATATTAATTAAATAAAGAATACAATTTACACAAGTAATTCATGCTTTGACTCCTAAACTACCCGGACTTTAGCATTAATAGTAGCTACGCACGGACTCTCGTCACCTCGTGCATACGAAGCCCCCACAATTAGCAATAATTATTTTATTTTAATCACCTATGAGGTAATTTTCCCCCTCACAAGATTAGACAAGAGACTTACTTCGTCTTGCTCCAATTTAATCCACTAGTAGACCCTTTCCTCGATTATCCACTATGTCTTGCTCGAATCTAGCTAAAATAATTCGATACAATCATTAAAATTTATAGGAATCAATTCTATAAGAAAATACTACATTTTTAATAAAATCCCGAAATTAATTAAAAGTTCGTCCATGGGGCACACGTCTCGAAATCCGACGATAGTTTCAAAATACGACAACCCATTCAATTACGAGTCCATCCATACCAGTTTCACTCAAATACGACTCTGAATCGATACCGAAATCTCGAAAATTCGTTTCTATGAGATTTCAAAAAAATTCCCAAATTTTAATCTCAAAACACAAATTAAATGGTGAAATCAATGATATATTTGTGTATATAGACTAAATCCGAGTTAAAATTACTTACCCCAATGTCTTTCCTTGAAACTCTATCCAAAATCGTCTTTGATCAAGCTCCAATTTGTTAAAAATGGCAAATGGGATGAATGTCCTCTTTTTATAAAATTGTCGAGACAGCCTTCGGAATTGGGCCTCGATCGTGGCTTCGATCATGGCCTTCGAGCCTAGGCCTCGATCGTGACTTCGATCATAAGCTCGAGCCTGGACCTTGGACATGGCCTCGATTATGGCATCGAGCCTGGTCCTTTTATCATAGCCTTGATTATGGCATCGAGCCCGAGCCTTCGATTGTGACCCTCGATCTTGGGTCTCGATCCTGGCCCTCGAGCATTGCCTTCAATCATGACCCTCGAGCATTGCCTTTGATCATGTCCCTCGAGCTGGACCTTCGATCTTGGATTTGATATTGAGCCTCATCCCTGGCTTCGCCTCAGGCCGTCGACCTTGGGCTCGATCTTGGGATCGATCACAACCCAAAAATATCCAACAGAATAAAAAATTGCAGCAGCGTTTTAAATCAAAATTTTGATCCGTTAACCATCCGAAACTCACCCGAGGCCCTCGGGACCTCAACCAAATATACCAACAAGTCATAAAATATCATACGGACTTATTTGAAATCTCAAATCACATAAAACGACGCTAAAATCACGAATCATGCTCCAATTCAAGCTTAATGAAACTTAGAATTTCCAACTTCTACATTCGATGTCGAAATATATCAAATCAACTCTGATTGACCTCAAATTTTGCACACAAGTCATAAATGACATAACGGAGCTATGAAAATTTTCAGAACTGGATTCCGACTCCGATATCAAAAATTCAACTCCCCGGTCAAACTTCCAAACTTAAATTCTCATTTTAGCCATTTGAAGCCTAATTTAACTACAGACTTCCAAATAAAATTTTGAACACGCTCCTAAGTCTAAAATCACCATACGGAGCTATTGGAATCGTTAGAATCCTATTAAGAGGTCGTTTTCTCAAAATATTGACCGAAGTCAAACTTGGC
Organism: Nicotiana tomentosiformis; assembly: GCF_000390325.3. Taxonomy (NCBI): domain Eukaryota; kingdom Viridiplantae; phylum Streptophyta; class Magnoliopsida; order Solanales; family Solanaceae; genus Nicotiana; species Nicotiana tomentosiformis. The sequence continues at coordinate 123,735,123 of NC_090818.1, forward strand.
AATTTAAAACCAACTTAAGGAACCAAGTGTTCCGATTTCAACCCAGACGCTTCCAAATCCTGAACCAACCATTCCCGCAAGTTATAAATCATAAAACGCACATACGAAAAGTTTTATTTTAGGGAACGGGGTTCTAAAAGTTAAAATGACTGATTGGGTCATTACATTCTCCACCTCTTAAACAAACGTTCGTCCTCGAACGAGTTTAGAATTATACCTGGAGTGATAAATAAGTGTGGATATCTACTCCGCATGTTTTTCTCGGCCTCTCAAGTCGCTTCCTCGACTGGTTGGCCCCTTCACTGGACTTTTACTGCAAAAATCCTCTTGGACCTCAACCGGCGAACCTGTTTATCAACAATGGCAACTGGCTCCTCTTCATAACCCAAGCTATTATCTAGTTGAACTGTGTTGAAGTCTAACACATGTGATAGGTCCGCATGATACTTCCAGAGCATAGATACATGGAAAACCAGATGAACTCCCGATAGGCTGGGAGGCAATGCAAGCTCATAAGTAACCTCCCAACTCGTCTCAACACCTCAAATGGGCCTATAAACCTTGGGCTCAATTTCCCTTTTTTCCCAAATCTCATGATTCCCTTCATCGGCGAAACTTTCAAGAGAACTTTTTCACCTACCATAAATGATAAATCACGCGTTTTCTGATCTACGTAACTCTTATGTCTGGACTGCGCTGTACGAACTCTCTCCTGAATCAACTTTACCTTTTTCAAGGCATCCTTCACCAAATCAGTACCATATAACTTACCTCACCGGGCTCAAACCACCCGATGGGCGAACGACATCGTCGATCATATAAAGCCTCAAATGGAGCCATCTCGATGCTGGATTGGTAACTGTTATTATAAGCAAACTAGGCCAAGGGCAAGAAACGATCCCACTGAGCTCCAAAGTCAATCACACATGCCCTGAACATATCCTCCAAAATTTGAAGTGTCCGCTCTGACTGCCCGTCGGTCTGCGGATGAAAGGTTGTGCTGAGCTCTACACGGGTCCCCAATTCACTCTGTACTGCTCTCCAGAAATGTAAAGTAAACTGAGGGCCTCTATCTGATATGATGGAAACTGGCACGTCATGCAACCGAACTATCTCCTGAATATATATCTGGACCAACCTCTCTGAAGTATACGTAGTCACAATAGGAATAAAGTGTGCCGAGTTGGTCAACCCATCGACAATGACCCAAACTGCATCAAACTTCTGCAAGGTCCGCGGCAACCCAACTACAAAGTCTATAGTGATGCGTTCCCATTTCCACTCTGGTATAGTCATCTGCTGAAGTAGGTCGTCTGGCCTCTGGTGCTCATATTTAACTTGCTGACAATTTGGACACCTAGCTACATACTCAAGTATGTCCTTTTTCATTCGTCTCCACCAATAATGCTGCCTCAAATCACGATACAACTTCGCAGCACCTGTATGAATAGAATACCAGGAACTGTGTGCTTCCTCTAGGATCTTTTTCCTCAGTACATCCACATTAGGAACACATAGACGATCCTGGAGTCGCAGAACACCATCCGCGCCAATAGTAACTTCCTTGGCACCACCCCGTAGTATCATTTCTCGAAGAACCATTAAGTGTGGATCATCATACCGACAAGCCTTGATCTGTTCAAATAGTGAAGACTGAGCTACAACACATGCAAGAACTCGGCTAGGCTTTGAAATATCCAGCCGCACAAGTCTGTTGGTCAAGGACTGAATATCTGAAGCCAATGGCCTCTTCTCTGCTGAAATGAAAGCCAAACTACCCATACTCTCCGCCTTTCTACGTCTGCAACCACATTTGCCTTGCTCGGATGATATAGGATAGTAATATCAAAATCTTTCAGTAACTCAAGCCATCTACACTGTCTCAAATTTAGGTCCTTCTGCTTGAACAAATGCTGCAAGCTGCGATGATCAGTGTAAATTCACAAGACAATCCATACAGATAATGCCTCCAAATCATGTACCGGATAATTCTTCTCGTGGGGTTTCACCTGACGCGTGAAGCGTCGCAATATCAAATACCTAGAGTGCATAAATCTCTACATCTCTTAACCATGGAATTAGTTCATCTAACTAACACTATTTACCAATAATTTATAACTTCCAATCATCACATGTGTGACCATTCATCCACACCCAACCAACAAAATTACATCAACTAATCACCTTTCAATCTCTACAATGGTTATACATTTAAATTGGGAACTTATGTCTTCTAATCACCATACCATAAGTTCAAATACCTAGTTCATACTCATATTCCTATAATATATCCATACATGTAATTATAAGGGTGTATAGTTACCTTTTGGAAGAAATCTTGCAAAACCCTTTTTTGAATTCTTGAAGAAATTTCTTGAAGATCTAAGGATTTCATGGCAGATTGAGTTAGTTCTAGAGTGGAATTGATGGAATGAAACACCAAATTAGTAGGGATTACTCACCTTGAAGATGGGGGGAGTTGGAGGTCTTGAGAGAGTGGAGGAAAATCCCAAAGCTCGGCCAAGAAAAATGGGGTAAAGTGAACCCCGAATGAGTATATAGCGTTTCGGGCACCACAGGTGGCGTCGGGGGGCTCCGAATGAGTATATAGCGTTTCGGGCGCCACAAGTTGCACCGGGGGCTACCTGTGGCGCTGGTTCTAGTACCTAATAGAAATCCCAACGACAGGGATAGCGTCCCATGCTTCCCTGGGCGCTGGCGACGGGAAATTATTTTTCCTGACACGGAAACAGGCATAACTCTCTCATACGATGTCCGAATTCGATGATTCTTTTTGCTATGGTTCCGTTATTTCAATACGGATCTAATACTTCAATCAAAACTGAATTTGGAGCTCGTTTTCTTAATATGATACCACATATACTCGAAGAAGTGACGTCGAAATATCCTAGGTTCGATGCCGAAACATAGCAAATCAAGTTTGATTGACCTCAAATTTTGCACACAAGTCATAATACATCATATGAAGCTATTCAAGACTTCAAATAGTAGAAAAAAGAGTAATTACTCAAAACGATAAGTCGGATCGTTACACTTAGCATCAAATTTATGGCATAAATAATTTTGTAAAGAACCAAATTAAGTGGTTCGTCTCCGACACGAAAATAAATAAACTTAATACTTTTCAATAAGAAAGTGAATTGTGCTCAAAGCTAAGTAGAAAGAAAAATATTCCTAAAATTTCTAATATAAGTGAAAATAAGATTTTAGTTTCTCGAGCTCGATAGTTTTTTCAAAAGATGGTTGTTTTAATCACAAGTTCAATTAGTCTAAAAGTAAGTATGTTTATCTTGCATGAACAAAACTACAGATTCATAGTTGAACATAAAGTATGATCATTTAGTTTTTAACTATAAATCTTTTCCGTCGCCAATAATAGCATGATTCAACTACAAAGTTAAGTCGTCACCATTTAAAATTGTACATTTTGTGACAAAATTTTGTTGTAACTAAATTGTAGGGTAATTAGAGACAGTAAAATAATTGTCACTAATTGTTTGCACTATTAGTGACAAAAATGAAGGTCACAATTAAATGTAAAATTTTATGGCTAAAGTTAACAATTTTTAACTACTAATTCTAATTCGTCGCTATTGTAACAACATATTTTTTGTGACGAAACTTTTTTGTCTGAAACTTTACCTAATTCTAAGACAAATAATGGTTCGTCGCTAATTGGGTACATCATTAGTGACAAACTAATGTGTCACTAATAACTTTAAATTTTGTCGCTAATATTACTCAATAAATGGCGCCAACTCATTTTTTGGTGGGAAATTTTAGTGGACGAAACTGCGCTACGAAATTTTGTGTTTCGTCACTAAAAGTATGTGGTTCATGTATTTAAAGACGAATTATATTTTTTGTCACAAAAATTGAACAATTAATGACGAATTTTGTGTTGTCGCTAATAATTTCGTAGCTAAATATTACATTTGTTGTAGTGAATATTTCCTAGTAATCTGCAATTGTTTTATCGTCTAACGTGTGAAATAATTTTTAACACATAAATGAATGTCTACAGATAGCTAAAAGGCTTGAGTTTCCCAATTGGTCTTTGGGTTTTCTGTAAACCAGTAGCTGTAAGTTTCTAATGACATTAGGAATATAACAAAAAATAGCAAGATTATTAAATGCTTTTTATATTAAAAATTCAAGTGAAAAACACATATAATAGTTACCTATTATTTAATACTAATAAGTATAGTTAACTAAAGTGACATGTGTTATTTATTTGTTGGTGAGGTGTAAACATCCGATGCGGGTAAGTTTTTACTGTATAAGTATGATTAACAAAGTCCAAAGGTAAGGACTAACAGCTTGTTTGGATGTTATTGTGTTGTGTTGTATTGTATTGTATTGTATTGTTTTTCGAGAACAATGTTTGTTTTGATTGTTTATTTAAAATGGATTGTATTGTATTGTTAAATACATTGTTCTGTAGCAATGAAAAGCTCCATTTTTTAAACAACTGAATCGGTGTGGTGGGATTGTATCATATATTTTTTTAATTCCAATTGTGCCCTTACTTATTACTCCATAATTCTTTTTGTTTTTTATCATATTTTATACTTACTCCACCCAAATACGTATTATGTATTATATCTGCCGTCGTTCTCACTCCAAGTTGTGATTTGTTCTTAGCTTTGGAAGCCATTACAATAACGTCAGTAATTTGCAAATATCTGCCACAAGTTAGTTTTCAAACTATTTTTTTCCTATTTAAGGTTCAATTATATTCTTACTTTCATATATTTTATGTGTAATTTTTATAAATTTAATATTTAAAATAATCGAGGATATTTTAGTAAACTTATCAGTTACAGTACAATACGATACAGTCAAATCAAACAACAAAAATGTTATTTAACAATAGCATAAGATACAATCTACCCAAATATTATATCCATAAAACAATGCAATATAATACAATACATTATAAACTATGGGTAACAATGATCCAATAAGGATATGTAACTAACAAAAATATTAAAGTTCTCTATGCAATTTTAACAATTATGTTTGGTCCCCTATTTTTTACGTTGACTTTTCAAAATTGGCAAAACAACCGACACAAGGCAGTCCAAGGCTTAGATACAATAATTTTTAATAATACGTAGTTCAAACAAAAATATGAGTGAAGTAATATGTTTTTGTTTTAAAACTATTACATATAGTTGGAATAACTTGGATGATGTTGTATTACAAAACTACTTCCTCCGTCTCATATTATCTGTCATAATTTTCTTGTATACGCCCCCCTTAAGAAAAATTAATTAGGATAAAATTTTGACTATTTTACCATTGTTCATATCTTAATATTTAATCTTTCTTCATTGAAATTTGAACAAAGTTATCCATAATTGAGGTGCTTTTAGTCTTCAAGGATAACTATTACTAAGGATAAAAAGAAAAAAAATAATTAATTGTGTCTTGAACTTCTAAAATGACAAATATTTGAGACAATTTTTAGTAACCATGACTAATAATATGAAACAGAGGGAGTAATAGTTATAAATAATATATTTTAATTTATTTATTGACTCTCTTAAAGATTAATTATCAAATTATTGATACATGCCGAACATATCATACTCATCAATATAATATAGACAGTGGCGGATCTAGAGTGTTGTTACTGGGTTCCCCGGAATCCAGTAACTTTTGCATAGACCCTGTATTTCTAATAAGAAATCCTCTAAATATTTATAAATGTATAATTGTGAGCACAATTATTATTGTATATTAATCTGAAATTACGGTAGGAACCCATAAACTTCAAATTCTGAATCCGCCTCTGAATATAGATACTCATAAAAGCATTTATTCGTGTCTTTAGTAATTGTAGGCACTTACCAAAAATAGCTAAATTGACTTTTATAAATGTAGGTTCCAAGTCAAGTGTGATGACCTAAAATGTCATCTTTAAATTTAATAAGCAATTCTGTATTTTAAGGCCTCAAAAAGCACTATGTATCATTCCTCGACTTATGTGCGCAGTCCGTACAATTTTTCGAATATTTTTTATGTGAAAAATGGATTAAAATGTGAAATAGAGCCTTAAAACTCAACTGAGTTGACTTTGGTTAACATATTAAGCAAACAGACCCGGATCAGTATTTTGACATTTTCGGTAGCTTCGTATCATAATTTTGGATTTGGGCGCATTCCCGAAATTTAATTTGGAGGTCCCTAACTCAAGTTATGACCATTTAACGGAACTAGCAATTTATAGGCTAAAAACTTCCAAGTTTGACCACGGGGTTGACTTTTTGATATCAGAGCCGGAATCCAATTCTGGAAACTTGAACAGCTCTGTTATGTCATTTATGACTTGTGTGCCAAATTTGAAGTCATTCCGAATTCATTTAATATGTTTTGGCACGAGATTTGCAAATTAAAAAGTTTAAAACTCAAAGTTTGAATCGAGGTGTGAATTGTAAGTCCAGCGTTGTTTGACGTGATACGAGACCCCGAGTAAGTCCGTATTATGTTATTGGACTTGTTGGTATATTCGCACGGGGTCCTGAGTACCCTGAGAGTAATACGGATTGAAATCGTATCAAGAACTGGACTTAAGCAAAATCTGTATTTTTACCTTCTATTGTTATCGCACCTGGGGATTTTTTTATCGCAGGTACGAGCTTGCAGAAGCGAGACTTCCATCGCAGATGCGCCCAGGCGTGTCCAGGATTCGATCACAGAAGCGAACAACTTCTCGCAGAAGCGTGACCGCATATGCGCACCAAATAACGCAGATGCTAGACTGTGCTGGCCTGGGGTCTTCGCAGGTGCGGCCTTTTTACGCAGAAGCGGATGTCGCAGGTACGATAGGAGTGTCCGGAGATGCGGAACTTCACCTGGCAGCCTAGCATCACAAATGCGAGCTTTGTCTCGCAAATACGGAACTTTTATCCGCAGATGCAAAATGACTGGGAAGAGCCCAAAAATTCAGAAGTCGCCATTTTCACTCATGTTTTAGTTTCAAGTCTCGGATTTGGGCGATTTCAAGGGGAATTTTCACGACTTTAAATTGGGTAAGTGTTCTTTAACCAAAAGTGATTATATTTCACAAATCCATATCTGTATTCATCATTTATTTCGGATTTAGATGGATGAAATTGGGATTTTTATAAAATCTTTCAAAAACGAAAAGCTAAGATTTGAAGATCCATTTGATAACGGAATTAGACAATTTTTAAATGGTTGAACTCGTATCGGAACTCATATTATATCGGATAATTTTTCAATTTTTTTTAAAATTTGAGACGTGGGTCCAACTGCCAAATATTTTTAATGAATTTCAGATTTTTATCCGAAAAATTAGTAAATTCATATGGAATTAATTACTATGATTCTTATTGAGTATATCGAATTATTTGTGAATAGATTTGAAGCTTTTGGACACAAATTTAAAAGGAAAAGCAGTGATCGAGTAATTGATTGGGATTTGCAAAGCGAGCTAAGTGTTGTGGTTAACCTTGACTTGAGGGAATAGAACCCTTAAATTATTTGTTATGTGAAATGTATGTGAACGACATATAGGAGAAGTGACGAGTGTCTATACGTCGTGAAATTAATTGTTTGCATGCTTACTTGAAAAATCATAAATTATTTTAAATCATAAATTAATTATTATAATATTTTTTTCTCTCCTATTCTTTACCAAATATTAATTCTTTAATTCCTGCATTAATTGTTACATGCTATTTGAATTATGTGTTTTAATTGTGATTTAACATTTAGCATATTAAATATTAAACTGCTTATTTTCTCTCTGATTTCCATAATAATTTGCTATTTGTCATTGCTTGTTTCATAATTAAATCATAATTATTGTATGCTTGTTGTCTTATAATTTTATATTAATTGTTGCTTTTATTGGGGAAATGTCTTTTATAAGAATTGATTGAAATGGATATATTGGAGGATCGGGTTGCACGCCGCAACAGACTTATTAAAAATTCCATATTGGAGGATCGGGTTGCACGCCGCATTAGACTTATTAAAAAGTCAATATTGGAGGATCGAGTTGCACGCCGCAACAGACTTATTAAAAAGTCCATATTGGAGGATCGGGTTGCACGCCGCAACAGACTTATTAAAAAGTCAATATTGGAGGATCGGGTTGCACGCCGCAACAGACTTATTAAAAAGTCTATATATACTTGATTGAAATACATATACGACAGACTTGATTAAAAGGAATATATTGGGAGAGCGGGTTGCACGCTGCAATAGAATTGAATGTGAATATATTGTGAGAGCGGGTTGCACGCTGCAACAGAATTGGTTGAAATAATAATGGATTATGACTGCTGAGTTGGCTTCAATTATTATAAATGAGTTACCTCATTTATTTCTATTATTTGTTGTTGTTATTAATAATGCATATAGGTTAATGTAAGTGAACCGCCTTAGCCTCGTCACTACTTCGTCGAGGTTAGGTTCAGTACTTACCAGTACATGGGGTCGGTTATACTGATACTACACTCTGCACTTTTTGTGCAGATTTTGGAGTTGGTCCCAGCGGCGTACCATAGACTTGTTCGGATTTCAGCTACCAGAGAAGACTTAGGGTATAACTGCATGGCGTCCGCAGTTCTGAAGTCCCCGTCTATTTTACTTTAGTTGTGTGTTTATTTCCAGACAGCTTTAGTTTATTCAGACCTTTATTTGTATTTATTCTAGAAGCTCGTGCACTTGTGACACCAATTCTAGGATGGTATTTAGACACCGTTGTTTTTATGGATTATTCACTATATTTCAAACTTTGCTTCCGCATTTGTTTCTTTGATTATTAATAATTTAAATTTTTTTTAAAAATTAGTTAATATTATTCTAACGTTGGATTGCCTTGCAAGTGAAATGATAGGCGCCATCACGGTCCGAAGGTGGGAATTTCGGGTCGTGACAGTTGGTATAAGAGCACTAGTTTACATAGGTCTCACGAGTCACGAGCAAGCTTAGTAGAGTCTGAAGGATCTGTATGGAGACGCATGTACTTGTCTCTCAGAGGCTATGAAGTTTAGGAACAATATCACTTCCTTCTTATTCTGTCATGCGATTTTATTCTATCATCGATGATTGAACCATTATACTCTTATTCTCTCGCAGATGGTGAGAACACGTAATACCTCTACTGATGGACAGGGACCAGAACCCCGGGTAGCAACTATGGCCAGGGGTAGAGGTCGAGGTCGTGCTAGAGGCCGAGGTAGAGCTTAGTCCAAAGCTCGAGCAGTTGCACCTGTTATAGAACCTCAGGTGGACCTTCAGGAGAAGGTTCCAGTTCAGAATGTACCAGCTGGACCAATTCAGGTTCCAGAAGGATTCATAGCCACTCCAGTACTTCAGGACGCTATAGTCCGTCTGGTAAGTCTTATGGAGGGCGTCGCCCATAATGGTATATTTCTAGTGGCACCAGCCGTCTCACAGGCTGGGGGAGGAGCACAAACTCCCACTACTCTCGCTCCGGAGCAGATGGCTCCCCAGAATCAAGCTCCAGCAGCCCCGCCAGTTGGGGTAGTTCAGCCAGTTGTTGCGGCACAGACCGGTGATAGGCCCGTCATGTCGTTTGAGGCCTTATTGAGACTGGATAAGTTTACCAAGCTCTTTCCAGTTCACTTCAGTGCTACACCTTCTGAGGACCCACGGGATTATCTTGAACGTTGCCATGACGTGCTGCGGAACATGGGTATAATTGAGACCAATGGGATTAATTTTGCTGTATTTCAGATGACGGGTTCTGCCAAGAGGTGGTGGAGAGATTATACATTGACCCGACCAGTCGTATCGCCTACACTTACATGGGAACAGTTCTCTCAGCTATTTCTGGAAAAGTTCCTCCCTATAACACTAAGAGAGGAATTTCGCAAGCAATTTGAGCGTCTACAACAGGGCAGTATTACTGTTACTAAGTATGAGTCCCGTTTTGTGGATTTGGCCCATCATGCTCTCCTTTTACTACCTACGGAGGGAGAGAGAGTGAGGAGGTTTATTGAGGGACTCACTCACCCCATCAGACTTCAGATGGACAAGGAGACCGTAAATGAGATTTCTTTTCAGGCGGCTGCTAATGTCGCAAGGAGGATCGAGATGGTTCTTCCACAGGAGAGAGGGCAGAGGTCCGATAAGAGGCCTCGTCAGTTCGGTGGTTTCAGTGGTGCCTCGTCTGGAGGCAGAGGTAATTTTGGTAGGGGTCATCCTCCCAGACCGTTTCATTCAGCACTTCATGTATCTCCCGGTGCTTCAGGGAGTCAAGGTCCTATTATGCCTTACTATGGGCAGCCAACATTCAGTGCACATTCAGCTCCTATTAGTGCACCACCACCCGAGAGTTACTACAGCGGTTATCTGGCCCATTTGGGTCAGTTTAAGCAGCCACGGCATCAGGATGGGCGTTATGAGTGTGGGAATATTGGTCACATCAGGAGATATTGCCCTAGATTGGCGAGTAACAGATCTCGACAAGATTCTGGTGCCATCATACCTGCACCAGTTGCTTCACCGCTTGTTCAGCCAATTAGAGGTAGGGGTCAGGCAGCTAGAGGTGGAGGTCACGCCATTAGAGGTGGAGGTCAAGCCGTTAGAGGTGGAGGCCAGCCAGTTAGAGGCCGTCCCAGGGACACAGTTCATAGTGGTGGGGCCCAACCCCGATTTTCTGCTTTTCCAGCTAGGCCTGAGGCCGAGTCATCTGATATTGTGATCACAGGTATTATTCCAGTTTGCCATAGAGATGCTTCAGTTCTATTTGATCCAGGATCTACTTATTCCTATGTGTCCTCCTATTTTGCTTTATATTTGGTTGTGCCTTGTAATTCTCTGAGTGCTTCTGTGTGTGTATCTACACCAGTGGGATACTCTGTGGTAGTAGATCATGTCTATCATTCGTATGTGGTTACTATTGGTGATCTTGAGACTAGTGTGGATCTTCTACTTCTTGACATGGTAGATTTTGATGTCATCTTGGGTATGGATTGGTTGTCCCTTTATCATGCTATATTAGATTGTCATGCCAAGACAGTGACACTAGCTATGATGGGGTTACCTCGGTTAGAGTGGAAAAGAACTCCTGGCCATTCTGCCAACAGGGTTATTTCTTATATGAAAGCTCGGCGTATGGTAGAGAAAGGGTATCTAAACTATTTGGCTTATATTCGCGATCTGAGTGCGGATGTTCCTTCTATGGACTCAGTACCAGCTGTTCGTGAATTTCCAGAAGTATTTCCTACTTATTTGTCGGGGATACCACCCGACAGAGATATTGACTTGGCTTTGGGCACTCAGCCCATTTCTATTCCATCATATCGTATGGCCCTACCATAGTTGAAAGAATTGAAAGAACAGTTACAATACTTGCTTGATCAGGGATTCATTAGACCCAGTGTCTCGCCCTAGGGTGCACCAGTATTATTTGTAAAGAAGAAAGATGGCTATATGTGGATTTGTATAGATTATCGGTAGTTGAACAAAGCCACTATCAAAAAAAAATATTTGTTGCCAATAATTGATGACTTATTTGATCAGCTTCAGGGCGCCAAGGTATTATCGAAGATCGATTTGAGGTCTGGTTACCATCAGTTGAAGATTAGGGCATCTGATGTCCCTAAAACAGCTTTTCGAACTCGGTACGGGCATTATGAATTTCTAGTGATGTTATTTGGGTTGACAAATGCCCCAACAGCATTTATGGATTTGATGAATCGGGTGTTCAAGCCCTATTTAGATTCTTTTATGGTTATATTCATTGATGATATCGTAATTTACTCCAGCACTCGAGAGGAGCATGAGCAGCATCTTCGAAGTATGCTTCACACTTTGAAGAATAATCAGTTATATGCCAAGTTTTCAAAATGTGAGTTTTGGTTAGACTCAGTTGCCTTTTTGCGGCATGTTGTATCGGAAGAAGGCATAAAGGTGGATCCTAAGAAGATTGAGGATGTTCAGAATTGTCTTAGACCTACTTCAGTTACAGAGATCCGGAGTTTTCTGGGTTTAGCAGGTTATTATCGTCGGTTCGTGGAAGGGTTTTCATCTATTGCAAGCCCATTGACTAGATAGACCCAGAAAGGTATCCCATTCAGATGGTCAGACGAGTGTGAGATGAGCTTTCAGAAGCTCAAGATGCTTTGACTACGACGTCAGTGTTGGTATTACCCACAGGTTCAGGATCGTATACGGTATATTGTGATGCATCTCACATTGGGCTTGGTGCAGTAGTAATACAAGATGGCAAGGTAATTGCATATGCGTCGCGACAGTTGAAAGTTCACGAGAAGAATTATCATGTTCATGACTTAGAATTGGCAGCCATTGTTCATGCTTTTAAGATTTGGAGGCATTACCTCTACGGTGTCTCGTATGAGGTATTTACTGATCATCGTAGCCTTTAATATTTGTTCAAACAAAAAGATCTTAATTTGAGGCAGAGAAGATGGTTGGAGTTGTTGAAAGACTATGATATCACTATTTTGTATCACCCCAGAAAGGCCAATGTGGTGGCCGATGCTTTGAGTAGAAAGGTTTTGAGTATGGGCAGTCTTGCGTATATTCCGGTTGATGAGAGGCCATTAGCTGCAGATGTTCATACTTTGGCTAATCAGTTCGTGAGGTTAGATGTTTTAGAACCCAGTCGGGTTCTAGCTTGCACAGGCCCTTGGTCTTCTTTATATGAGCGTATCAGAGAGAGGCAGTATGATGATCCTCATTTACTTGTCCTTAAGGAAAAGGTGCGGCACAGTGATGCCAAACAGGTTACTGTAGGGAAAGATGGAGTTCTGCGAATGCAGGGCCGTATTTGTGTACCTAATGTGGATGGGCTTCGTGAATTAATTCTTGAAGAGGCACACAGTTCCAGGTATTCTATTCATCCAGGTACCGCTAAAATGTATCAAGATTTGCGGCAAAAGTATTGGTGGAGGATAATGAAAAAGGGTATAGTTGCATATGTAGCTCGGTGTCTGAATTGTCAGCAAGTTAAGTACGAGCATCAGAGACCTGGTGGTTTGCTTTAGAAGTTAGAAATTCCTGAATGGAAGTAGGAGTGTATCACTATGGATTTTGTTGTTGGGCTCCCACGGACTCAGAGAAAACTTGATGCAGTTTGGGTCAATGTGGACAGGTTGACCAAATCAGCATATTTCATTCCAGTGGCAGCTACCTATTCTTCAAAGAGGTTAGCTGAAATTTACATTCGTGAAATTGTTCGCCTTTACGGTGTGCCAGTGTCTATTATTTCATATCGAGGTACGCAGTTTACCTCACATTTCTGAAGGGCTGTATAGCATGATTTAGGCACGCGGGTGGAGTTGAGTACAACATTTCATCCACAGACAGACAAACAGTCATAGCGCACTATTCAGATATTGGAAGATATACTCCGCGCTTGTGTTATAGACTTTGGAGGTTCTTGGGATCATTTCTTGCCACTTGCAGAGTTTGGTTATAATAATAGCTACCGGTAGAGCATTCAGATGGCTCCATATGAGGCGTTATACGGAAGGCGGTGCCGATCGCTAGTTGGTTGGTTTGAACCGGGAGAGTTTCGGTTGTTGGGTACCGATTTGGTACAGGATGCCTTGGATAAGGTCAAGATTATTCAGGATCGACTTCGCACAGCTCAGTCTAGGCAAAATAGTTATGCCGACTGTAAAGTTCGTGATATTGCATTCATGGTTGGAGAAAGAATATTGCTCCGATTTTCACCTATGAAAGGTGTAATGAGGTTCGGAAAGAAGGGCAAGTTGAGCCCTAGGTATATCGGACCCTTTCAAATTCTGGAAAGGGTGGGTGAAGTAGCCTACAGACTTGCATTACCACCCAGTTTATCAGCGGTCGATCCGGTGTTCCATGTGTCTATGCTCCGAAAATATCATGGTGATCTGTCCCATGTGTTAGATTTCAGCTCAGTCCAATTGGACAGAGATTTGACTTACGAGGAGGAGCCGGTGGCTATTCTAGCCCGATAGGTTCGACAGTTAAGGTCTAAGAGTTACCCTTCAGTTCGGGTGCAATGGAGAGGTCAACCGGTAGAGGCATCTACCTGGGAGTCCGAGTCGGACATGCGGAGTAAATATCCACACCTTTTCTCCAGCTCAGGTACTTTTTCTAACTCCGTTCGAGGATGAACATTTGGTTTAGAGGTGGAGAATATGATGACCTAAAATGTCATCTTTAAATTTAATAAGTAATTATGTGTTTTAAGACCTTGAAAAGCACCATGTATTATTCCTCGACTTGCGTGCGCAGTACGTACAATTTTTCGAAAAGTGTTTATGTGAAAAATGGATTAAAATGTGAAATAGAGATTTAAAACTCAACTAAGTTGACTTTGGTCAACGTTTTTAGCAAACAGACCCAGATCAGTGTTTTGACATTTCTGGTAACTCCGTATCGTGATTTGGGACTTGGGTGTATTCCCGGAATTTAATTTGGAGGTCCCTAGCTCAAGTTATGACCATTTAACGGAACTAGCAATTTAAAGGCCAAACACTTTCAAGTTTAACCACGGGGTTGACTTTTTGATATCGGAGCCGGAATCCGATTCTGGAAACTTGAACATATGTCATTTATGACTTATGTGCCAAATTTGAAGTCATTCCGAATTTATTTAATATGTTTTGGCACGAGATTTACAAATTGAAAAGTTTAAAACTCAAAGTTTGAATCGGGTGTGAATTGTAATTCCAGTGTTGTTTGACGTAATACGAGACCCCGAGTAAGTCTGTATTATGTTATTGGACTTGTTGGTATATTCGTACGGGGTCCCGAGTACCCCGAGAGTGATACGGATTGAAATCGGATCAAGAACTAGACTTAAGCAAAATCTGTATTTTTACCTTCTGTTGTAATCGCACCATGGGATTTTTGGCCGCATGTGCGAGCTCGCAGAAGCGAGACTTCCATCGCAGATGTGCCCAGGCGTGTCCAGGCTTCGATCGCAGAAGCTTGTCCGCATATTCGCACCAAATAACGCAGATGCGGGACTGGGCTATCCTGGGGTCGTCGTAAGTGCGGCCTTTTTGTGCAGAAATGGATGTCACAGGTACGACAGGAGTGTCCGCAGATGCGGAACTTCACCTGGCAGCCTGGCATCGCAAATCCGAGCTTTGTCTCGCAAATGCCGAACTTTTATCTGCAGATGCGAAATGACTAGGCAGAGCCCATAAATTCGAATGTCGCCATTTTCACTCATTTTTGAGTTTCAAGTCTCGGATTTGGGCAATTTCAAGGGGGATTTTCACGAATTTGAATTGGGTAAGTGTTCTTTAACCAAAAGAGTTTATAATTCACAAATCTATATGTGTATTCATCATTTATTTCAGATTTAGATGGATGAAATTGAGACTTTTATAAAATCTTTCAAAAATGTAAAGTAAAGATTTGAAGGTCTATTTGATATCGGAATTGGACAATTTTTGCATGGTTGAACTCGTATCGGAACGGGTATTCGAATTTCATGAGTTTTTTTAAGATTTGAGACGTGGGTCCAACTGCCGAATATTTTAATAAATTTTAGATTTTTATCCGGAAAATTAGTAAATTCATATGATATTAATTACTATGATTCGTATTGAGTATATCGAATTATTTGTGAATAGATTTGACGCTTTTGGAGACAAATTCAAAAGGAAAAATTGTGGTCGAATAATTTATTGGAATTTCCAAAGCGAGGTAAGTGTCGTGGTTAACCTTGACTTCAGGGAATAGAATCCTTAAATTATTTTTTATGTGAAATGCATGTGAACGACGTATAGGCGAGGTGACGAGTGTCTATACGTTGTGAAATTAATTGTTTGCTTGCTTACTTGAAAAATCATAAATTATTTTAAATCATAAATTAATTATTATAATAATTATTTCTCTCCCATTCTTTGCCAAATATTTATTTGCTTGCTTACTTGAAAAACCATAAATTATTTTAAATCATAAATTAATTATTATAATAATTATTTCTCTCATATTCTTTGCCAAATATTAATTCTTTAATTCCTGCATTAATTGTTACATGCTATTTGAATTATGTGTTTTAATTGTTATTTGACATATAGCATATTAAATATTAAACTGCTTATTTTCTCCCTGATTTTCATAATAATTTTTTATTTGTCATTATTTATTTCATATTCAAATCATAATTATTGTATGCTTGTTGTCTTATAATTTTATATTAATTATTGCATTTATTGGGAAAATATTTTGTGATGACCCAAATTGTCATCTTTAAATTTAATAAGTAATTCTATATTCTAAGACCTTGAAAAGAACCATTTATTATTTCTCGACTTGCGTGCGCAGTCCGTAAAATTTTTCGAAAAGTTTTCATGTGAAAAAATGGATTAAAATGTGAAATAGAGCTTTAAAACTCAATTGAGTTGACTTTGGTCAATAGTTTTAGCAAACAGATCTGGATCAGTATTTTGATAGTTCCAGTAGCTCCGTATCATAATTTGGGACTTGGGCGTATGCCCGAAATTTAATTTGGAGGTCCCTAGCTCAAATTATGACCATTTAACGGAACCAGCAATTTAAGGCTAAAGATTCCAAGTTTGACCACGGGGTTGACTTTTTGATATCGGAGCCGGAATCCGATTCTGGAAATTTGAATAGCCCTGTTATGTCATTTATGACTTGTGTGCCAAATTTGAAGTCTTTCCGGATTCATTTAATATGTTTTGACACGAGGTTTGCAAATTAAAAAGTTTAAAAACTCAAAGTCTGAATCGAAGTGTGAATTGCAATTTCGATGTTATTTGATGTGATTTGAGACCCCTAGTAAGTTCGTATGATGTTACGGGACTTGTTGGGATATTTGGATAAGGTCCCGAGGGGCTCGAGTGAGTTTCGGATAGGTCACGGGATGTTTTGAACTTAGAAAATTTTGCTGGTATAACTGAACCTGTTGCAGGCCTCTAATCTCGCAATTGCGAGATTAGGCATCGTGAATGCGAACCAAGCAGGTATGGACGGGATTGCGACACCTGCAGCTGAACGAAATAACTTTTGGATGGGATTTTTGATTCATTTCCCGAATCTTCAAAACCTAAAACCTCAAGAGGCGATTTTTGGGCGATTTTCACGGAAAAACATTGGGGTAAGTATTCCTTATCCTATATTAATTATATTTCATGATTTCATACTCATTTATATCATGAATCCGTGAATTTATGAAGGAAAAATCAGATTTTTCTAAAATCTTCCAAAAACGAAAATTTAAGATTTGAAAGTCCATTTGATATCGGAATTGGATAATTTTTGTATGGTTTGACTCGTCTCGGAATGGGTGTTCGGATTTCGTAAGTTTTTTCGAGATTTGAGACGTGGGTCTCACTGCCGAATATTTTAATGAATTTTAGATTTTTATCCGAAAAATTTGTAAATTCATATGGAATTAATTCCTATGATTTGTATTGAGTATATTAAATTATTTGTGAATAGATTTGAAGCGTTCAGAGACAAATTTAAAAGGAAAAGTTATGGCTGAGTAATTGATTGGAATTTGCAAAGCGAGGTAAGTGTCGTAGTTAACCTTAACTTGAGGGAATAGAACCCTAAAATTATTTGTTATATGAATTGTATGTGAACGACGTATAGGCGAGGTGACGAATGTCTATACGTCGTCAAATTAATTGTTTGCATGTTTACTTAAAAATTATTAATTATTTTTAATCATAAATTAATTATTATAATGATTGTTTCTCTCTTATTCTTTGTCAAAATATTAATTTTTGAATTCCTGCATTAATTGTTACATGCTATTTGAATTATGTGTTTTAGTTGTTATTTGACATTTAGCATATTAAATATTAAACTATCTATTTTCTCTCTGATTTCTATAATAAATTGCTAATTGTCATTGTTTGTTTCATAATTAAATTATAATTATTGTATGCTTGTTGTCTTACGATTTTATATTAATTGTTGCGTTTATTGGAGAATTTCTTCTATAAGAATTGATTGGTAAATGAATATATTGGAGGAGCGAGTTGCACGCCGCAACAGGATTGATTATAATGAATATATTGGAGGATCGGATTGCACGCCACAACAGACTTATTAAAAGTCAATATTGGAGGATCGGGTTGCACGCCGCAACAGACTTATTAAAAGTCA
This sequence comes from Nicotiana tomentosiformis, assembly GCF_000390325.3. Classification (NCBI taxonomy): domain Eukaryota; kingdom Viridiplantae; phylum Streptophyta; class Magnoliopsida; order Solanales; family Solanaceae; genus Nicotiana; species Nicotiana tomentosiformis. Next base: position 123,753,258 of record NC_090818.1, read on the forward strand.
ATATTGGAGGATCGGGTTGCACGCCGTAACAGACTTATTAAAAATCCATATTGGAGGATCGGATTGCACGCCACAACAGACTTGATAAAAAGGAATATATTGTGAGAGCGGGTTGCACGCTGCAACAGAATTGAATGTGAATATATTGTGAGAGCGGGTTGCACGCTGCAACAGAATTGAATGTAAATATATTGTGAGAGTGGGTTGCACGCTGCAACTGAATAGATGAAAATGATAATTGGTTATGACTGTCTAGTTGGCTTCAATTATTATAAATGAGTTACTTGATTTATTTCTATTATTGTTGTCATATCTGATATTGCGCACAGGTAATGTAAGTGACCCGCCTTAGCTACGTCACTACTTCGTCGAGGTTAGGCTCAGCACTTACCAGTACATGGGGTTGATTGTACTGATACTACACTTTGCACTTCTTGTGCAAATTTTGGAGTTGGTCCCAGCGGCGTGCCATAGTTTTGCTCGGATTTCAGCTACTTTGAGGAGACTTGAGGTATAACTGCATGGCGTCCGCAGTTCTCAAGTCCCCATCTATTTTACTTTAGTTGTGTGTTTATTTCCAGACAGCTTTATTTTATTCAGACCTTTATTTGTATTTATTCTAGAAGCTCGTGCACTTGTGACCAATTCTAGGATGGTATTTAGACACCGTTGTTTTTATAGATTATTCACTATATTTCAAACTTTACTTCCGCATTTGTTTCTTTGATTATTAATACATTTAAAAATTATTTTTAAATGGATAATATTATTCTAACGTTGGCTTTCCTAACAAGTGAAATGTTAGGCACCATCACGGTCTGAATGTGGGAATTTCGGGTCGTGATAGTTGGTATCAAAGCACTAGGTTACATAGGTCTCACGAGTCACGAGCAAGCTTAGTAGAGTCTGAAGGATCGGTACGGATATGTCTGTACTTGTCTCTCAGAGGCTATGAAGTTTAGGAACAATATCACTTCTTTCTTATTCTGTCGTGAGATTTTATTCTATCATCGATGATTGAACCATTCTACTCTTATTCTCTCGTAGATGGTGAGAACACATAATACCTCTACCGATGGACAGGGAGCAGAACCCCCGGTGGCAACTATGGCCAGGGGTAGAAGTCGAGGCCGAGGTAATGCTAGAGGTCGAGGCAGAGGCATAGGTAGAGCTTAGTCCAGAGCTCGAGTAGCTGTACTTGTTGTAGAACCTCGGGTGGACCTTCAGGAGGAGGTTCCAGTTCAGAATGTACTAGTTGGACCAGTTCCGATCCCGGAAGGATTCATAGCCACTCCAGTACTTCAGGATGCTCTAGTCTGTTAGGTAAGTCTCATAGAGGACGTGGCCCAGAATGGTACATTTCCAGTGTCACCAGCCGTCTCACAGGCTGGGGAAGGAGCACAAACTCCCACTACTCCCGCTCCGGAGCAGATGGCTCCCCAGAATCAGGCTCCAGCAGCCCCGCCAGTTGAGGTAGTTCAGCTAGTTGTTGCGGCACAGATCTGTGATAGGCCCGCCAAGTCTTTTGAGGCCTTATTAAGACTGGATAAGTTCACTAAACTCTTTCCAGTTCATTTCAGTGGTACTCCTTCTGAGGACCCACAAGATTATCTTGAACGTTGCCATGAGGTGCTGTGGAACATGGGTATAGTTGAGACCAATGGAGTTAATTTTGCGGTATTCCAGATGACGGGTTCCGCTAAGAGGTGGTGGAGAGATTATACATTGACCCGACCAGTCGGATCACCTGCACTTACCTGAGAGTAGTTCTCTTAGCTATTTCTGGAGAAGTTCCTATCACACTAAGAGAGGAATTCCGCAAGCAATTTGAGCATCTACAGCAGGGCAATATGACTGTTACTCAGTATGAGTCTCGTTTTGTGTATTTGGCCCGTTATGCTCTCCCTTTACTGCCTACGGAGGGAGAGAGAGTGAGGAGGTTTATTCAGGGACTCACTCACCCCATCAGACTTCAGATGGCCAAGGAAACTGGAAGTGAGATTTCTTTTCAGGCGGCTGCTAATGTCGCCAGGAGGATCGAGATGGTTCTTGCACAGGAGAGAGGGCAGAGGTCTAATAAGAGGCCTCGTCAGTTCGGTGGTTTCAGTGGGGCCTCGTCTGGAGGCAAGGGTAATTTTGGTAGGGGTCATCCTCCCAGACCGTTTCATTCAGCACTACATGCATCTCTCGGTGCTTTAGGGAGTCACCGTCCTATTATGCCTTACTCTAGGCAGCCAGTATTCAGTGAACATTCAGCTCCTATCAGTGCACCACCACTCTAGAGTTACTACAGTGGTTATCCGGCCCATTTGGGTCAGCTTCAGCTTCAGCAGCCACGGCATCAGGATGGGTGTTATGAGTGTGGGAGCATTGGTCACATCAGGAGGTATTGCCTTAGATTGGTGAGTAATAGATCTCGGCAGGATTCTCGTGCCATCATACCGACACCGGTTGCTTCACTGCCTGCTCAGCCAGCTACAGGCAGGGGTCAGGCAGCTAGAGGTGGAGGTCAGGCCATTAAAGGTGGAGGTTAGACCATTAGAGGTGGAGGCCATCCAGTCAGAGACCATCCCAGGGATGCAGTTCAGAGTGGTGGGGCCCAGCCCCAATTTTATGCTTTTCCAGCTAGGCCTGAGGCCGAGTCATCTGATGTTGTGATCACAGGTATTATTCCAGTTTACCATAGAGATGTTTCAGTTCTATTTGATCCAGGATCTACTTATTCCTATGTGTCCTCCTATTTTGCTTCATATTTGGTTGTGCCTTATGATTCTCTGAGTGCTTCTGTGTGTGTATCTACACCGGTGGGAGACTCTGTTGTAGTAGATCATGTCTATCGTTCGTGTGTGGTTACTATTGGTAATCTTGAGACTAGTGTGGATCTTCTACTTCTTGATATGGTAGATTTTGATGTCATCTTGGGTATGGATTGGCAGTCTCCTTATTATGTTATATTGGACTGTCATGCCAAGACAGTGACCCTAGCTATGCCGGGTTTACCTCGGTTATAGTGGAAAGGAACTCCTGGCCATTCTGCCAGGAGGGTTATTTCTTATATGAAAGTTCGGCGTATGGTAGAGAAAGGGTGTCTAGCCTATTTGGCTTATATTAGCGATCCCAGTGCGGATGTCCCTTCTATGGACTCAGTACCAGTAATTCGTGAATTTTCAGAAGTATTTCCTGCAGATCTGCCAGGGATGCCAGCCGACAGAGATATTGACTTTTGTATTGATTTGGATCCAGGCACTTACCCCATTTCTACTCCACCATACCATGTGGCCCTGCTAGAGTTGAAAGAATTGAAATAGCAGTTACAAGCCTTGATTGATCAGGGATTCATTAGACCCAGTGTCTCGCCCTGGGGTGCACCAGTATTATTTGTAAAGAAGAAAGATGGCTCGATGCGGATGTGTATAGATTATCGGCAGTTGAACAAGGCCACTATCAAAAACAAATATTCGCTGCCAAGAATTGATAACTTATTTGATCAGCTTCAGGGTGCCAAGGTATTTTCGAATATTGATTTGAGATCTGGTTACCATCAGTTGAAAATTAGGGCATCTGATGTCCCTAAGACAGCTTTTCATACTCGGTACGGGCATTACGAGTTCCTAGTGATGTCATTTGGGTTGACAAATGCTCCAGCAGCATTTATGGATTTGATTAATCGAGTGTTCAAGCCTTATTTGGATTCTTTTATGGTTGTATTCATTGATGATATCTTGATTTACTCCAGCAGTCGAGAGGAGCATGAGCAGCATCTTCGAAGTGTGCCCCGCATCTTGAAGAATAATCAGTTATATGCCAAATTTTCAATATGCGAGTTTTGGTTAGAGTCAGTTGCTTTTTTTGGGGCATGTTATATCGGCAGAAGGCATAAAGGTGGATCCTAAGAAGATTGAGGTTGTTCAGAATTGGCCTAGACCTACTTCAATTACAGAGATCCGGAGTTTCCTGGGTTTAGCAGGTTATTATCGTCGGTTCGTGGAAGGGTTTTCATCTATAGCAAGCCCATTGACCAGACTAACCCAGAAGGGTGTCCCATTCAGATGGTCAGATAAGTGTGAGTTGAGCTTTCAGAAGCTCAAGACCGCTTTAACTATGACGCCAGTATTGGTATTACCCACAGGTTTAGGATCGTATACGGTATATTGTAACGCATCTCACATTGGGCTTGGTGTAGTATTAATGCAAGATGGCAAGGTAATTGCATATGCGTCGCGTTAGTTAAAAGTTCACGAGGAGAATTATCATGTTCATAACTTAGAATTGGCATCCATTGTTCATGCGCTGAAGATTTGGAGGCATTACCGCTACGGTGTCTCGTGTGAGGTATTTACTGATCATCGTAGCCTCCAGTATCTGTTCAAACAAAAGGATCTTAATTTGAGGCAAAGAAGATGGATGGAGTTGTTGAAAGACTATGATATCACCATTTTGTATCAACCCCGTAAAGGCCAATGTGGTAGCCGATCCTTTGAGTAGAAAGGCTGTGAGTATGGGCAGTCTTGCGTATATTCCGGTTAGTGAGAGGCCATTAGCTGCAGATGTTCAGACTTTGGCTAATCTGTTTGTAAGGTTAGATGTTTCAGAACCCAGTCGGGTTCTAGCTTGCACAGTCGCTCGGTCTTCTTTATATGAGCGCATCAGAGAGAGGCAGTATGATGATCCTCACTTACTTGTCCTTAAGGACATGGTGCGGCACGGTGATGCCAAACAGGTTGCTGTGGGGGAAGATGGGGTTCTGCGAATGCAGGGTCGTATTTGTGTGCCTAATGTGAATGGAATTTGTGAATTAATTCTTGAAGAAGCACACAGTTCCAGGTATTCTATTCATACAGGTACCGCCAAAATGTATCAAGATTTGCGGCAACATTATTGGTGGAGGAGAATGAAAAAGGATATAGTTGCATATGTAGCTTGGTGTCTGAATTGTCAGCAAGTTAAGTACGAGCATCAGAGACCTGGTGGTTTGCTTCAGAAGTTAGAAATTCATGAGTGGAAGTGGGAGCATATCACTATGGATTTTGTTGTTCGACTCCCACGGACTCAGATAAAAATTGACGCAGTTTGGGTCATTGTGGACAGGTTGATCAAGTCAGCACATTTCATTCCAGTGGCAATTGCCTATTCTTCAAAGAGGTTAACTGAAATTTACATTCATGAGATTGTCCGCCTTCACGGTGTGCCCGTGTCTTTTATTTCAGATCGAGGTACGCAGTTTACCTTACATTTTTGGAGGGCTGTACAGCATGAGTTAGGCACGCGGGTGGAGTTGAGTACAGCATTTTATCCACAGACAGACGGACAGTCAGAGCGCACTATTCAGATATTGGAAGATATGCTCCACGCTTGTGTTATAGACTTTGGAGGTTCTTGGGATCATTTCTTGCCACTTGCGGAGTTTGCTTATAATAATAGCTACCAGTAGAGCATTCAGATGGCTCCATATGAGGCGTTATACGGAAGGCGGTGCCGATCGCTGGTTGGTTGGTTTGAACTGGGAGACTTTCGGTTGTTGGGTATCGATTTGGTACAGGATGCCTTGGATAAGGTCAAGATTATTCAGGATTGACTTCGCACAGCTCAGTCTAGGCAAAAGAGTTATGCCGACCGTAAAGTTTGTGATATTGCATTAATGATGGGAGAAAGAATATTGCTCCGGATTTCACCTATGAAAGGTGTAATTAGGTTCGGAAAGAAGGAAAAGTTAAGCCCTAGGTATATCGGACCCTTGAAATTCTTGAAAGGGTGGGTGAAGTAGCCTACACGCTTGCATTACCACCTACTTTATCAGCAGTTCATTTAGTGTTCCATGTGTCTATGCTCCGAAAATATCATGGTGATCAGTCCCATGTGTTAGATTTCAGCTCAGTCCAATTGGACAAAGATTTGACTTACGAGGAGGAGCCGGTGGCTATTCTAGCCCGGCATGTCTGACAGTTGAGGTCTAAGAGTTATCCTTTAGTTCGGGTTCAATGGAGAGGTCAGCCGGTAGAGGCATCTACCTAGGAGTCCGAGTCGAACATGCGGAGTAAATATCCACACTTATTCAAAAGCTCAGGTACTTCTTTCTAACTCCGTTCGAGGACGAACGTTTGTTTTAAAGGTATTTCTTGTGATAACCCAAATTGTCATCTTTAAATTTAATAAGTAATTCTATGTTCTAAGACCTCAAAAAGCAGCATTTATCATTCCTCGACTTGCGTGTGCAGTCCGTAAAATTTTCCAGAAAGTTTTCATGTGAAAAAATGGATTAAAATATAAAATAGAGCTTTAAAACTCAATTGAGTTGACTTTGGTCATCATTTTTAGCAAACAGACGGGATCAGTGTTTTGAAAGTTCTGGTAGCTCCGTATCGTGATTTAGGACTGGGGCGTATGCCCGAAATTTAATTTGGAGATGCCTAGCTCAAATTATGACCATTTAACGGAACCAACAATTTAAGGCTAAAGATTCCAAGTTTAACCACGGGGTTGACTTTTTGATATCGGAGCCGGAATCCGATTCTGAAAATTTAAACAGCTCCATTATGTCATTTATGACTTGTGTGGCAAATTTGAAGTCATTCCGGATTCATTTAATGTGTTTTGGCATGAGGTTCGCAAATTGAAAAGTTTAAAAACTCAAAGTCTGAATCGATGTGTGAATTGCAATTTCGATATTATTTGATATGATTTGAGACCCCGAGTAAGTTCGTATGATGTTACGGGACTTGTTGGGATATTTGGATAAGGTCACGGGGGGCTCGAGTGAGTTTCGGATAGGCCACGGGATGTTTTGAACTTAGAAAATTTTGCTGGTATAACTGAACCTGTTGCAGGCCTCTGATCTCGCAATTGCGAGATCAGGCATCGCAAATGCGAACCAAGCAGGTATGGACGGGATTTCCACACCTGCAGCTGAACAAAATAACTTTTGGACGGGATTTTTGATTCATTTCCCAAATCTTCAAAACTTAAAACCTCAATAGGTGACTTTTGGGCGATTTTCACGGGAAAACATTGGGGTAAGTGTTCCTTATCCTATATTGATTATATTTCATGATTTCATACTTATTTATATCATGAATCCGTGAATTTATGGAGGAAAAATCAGATTTTTCTAAAATTTTCCAAAAACAAAAATTTAAGATTTGAAGGTCTATTTGATATCGGAATTGGACAATTTTTGTATGGTTGGACTCGCCTCGGAATGGGTGTTCGAATTTCGTAAGTTTTTTCGAGATTTGAGACGTGGGTTCCACTGCTGAATATTTTAATGTATTTCAAATTTTTATCCGGAAAATTTATAAATTCATATGGAATTAATTCTTATGTTTCGTATTGAGTATATTAAATTATTTGTGAATAGATTTAAAGCTTTTGGAGACAAATTTAAAAGAAAAAGCGTTGATTGAGTAATTGATTGGAATTTGCAAAGTGAGGTAAGTGTCGTGGTTAACCTTAACTTGAGGGAATAGAACCCTAAAATTATTTGTTATGTGAATTGCATGTGAACGACGTATAGGCGAGGTAACGAATGTCTATACGTCGTCAAATTAATTGTTTGCATGTTTACTTGAAAATCATTAATTATTTTTAATCATAAATTAATTATTATAATAATTGTTTCTCTCTTATTCTTTGTCAAAATATTAATTTTTGAATTCCTGCATTAATTGTTACATGCTATTTGAATTATGTATTTTAATTGTTATTTGACATTTAGCATATTAAATATTAAACTGTCTATTTTCTCCCTGATTTCGATAATAAATTGCTAATTATCATTGTTTGTTTCATAATTAAATTATAATTATTGTATGCTTGTTGTCTTACGATTTTATATTAGTTGTTGCGTTTATTGGAGAATTTCTTCTATAAGAATTGATTGGTAAATAAATATATAGGAAGAGCGGGTTGCACGCCGCAACAAGATTGATTATAATGAATATATTGGAGGATCGGTTTGCACGCCGCAACAGACTTATTAAAAGTCAATATTGGAGGATCGGGTTGCACGCCGCAACAGACTTATTAAAAGTCCATATTTGAGGATCGGGTTGCACGCCGCAACAGACTTGATTAAAAGGAATATATTATGAGAGCGGGTTGCACGCTGCAACAGAATTGAATGTGAATATATTGTGAGAGCGGGTTGCACGCTGCAACTGAATTGATAGAAATGATAATTGGTTATGACTGTTGAGTTGGCTTCAATTATTATAAATGAGTTACTTTATTTATTTCTATTATTGTTGTTGTATTTAATATTGCGTACAGGTAATGTAAGTGACCCGCCTTAGCCTCGTCACTACTTCGTCGAGGTTAGGCTCAGTACTTATCAGTACATGGGGTCGGTTGTACTGATACTACACTCTGCATTTCTTGTGCAGATTTTGCAGTTTGTCCCAGCGGCGTGCCATAGTTTTGCTCGGATTTCAGCTACTCGAAGGAGACTTGAGGTATAACTGTATGGCGTCCGCAGTTCTGAAATCCCCGTTTATTTCACTTTAGCTGTGTGTTTATTTCCAGACAGTTTTACTTTATTCAGACCTTTATTTGTATTTATTCTAGATGCTCGTGTACTTGTGACACCAATTCTAGGATGGTATTTAGACATCGTTGTTTGATGGATTATTTCACTATACTTCAAACTTTGCTTCCGCATATGTTTCCTTATTATTAATACATTTAAAAATTATTTTAAAATGGATAATATTATTCTAACGTTGGCTTGCCTAGCAAGTGATATGTTAGGCGTCATCACGGTCCGAAAGTGGGAATTTCGGGTCGTGACATTTCTTCTATAAGAATTGAGTGAAATAAATATATTGGAGGATCGGGTTGTATGCAGCAACAGACTTATTAAAAATCCATATTGGAGGATCGAGTTGTACGCTGTAACAGACTTATTAAAAAGTCAATATTGGAGGATCGGGTTGCACGCCGCAACAGACTTATTAAAAAATTCATATTGGAGGATTGGGTTGCACGCCGCAACAGACTTATTAAAAAGTCAATATTGGAGGATCGGGTTGCACACCGCAATAGACTTATTAAAAAGTCCATATTGGAGCATCGGTTGCACGTCGCAACAGACTTATTAAAAAATTTAATATTGGAGGATCGGGTTGCACACCGCAACAGACTTATTAAAAAGTCTATATATACTTGATTGAAATACATATATGACAGACTGGATTAAAAGGAATATATTGGAAGAACGGGTTGCGCGCTGCAACAGAATTGAATGCGAATATATTGTGAGAGTGGGTTGCACGCTACAACAGAATTGGTTGAAATAATAATGGATTATGACTGCTGAGTTGGCTTCAATTATTATAAATGAGTTACCTGACTTATTTTTATTATTTGTTGTTGTTATTAATAATGCGTACAGGTTTATGTAAGTGAACCGCCTTAGCCTCGTCACTACTTCGTCGAGCTTAGGTTCAGTACTTACCAGTACATGGGGTCGGTTGTACTGATACTAGACTCTGCACTTCTTGTGCAGATTTTGGAGTTGGTCCCAGCGGCATACCTTAGACTTGCTCTGATTTCAGCTACCAGAGGAGACTTGAGGTATAACTGCATGGCGTCCGTAGTTCTGAAGTCCCCATCTATTTTACTTTAGCTATGTGTTTATTTTCAGACAGCTTTATTTTATTCAGACCTTTATTTGTATTTATTCTAGAAGCTCGTGCACTTGTGATACCAATTCTGGGATGGTATTTAGACACCGTTGTTTTTATGGATTATTCACTATATTTCAAACTTTGCTTCCGCATTTGTTTCTTTGATTATTAATAATTTAAAAATTGGTTAATATTATTCTAATATTAACTTGCATAGCAAGTGAAATGATAGACGTCGTCACTGTCCGGAGGTGAGAATGTCGGGTCGTGACATCAAGGGTTTCAAACTATTACTCACCTTGTCATGAATTCAACCGAAAACGTAATACCCCATACTCGAAAGTCGAAACAGGTCGTAAATATTTTTATTTGCACACAGTGAAAGATAGAATCAAAATTTTAACTATAGTTTGTACTTTTTCCTCATATAACTTTTATTATTTTCTATTTTTTAAAATTCCAGGAATTAATCGTGAAATGACAAATCTTAGCGAACCAATTAATATAAAATATTTGGGACCATATAATAATTCAAATTCAAATTATCCAGCTAAGGAACCAAACGACAGGGACAAAAATCTAACACGTGTTTCCCTAACTTAGGTTTCAAAACCTAATACAAAAAATGGTCCATGCAACTTAATTTAAGAGTTCATCAACCACCAAAATTAAGCATTTAACAAAGTACATTTTTTGTTAATTTACTTCACTGGAGTTTCTGCTATTTATTAAAAAGGTTCAAATTTAAAGCTTCTGATCATCAACTTTTAACTGTATGTTCTATTAATGAGATATTATGATGCGCCTCAAACTTGCAGCAATGGTCAGAACAGCCACAAATTATAGTTATATATCATGAGTTCATAAATCCATCTCCGAGATATAACGTGTACTATATTTCAAACAGTATAGCAATATGTTGAATATGTGGTTGGTATATGCGATAGTAGAAGTTATTAATATTGGCCATAGATTTATCTAGAGTTTAAGTTTTATGTATTGAATTTGTAAAATATTTACAAATTAATAAGGGAGTTATAAGCAGTGGTGGAGCCGTAGGTACTCATCAAGGGGTGCCACCGACATCCCTTCGTTAGAAAATTACATTGTGTAGCTAGGTTAAAAAAAATATATGAATATACACTATATGTTGATACCCCTTAATTTTTTCATGGGTTGACTTCTTTATATTTTGACCTTCCTTAATAAAAATTATGGCTCCATCACTTATAACAAATAAATCTTTATGTAATGTAACTTGATAATAAGGCCGAGGCGGATCCAAGGTTTGAACTTCATGTGTTCAAATTAGCAAATCTACCACATCCCATCTACTTTAATTAATTTTAAAATTATTTGTATATATTTAATAATTTTTTGGACGAAAATACAATATATGAGTGAAAGCTATGGGTTAAGATGAACCGATAGCCTCTGCACTAGATACGGGAATAACTATAACTATCCTTCTATCACTGTTAAAGTACACTAATAATTGTAAAAAATTGTTATATTATCGGTTCGTGTAACTTAAATTCATTTACCTATCTATAATCACCTTATAGGCAACAGATTGTATAAATATATATTTTTTAAAATATCAAGTGAATGGAACTAAAACTCTAATAGCTATCAAGAAACTTTAGCTGCACTATAGTGCAAGTTGTATTGGCCTTAGCTCCTCGCATTTAGGTAATTCTTGAAGTTTTAACATGTGCAATGATACCTTACGATCCAAGGACAGGCGGCGCCTAATGATGAACACTTCACGTACAAATTTAATACAATCTTTGTTTTTTCTACTTCTCTTAATTTCTATGGTTCTTTAAGAATATTTATCAAGCACTAAATGATGAGAATGCATACCTCTTCTGCACATACAATACTTCCACATTAATAATGTAGCCATCAAAGCCATGTAGGCCTGCTACATATGTGGTACTATAGCTTGGTCCTTCGTCCAACGACAGATACATTCTCTTTATAATAGGTGGTTTCCCAATCGTGAAAATAGTATGGGCTAGTCAATTTTCGGATTGATAATTGAAAAATAGCCAGTGTTTGTAAAGTCATTAAAAATAGCCACTATTTTGCTACAACATGAAAAATTCTAGCATAATATATGGAGATTGGTGCACCTGTGTATGAACTTCCAGCATAATATGCTGGAACTCCAGCACACGGAAAGTTCCAGCATAATATATTGGAGATTGGAGCACTTGTGTATGAACTTCCAGCATATTATGTTGGAACTCCAGCACACGAAAAGTTTCAACATAATATGCTGGAGATTGGAGCACTTGTGTATGAACTTTCAGTATATTATGCTGGAAATTCACATGTAAAAAATTCGAACTCCAGTATATTATGCTAGAATATTTTTCGGATTTTAAATAGTGTTTTCGTTCTGATTTATCTTTACATGAAAAGTGGCTAAATTTCGATTACTTTTGAAACTGTGGCTATTTTTCAATTACCACTTGTAAATCTGACTATTTTTGAATTTCACTCGTGCTTATCGGCTTACTTATATCTCAACTATTTAATTGAGTATCTACTTCCCACACTGATATACATACCAGATAATTTTGCACACCAAGATGACGATATTCAAATCAGCTTACTAATATCTCAAACAGAGACGGATTTAGATTTTCTAGAACATGGGTGCACCACTAAAAAAGCGAGAGAAAAAAAGTACGAAGTGGGAACCAGTCCATATTCCTTCGAGTAAATAACACAACATTCAACCAGTTGCACCACTCAACCTTGTTGGAGCATATATAAAATACATACTTTTGTGAAAAAATCATGGGTTCATATGCATTATAAAACGGCCTAAATCTGCCTCTGACTTCGACTAGTTAATTGGGTACCTACTTCTCATACCAACTTGCGGTGCGAGTTAACTCCGCACACCAAGATCTCGAGCAAATGGATACAAATCACCCAGCATTTTTTTCGGTCTTTACTAGTATTCGAACCTTGATTTTATATAATTCTCACCTAATTCATTGACCACTAAGTTTTCCGAAATAAATTGACCTAAACCACACCTTGGATGCAGGGGCAGATACTTTTACATTGAACAGCAAAGTTCCAGCCGCATTAAAATAGACAGCTACTTAACAATCAGTACTGTTTTAGGTGACACTATACATTTTCTGAAATCTAGATCACATTTGGAAAGGGTTGTTAGAGATTGAATGTAAAGATAAAAAAAGAGACCCTTTTCTTGTCCGGATGAAAGTATCAATACCCTTTTTATGTAGATGGAGTAGACCTACGTCAATCTCAAAGTTCCACATTTGAGTGATAGATCAATGATTGAAAGCTCTATTTAGAGCAAGGAAAAAGATCTAGTCATAGTTGTCATATGGTAAGTATTTATCTGCACAGAGTGTTTATGACAAACTAAGCAATTTTACTATTTCGATATTACACACACCAAAAAATATGCCAGTAGAATGTGACCAACTAGTTTGGGGCAGAGTAAAGAAACTTAAGCTTAAACGATATATAATTCGGCAGACAGATAAACTAATAAGTCATCGATGGTTTTATAGTTTCACTTTGCTATCAAGTATGCAAGTTTATTGGTACGAGTAATAAGATGTATTTGTTGGAAAAGAAACAAAATTATGTTAAGGGAAACATGGAAAGACAAAATGGTGAAACCACTCCAATTTTCACATATTTTTCATTTGGGAAGTGGGAATCCAATGGAATGTATGTTGATATCACTTCATAGCATCCATTCCTTCGTGAAATCTATAGCTTTTGGTATTTTATGATTCACCTCCGAATAATGAGCAGGTAGTTCCATCTTTTCTATTTTTATCTTTTTGGTCAACTGAAGGGGGATGCAAAACAACAGGCCAAATTACTATATCAAGAAGAAGGGGAAAAATACAGTATACCCACCAATAGATTCTCTTTTCTCTATATGCCTAAGTTTGGAAATTACATAGGAAATCCTTAATTAATTACTCCATATATCCCATTTACTGATATACAGAATTGTAACTACCAATATTTAGGTGATAATATCCCTTAAATGTAGCCATGGCTATTTAAACGTGTATGTAGAGAATATTAAGATTCACCTCTCTCCTAATCAAAATCTATTCCGCTTCTCCACCATATTTCTTTTTTTCAGCGTACAAGTTTTATGTAATTCAATAAACTTCATCAGTTGCAATGGAAGATATACCAATCATAATTCAACATGGCGGAGTATGGGATAGCGACAATTATGTGAAATATTCTATTAACGGAGTTGTTATCCATTTTGGTTGCAAATACGATGAATTGGTGCAGGTAATTGCAAAGCATATAGGGATTCACAATGATACAAACTTGATTGATATTAGGTACAAGGTTAAGGAAGGGTATACACTAATCGAAGTGGTTAACGACATGAGCGTTCGGCTTTACCTTGAATTGAAAAGGAGGAACACAGAGTTCACAGAGATTCTGCTATGCATAGCAATAAAGGAGAAGAATACTGGGTTGAGTTGCTCAGATGCAAAACCTAAAGGAACTTTATGTGATGATTATCTAGGATTAGATATACCCGAAATGGTATGTGACGAGACTATGTTGATGATCGGAGATGAAAATTATCATAATGATATTGGTGTACTTTATGAAGGTATAATAAGTGACCCTTTACATCAAGAAATTGAAGAAGGATAATTATGCCAAGACAAAGAAATATTTTATGTTGCGATGAACCACTATGCAATACACAAGAAATTCTAATTCATGGTTAAAACGTCTTGTTCCAAGAGGTATGTGGAAGTCTTTCTGTTCTTCACTCACAAATGTAGTACTCTTCTGTTGGATGTTTATTTCATGTTCAACGTGAATATTCGTCAATATATATGATATGAATATTATTGTATTTTGTTTGAATATTGCTAGACGTTAGAATATTGTTTTACATCGGAAACATACTCCTTAGTCGTTAAATAATATTTATGTTGAATATATAATTTGAATACAAATGGAATATTGCTAGTTTATACATGAATAATTGTAACAACTCGGCCGGTCGTTTTGACGATACTAGCTCTTATCCCCTATTTATTGCTTTCTTCGTATCTGTTTATGCTTATGTAACTTGCCGGGAGGTCTTGTTTCTAGTTTCGGAGTGTTTTGGGACACGTAGTCCCTAAAACGGAAGCTTAAGTGTTAGGATTTTGACAGTAGTCGGAAATGTATGAAGACGACTCCGGAATACACTTCTGTCGGTTCCATTAGCTCCGTTGAGTGATTTTGGACTTATGAGCGCGTCTGGAATGTGATTTGGAGGTCCGTGGTAGAATTAGGTTTGAAATGGCGAAAGTCGAATTTTTGAAAATTTTGACCGGATGTGGACTTTTTCATATCAAGGTCGGATTCCGATTACGGAAGTTAGAGTAGTTTCGTAATGTTGAATATAACTTGTGAGCAAAATTTGAGTTCAATGTGGTTTGATATGTTTCGGCATCGGTTGTAGAAGTTTGAAGTTTCAAAGTTTATTATGTTTAAATTGGAGGGTGATTCGTGTTTTTAATATTATTTGATGTGATTTAAAGGCTCGACTAAGTTTTTATGGTATTTAAGGACTTGTAGGTATGTTTGGTTAAGGTCCCGGGGGTCTCGGGTTGATTTCGGGTGGTTGACGGATCATTTCGGATTTAGGAGAAATAGCATATTTTCTAGTATTTTTGTTGCAGACTTTTCTGCATGGTGTTCGCGTATGAGGTCTCGCGATCGCGTAAGGCATTTGAGAGGCCAGCAGGAGTTGTTCTTCGCGTTCGCGAAGATGGGGACGCGTTCGCGAAGGTTTGAGAATCACTGTATTGCGAACGCGAGAAGGACATCGCATTCGCGTAGAGGAAGTGGAGCAGCTGGGAACCCCAAGGATTTGTTCTACGCGTTCGCATAGCGGGTGTCGCGTTCGCGAAGTATCAGGAAGTGAAAGGTACGCGTTCGCGAGAGGTCCCTCACGTTCACTAAGGAGGAATTTTGGTCGGTGAAATTTTGTTATACGCAAACGCGAGGTTGTGGCCGCATTCGCGAAGAAGGTTTTGCCTCGGCAGAATATAAGATTTCAGAAACGAGGGTTTGGCCATTTTTATCAAAACTTGAGTTTGAGAGCTCGGATTTGAAGGCGAGATTTTGAGGGATTTTCATAGACATCAATTGGGTAACGATTCTTCACTTGATTTTGGTTATATCCCACTAATCTATCCTTAATTTCATCTTTTAATTTCGCATTTGGGAGGAAATTTTGGGAAAAATGGAGAGAAGTTCTTCAACTAAGATTTTGGGTTTTGATTGAGATTTTGATATCGGATTCAAAAAATTTTGGCACGAGTAAACTCGTGAGTGAATGGGCTTTCGGATTTTGTGACTTTTGTTGGATTTCGAGACATGGGCCCGGGGCAGACTTTTGACCAATTTTGGATTTTGGCTTGTAATTTCATATTTTTCTTGTGGAATTGATTCTTTTAGTCCGTATTGATTGTATTGTACTGCTTGTAGCTAGATTCGAGACGTTCGGAGGCCAATTCGCGAGACAAAGGCATATTGGAGTAGTGTTTTGCTCGGATTGAGGTAAGTAACAGTCTTAAATCTGGTCCTGAGGGTATCAAACCCTGGATTTTGGTATGATATGATTATTTTGGAGGTGACGCACATGCTAGGTGACGGGCGTGTAGGCGTGCACCGTGGAGAATTTTGACTTGGTCTGTCCCGTGAGACTGTAAAGTCGAATAGCTTATTTTTAATTACATGTTCCCTCTGTCTTCTAGAAATTTGACTGTCATTCATGTTAGAAACCATGCTTAGGACATATGATATCACTGTTGGGACCCGCAGCGGTCAGGTACTTGTTAAACTAGCTGCTATTTGTTGTCTTGTACTCAGTCACAGTTTTACTTGCGTGTCATATCTCCGCTTCCTCTTGTTTTTCATGTTGATACTTGTTATCATTTCTTTTGGGCTGATTTGTATGATTTCTGAGAGCCCGAGAGGTCGGAGAGGTTAGTAACTGAGATAGGGCCTGAGTGCCGAGCTGTGAGCTATGTGAGGTATATGGATCGAGTTGCATGCCGCAACGAGCCTTATGGTTATTTATGGATTGTGGATCGGGTTGTACGTCGCAACGAGCCTTATGGCTACTTATATGATTGGGTCAGGCTGCACGCCGCAGCGATATAGCGCTTGGGATGAAGGAGCCCCTCCGGAGTCTGTACACCCCAGTGAGCGCAGGTACCTATTGAATGTGAGCAGTGAGGGCTGAGAGCTGAGTGATTTGAGCTGTTGTGACGAGTTGAGTGACTGTTGCCCTGAGAGGCCGTCATTGTTGTGAATTCCTGAAAGATTCTATATCTGGATTACCTGAACTTTAACTGTATAAAACTGATTGGACTTAAAGTATCGGATGTGAAAGCATGTCTATTCTTTGCTGGAATTATTGAAAATAAACTATAATTGTATAACTCATCACTGCTTCTCAGTTTCTTATTTATTTTTGTTACTTGCTGAGTTGGTTGTACTCATGCTACACCCTACACTTCATGTGCAGATCCATGTGTGTTTGATCACGGAGGTCGTTGAGTTCGTGTGCGATCAAGTACCGGAGACTACGAGGTAGTTGCCGGCGTCCGCAGACCTTGTCTCTCCTTCTATGTTTTCTTTCTTTTCTGTATTGATACTTAGACACTATTTTTATTAGACTGGATAGCTAGATGCTTATGATTTGGTGAAACCCCGATGTTCGGGGCTATCTTTGCGCATTATATTTTGAATTTATCTCCGGTTTTTGTAAACCTTTCTGGTATGAAAAAGCTTTGGATTATCCTTTTTATGAAATATTGAAGTATTTTGAAAGGTCGCATTGCCTAGTACCATCGATAGGCGCCATCACGACAGGTTAGAGTGTTGGTTCGTGACAAGTTGGTATCAGATCCTAGGTTACATAGGTCTCACAAGTCATGAGCAGGTTTAGTAGAGTCTTGCGGATCGGTACGGAGATGTCTGTACTTATCTTCGAGAGGTTTCCAAACCCTTAGGAAATTTCACATTCTTGAATTCTTGTCGTGCGAATCTTTTGATTCTGGTAACTAAATTTTTTTTGTTCTAATTCTCTTACAGATGGTAAGGACGCATACTACGGGATAGAATGGACAGCCACCAGTACCACCAGTCAGGGCCGCGAGAGGTCGAGGTCGCGGTAGGGACAGTTGTGCAGCTCGCACCGCAGCTAGGGCAGCACCTGCAGATCCACCAGTTGCCCCAGTTCAGGAGCAAGCTCCATTTATGGACGAGCCTGTGGGGCCAGCTCAGGCACCACCTGTGCCTATTGTGATTCCAGGACTTCAGGAGGCCTTAGCTCAGATCATGACCGCGTGTACCAGTCTTGCTCAGGCGGTCTTTGTTCCGTCCACAGCAACCACTTCTCAGGCCGGGGGAGATGCTCAGACTCCCTCCGCCCGCACACCGGAGCAGGTGGTACAGGGATTCCAGACACCGGGGGCACCACCAACCCAGCCGGTTGCAGCTGTTCAGGACTATGTGGTTTATTTCATGCCCGATGATGAGCGGCGTCGATTGGAGAGGTTTGTGAGACTCCAGCCTCCATCTTTCAGTGGTACCGAGGGAAAGGATGCACAGGGCTTCTTGGACAGGTATCAGAGGATACTCCGTACAGCAGGTATGCTAGAGACCAATGGGGTCTCGTTCACTATTTTTTAGTTCTCTGGGGCTGCCTTCAGTTGGTGGAAGGCTTACGAGAGATGTAGGTCGGTCGGCGGAACACCCCTTACCTGGCAACAGTTCTCTGGTCTATTCCTGGAGAAGTTCGTGCCTCAGTCCCGCAGAGAGGAGCTGCGCAGGTAGTTCGAGCAGCTTTGTCAGGGTGATATGTCTGTGACACGGTATGAGATGAGATTTTCTGAGTTGGACCGTCATGCTATCTGGTTGGTTCCCACAGACAGGGAGAGGATTAGGAGGTTCATAGATGGCCTCACTTTTTAGTTGTGATTTCTTATGACCAGAGAGAGAGTGTTTGGTGCTACTTTTGATGAGGTTGTCGACATTGCTCGTCAGATTGAGATGGTTCACAACCAGGAACGGGTTGAGATGGAGTCTAAGAGGCCTCATGGACAGTGTGGATTTAGCGGTGTTCCTTTTGGGGGTCAGTTCCACCACTGTATGGGTCGTCCTTTCATACATGCTCAGACGGCTCGCCCAGTTCATCGTGGTACATCATCTGGCCATGGTTCACACAGCTATCAGCAGGGCCATTCATCTCTCAGTGCTCTCCCATCTCAGAGTTCGTCTCGTGCTCCATTGGGTCAGGGCTCATCTATTCCAGGTCCTTCTACCAGTTATCCCGGTGCTCGAGGCTCCCTTCAGTCCCCAGCACCAGCACCAGCATCGGGGAGTTGCTATGAGTGTGGAGAGTTTGGTCACATGAGGAGGTCGTTTCCCCGCCTAGTGGGAGGTCCAGCTCAGTAGAGAAGCCAGTCTATGACATCAGCTCCAGTTTCTTCACCACCTGCTTAGCCAGCTCGGGGTGGAGCTCAGTTATATAGGGGCCGCTCGAGAGGGGGAGGCCGATCAGGGGGCGACTTAACCCGTTTCTATGCTCTTCCTGCCAGACCAGATATTACAGGTATTGTCTCAGTTTGCCATAGAGATATCTCTGTATTATTTGAATCTGGTTCCACTTATTAATATGTGTCCTCGTATTTCGCTCATTATCTAGATATGCCCTGTGAGTCTCTAGTTTTATCTGTTCATGTATCCACTCCAGTGGGTGATACTATTATTGTGGACCGTGTATATCGGTCATGTGTGGTAACTATTGGGAGTCTAGAGACCAGAGGAGATCTCTTGTTGCTTAGTATGGTCTATTATGATGTGATTTTGGGTATGAATTGGTTGTCTCCATGTTATGCTATTCTAGATTGTCACGCTAAGACCGTGACGTTGGTGATGGAGGGGTTGCCAAGGGTTGAGTGGAGCGGCTCTATAGACTATGTTCCCAGTAGAGTGATTTCATACTTGAAGGCTCGGCGGATGGTTGAGAAGGGTTATTTATCTTATATGGCCTTTGTGAGGGATGTTAGTGCAGAGATCCCTGATATTGATTCTGTTCTGGTGGTGCGAGATTTCCCGGATGTGTTTCCTGCAGACCTGTCAGGCATGCCGCCTGACAGGGATATTGATTTCGGTATTGATTTGGTGCCAGGCACTCAGCCCATTTCTATTCCACCGTATCGTATGGCACCGACGGAGTTGAAAAAATTGAAGGAACAGCTTCATGAACTCCTTGATAAGGGGTTTATCCGGCCTAGTGTATCACCTTGGGGTGCACCAGTTCTATTTGTAAAGAAAAAGGATGGTACTATGAGAATGTGCATTGATTACAGGCAGTTCAACAAGGTCACAATCAAGAACAAGTATCCTTTGCCACGTATTGATGATCTATTTGACCAGCTTCAGGGAGCGACGGTGTTCTCTAAGATAGATTTGAGGTTAGCGTATCACCAGCTGAAGATTCGGGACTCATATATTCTTAAGATAGCTTTCAGGACCCGATATGGCCATTATGAGTTTCTTGTGATGTCTTTTGGGCTGACCAATGCCCCAGCAGCGTTCATGCATCTGATGAACAGTGTGTTTCGGCCTTATCTTGACTCGTTCGTTATTGTATTCATTGATGATATCCTGGTGTACTCTCGTAGCCAAGAGGAGCATGCCCAGCTGTCACAACCCAATTTCCCCTCCGTGTGACATCGTGACGACACCTAGTCTTTACAACTAGGTAAGCCTAATATTTTACGGAATAATAAAATAAAAATATAAATTTAACCAACTATTCAAAATACACAACAAATCCCAAAATCCGGAACATCGTGAATCACAAACTACAGGAGGAAAAATCTAGTGTCTCTATACATCAGAGTCTAAAAAGAAAAAATACAGAAGATAATGGATATGAGAAAGAGTATAAGGGGACTCCGGGGTCTGCGGACGCGGCAGATATACCTTAAAGTCTCCAAAGTTATCCCGGCTCACTGATAGTGCGGCAGATAAGGTACACCTGGATCTGCACACGAAAAACATATGCAGAGAGTAGCATGAGTACACCACAATCGGTACCTAGTAAGTGCCAAGCCTAACCTCGATCTAGTAGTGACGAGGTCAGGTCAGGGCCCTGCTGGTAAATATATAATGAAACAATATAGAGTGTAATACCACAATAAAATAAAGGCTGAAATTTAACAACAATAAAATCATAGAAGGTAACAGCTTAGTACACAGAAACACAACAGGGGGTCTCCCGAGATACTGTCTCGTAGTCCCAAACGTAAATGTGCAGGGGGATCTCCCGGAATACCGTTCTGTAGTCCCAAAGTAAATGTGCAGGGGAAATCTCCCGGAATACCATTTCGCAGTCCCAAAGTAAATGTGTAGGGGATCTCCCGGAATATCATTTTGTAGTCCCAAAGTAAATGTGCAAGATAGGGGGATCTCCCGGAATACCGTTCCGTAGTCCCAAAGTAAATATGCAGTACAGGGGGATCTCCCAGAATACCGTTCAGTAGTCCCAAGGTAAATATGCAGCGCAAACAATAGAAATGCAACTACATCACGAAATCTTACGATTTAGACTAAGTACCAGTCAAGGAAGAAGTAGGAAATTCACTAAGCATGTTGCACATAGTTCACATAGGAAAATAAGACACGTAGACATGTTGTATTAGATTAAACAGGATAGCTATGCAGATGGGAATAACTCAATTAAGAATGAAAATAGATTAATACTCATAAAAATGGCATAACTAAAAATAGAAGGAAAACAGGTTGCTGCTCAGTAAAAAAATCGTGTTTTTCCACAACTAGCACGTGTACGTACTCATCACCTCATGTACACGGTGCTCACATATCACAATAGTTCCAAATCTTAAGGAGATTTTTCCCACACAAAGTTAGGCAAGCCACTTGCCTCGAACCAAGCTCAATCAATCGGTCACAATGCCTTTCCCACGAATATCTGGCTCTAAATGGCCCATATCTAGCCAAAATCAATTACATATCATAAATACAACAATAATAGACTCATCTAATTAATGAAATCAACACTTTAACAAAATTTCCGAAATTAACTCAAACATCGCCCGTGGGGCCAACATCTCGGATTCGGGTAAAAGTCAAAAAAATATGAAATCTCGTTCACTCACGAGTCTAACCATATAAAATTTACTAAAATCCGACACCAAATGGTCCTCCAACACGAGTCTATTCCTGGAGAAGTTCGTGCCTCACTCCTGCAGAGAGGAGCTGCGCAGGCAGTTTAAGCAGCTTCGTCAGGGTGGTATGTCTGTGATGCGGTATGAGATGAGATTTTCTGAGTTGGCCCGTCATGTTATCTGGTTGGTTCCCACAGACAGGGAGAGGATCAGGAGATTCATAGATGGCCTCACTTTTCAGTTGTGATTTCTTATGACCATAGAGAGAGTGTTTGGTGCTACTTTTGATGAGGTTGTCGACATTGCTCGTCAGATTGAGATGTTTCACAACCAGGAGCGGGTTGAGATGGAGGCCAAGAGGCCTCGTGGACAGGGTGGATTTAGCGGTGTTCCTTCTGGGGGTCAGTTCCACCACTGTATGGGTCGTCCTTTCATACATGCTCAGACGGCTCGCCCAGTTCATCGTGGTGCATCATCTGGCCATGGTTCACACAGCTATCAGCAGGGCCATTCATCTCTCAGTGCTCTCCCATCTCAGAGTTCGTCTCGTGCTCCATTGGGTCAGGGCTCGTCTATTCCGGGTCCTTCTACCAGTTATCCCGATGCTCGAGGATCCCTTCAGTCCCCAGCACCAGCATCGGGGAGTTGCTATGAGTGTGGAGAGTTTGGTCACATGAGGAGGTAGTGTCCCCGCCTAATAGGAGGTCCAACTCAGTAGAGGAGCCAGTCTATGACATCAGCACCAGTTTCTTCACCACTTGCTCAGCCATCTCGGGGCGGAGCTCAGTCAGCTAGGTGCCGCCCGAGAGGGGGAGGCCGATCAGGGGGCGGCCTAACCCGTTTCTATGCTCTTCCTGCCAAACCAGATATCATTTCTTCGGATGCTGTGATTACAGGTATTGTCTCAGTTTGCCATAGAGATGCTTCTGTATTATTTGACCCTGGTTCCACTTATTAATATGTGTACTCGTATTTCGCTCATTATCTGGATATGCCCTGTGAGTCTCTAGTATCATCTGTTCATGGTACTATGAGAATGTGCATTGATTATAGGCAGTTCAACAAGGTCACAATCAAGAACCAGTATCCTTTGCCACATATTGATGATCTATTTGACCAGCTTCAGGGAGCGACGGTGTTCTCCAAGATTGATTTGAGGTCAGGGTATCACCAGCTGAAGATTCAGGACTCAGATATTCTTAAGACACCTTTCAGGACCTGATATGGCCATTATGAGTTCCTTGTGATGTCTTTTGGGCTGACCAACGCCCCAGCAGCGTTCATGCATCTGATGAACAGTGTGTTTCGGCCTTATCTTGACTCGTTCGTTATTGTATTCATTGATGATATCCTGGTGTACTCTCGTAGCCAGGAGGAGCATGCCCAGCTGTCACGGCCTAATTTCCCATCCGTGTGACGTCGTGACGGCACCTAGTCTCTACAACTAGGTAAGCCTAACATTTTGCATAATAATGAAATAAAAATATAAATTTAACCAACTATTCAAAATACACAACAAATCCCAAAACCCGGAACATCGTGAATCACAAACTACAGGAGAAAAAATCTAGTGTCTCTATACATCAGAGTCTAAAAAGGAAAAATACAGAAGATAATGGACATGAGAAAGAGTATAAGGGGACTCTGAGGTCTGCGGACGCGGAAGATATACCTTGAAGTCTCCAAAGCTGTCCCGGCTCACTAATAGTGCGGCTGAAAAGGTGCACCTGGATCTGCACACGAAAAACATATGCAGAGAGTAGCATGAGTACACCACAATTGGTACCCAATAAGTGCCAAGCCTAACCTCGGTCTAGTATTGACGAGGTCAGGTCAGGGCCCTACTGGTAAATATATAATGAAACAATATAGAGTGTAATACCGCAACAAAATAAAGGCTGAAATTTAACAATAATGAAATCATAGAAGGTAACAGCTTAGTACATAAAAACACAACAGGGGATCTCCCGAGATACTGTCTCGTAGTCCCAAACGTAAATGTTCAGGGGGATCTCCCAGAATACTGTTCCATAGTCCCAAAGTAAATGTGTAGGGGGGATCTCCCGGAATACCGTTCCGCAGTCCCAAAGTAAATGTTCAGGGGGATCTCCCAGAATATCGTTCCGTAGTCCCAAAGTAAATATGCGCAAGATAGGGGGATCTCTCGGAATACCGTTCTGTAGTCCCAAAGTAAATATGCAATACAGGGGGATCAACCGGAATACCGTTCCGTAGTCCCAAAGTAAATATGTAGTACAGGGGGATCTCCCAGAATACCGTTCTGTAGTCCCAAGGTAAATATGCAGCGCAAACAATAGAAATGCAACTACATCACGAAATCTTACGATTTAGACTAAGTACCAGTCAAGGAAGAAGTAGAAAATTCACTAAGCAAGCTGCACATAGTTCACATAGGAAAATACGACACGTAGACATGTTGTATTAGACTAAACAGGATAGATACGCAGATGGGAATAACTCAATTAAGAATGAAAATAGATTAATACTCATAAAAATGGTATAACTAAAAATAGAAGGAAAACAGGTTGCTGCTCAGTAAGAAAATTGTGTTTTTCCACAACTAGCACGTGTACGTACTCGTCACCTCACGCACACGGCGCTCACATATCACAATAGTTCCAAATCTTAAGGGGATTTTTCCCATACAAAGTTAGGCAAGACACTTACCACGAACCAAGCTCAATCAATCGGTCACAATGCCTTTCCCATGAATATCCAACTCTGAATGGCCCAGATCTAGCCAAAAGCAATTACATATCATAAATACAACAATAATAGACTCATCTAATTAATGAAATCAACACTTTAACAAAATTTCCGAAATTAACTCAAAAATCGTCCGGGGGGCCAACGTCTCGGATTTGGGTAAAAGTCAAAAAATACGAAAGTTCGTTCACTCACGAGTCTAACCATATCAAATTTACTAAAATCCGACACCAAATGGTCCTCCAACTCCACAAATCAAATTTTCAAATCCCTAGCCTCCAATTCCCAATTTTCACCTGAAATATACACTAACTAGGTGGAAAAATAAATGGGGAAGCAAGATTATTGATCAAAAATAATCACAAGGGACTTACCTCAAGAAACCCCTCAAAAATGCTCTCAAGAAATCGCCAAACCGTTGCTCAAAATGTTGAAAATGAGCAAAAATCGCGAACATTTGCATTTAAGTGTTCTATCTAGAAATCTCGCACCTGCGGACTCTCTCTCGCATCTGCGATGCCGCACCTGCGGAAATGCCATCGCAGTTTTAGATTCCACTTAGAATCCCAGGTTCCGCTCATGTGGCTATGCGACCGCAACTGCGACTATCGCAGGTGCGGAAATGCATTGCACCTGCGGCTTCCCCTCGCACCTGCGCCCAACTGCCCGCATCTGCGACTCTCGCAGGTGCGGGAAAAATCTTCGCACCTGCGGTTCCTGCCCAGCTCCTTCATGGCCGAATCTATGGCTCCTCCGTCGCACATGTGATCCCGCACCTGCGGTCTCCCTTCCGTAGGTGCGAAAACACCAGAAATCAAAAAATCTTCAGCAACTAGCCTAAGTCCAAATTCAATCCGTTAAGCATTCGGAACACACCCGAGGCCCCCGGGACCTCAAACAAACATACCAACAAGTCCTAAAATACCATACGAACTTAGTCGATCCCTCAAACCACATCAAACAACGCTAAAATCACGAATCACCCTCCAATTCAAACTTAATGAACTTGAAACTTCAAATTTCCACAACCGATGACGAAATCTATCAAACCACGTCTGATTGACCCCAGATTTTTCACACAAGTCATATTCAACATTTCAGACCTACTCCAACTTCCGGAATCGGATTTTGACCCCGATAGCAAAAATTCCACTATCGGTCCTAAACTCCAAAAAATCGATTTTTGCCAATTCAAGCCTAAATAAGCTACGGACCTCCAAAACACAATACAGACACGCCCCTAAGTCCCAAATTACCTAACTGGGCTAACGGAACCGACGGAACTCCATTTCGGAGTCGTCTTCACATAGTTTCAACTACGGTCAAAATCTTAAGACCTAAGCTCCTGTTTTAGGGACTAAGTGTCCCAAAACACTCTAAAACCAAAACGAAACCTCTCGGCAAGTCACAATAGCAGAAATAATTATGGAAGAAGCAGTTAAATAGGGGATCGGGGCCATAACTCTCAAAACGAACAGTCGGATCATTACACCAGCATTTGAGGAACGTGTTGCAGCGGTTGAGGGAGGAGAAGTTTTATGCAAAGTTCTTCAAGTGTGAGTTTTGGCTCATTTCAGTGGTGTTCTTGGGGCACGTGGTGTCCAGTGAGGGTATTCAGGTGGATCTGAAGAAGATAGAGGCGGTTCGGAGTTGGCCTAAACCTTCCTCAGCCACGGAGATTCGGAGCTTTCTCGGTTTGGCTGGTTATTACCGTCGATTTGTGGAGGGTTTCTCATCTATTGCATCGCGCTTGACTAAATTGACCCAAAAGGGTGCTCCTTTCAGGTGGTCAGATGAGTGCGAGGAGAGCTTTCGGAAGCTCAAGACTGCTTTTACCACGGCTCCAGTTCTAGTTCTGCCATCAGTTTCTGGTTCTTACACAGTGTATTGTGATGCCTCACGGATAGGTATTGGGTATGTCCTAATGCGGGAGGGTAGAGTGATTGCTTATGCTTCGCGATAGTTGAAGCCATATGAGAAGTACTATCTTGTCCACGACCTCGAGTTAGCAGCTATTGTTCACGCCTTGAAGATTTGGCGGCATTATTTGTATGGAGTCCATTGTGAGATTTACACTAATCATTGAAGTTTGCAGCATCTATTCAAACAGAAGAATCTTAACTTGCGTCAGCGGAGGTGGTTGGAGCTTCTTAAAGACTATAATATCACTATTTTGTACCATCCCGGGAA
This sequence comes from Nicotiana tomentosiformis, assembly GCF_000390325.3. Lineage (NCBI taxonomy): Eukaryota > Viridiplantae > Streptophyta > Magnoliopsida > Solanales > Solanaceae > Nicotiana > Nicotiana tomentosiformis. The sequence continues at coordinate 123,780,049 of NC_090818.1, forward strand.
GGCCAATGTGGTGGACGATGCCTTGAGTCGTCGGGCGGAGAGTTTGGGGAGCTTAGCATATCTTCCAGCAGCAGAGAGGCCATTCGCATTAGATGTGTAGGCCTTAGCCAGCCAGTTTGTTAGATTGGATATTTCTGAGCCGAGTCGAGTATTGGCTTGTGTGGTCTCTCGGTCTTCTCTTTATGATCGTATCAGGGAGCGTCAGTGTGATGACCCACATCTGCTTGTCCTTAAGGACACGGTCCAGTATGATGATCCTAAGAAGGTCACTATTGGGGATGATGGTGCATTGAGGATGCAGGGCAGGCTATGTGTGCCCAATGTAAATAGTTTGTGTGAGCTTATTCTCCAAGAGGCTTACAATTCGCAATATTCTATTCATCCTGATGTCACGAAGATGTATCAGGACTTAAGACAGCATTACTGGTGAAGGAGGATGAACAAGAACATAGTGGAATATGTTTCTTGGTGCCTAAATTTCCAGTAGGTGAAGTATGAGCATCAACGAGCAGGTGGGTTGCTTCAGAAGTTAGAGATTCTGGAGTGGAAATGGGAGCGAATCACTATGGATTTCGTTTTTGGGCTTCCAAGGACTCAGCGGAAGTTTGATGCAGTTTGGGTGATTGTAGATAAGCTGATCAAGTCAGCTCATTTCATTCTTGTGATAACTACCTATTCTTCCGAGCAGCTGGCTCGAGTGTATATCCGCGAGATCGTCAAGCTCCATGGCGTGTCAGGATCTATCATCTCTGACCGGGGTACGCAGTTTACATCACAATTCTGGAGGGACGTGCAGAAATGAGTTGGGGACTCGAGTGGAGTTGAACACAGCATTTCACCCTCAGACGGACGGACAGTCCGAGCGCACTATTCAGATATTAGAGGATATGCTCTGTGCATGTGTGATGGAGTTTGGGGGTTCGTGGGATCAGTTCTTGGAACTAGCAGAGTTTGCCTACAATAACAGTTATCAGTCGAGCATCCAGATAGTGCTGTATGAGGCTCTTTAAGGTAGGCAGTGTAGGTCTCTAGTGGGTTGGTTCGAGCCGGGTGAGGCTAGATTATTGGGTACAGACTTGGTTTAGGATGCTCTGGAGAAGGTTAAGGTGATTCAGGATAGGCTACGCACAGCCCAGTCCATACAGAAGAGTTATACGGATCGGAAAGTTTGCGATATTGCATTCATGGTTAAAGAGCGGGTCTTGCTTCGGGTTTCGCCTATGAAGGGCGTTATGAGGTTCGAGAAGAAGGGCAAGCTGAGCCTAAGGTTCATTGGTCCCTTTGAGGTGTTGCGTTGAGTTGGGGAGGTTGCTTATGAGCTTGCTTTACCTCCCCAGTCTAGCGGGAGTTCACCCAATATTCCATATTTCTATGCTCCGGAAGTATCACGGCGATCTGTCTCACGTGTTGGATTTCAGCTCAGTCCAGTTGGACAAGGATATTATGTTGAGGATCAGATGGCGATCTTGGATAGGCAGGTACAAAAGCTAAGGTCAAAGAACATTGCTTCCGTGAAGGTTCAGTGGAGGGGTCAACCGATCGAGGAGGCGACTTGGGAGACCGAGCATGATATGTGCGGCTGTTATCCTAATCTTTTCTATGCTAGTTCGAGGACAAACGATTGTTTTAAGAGGGGAGGTTGTAACGACTCGGCCGATCATTTTGAGTGTATTAGACTCGATCCCCTATTTACTGCTTTCTCTGTATCTATTTCTGCTTATGTGACTTGGCGGGAGATCTTGTTTTTGGTTTCGGAGTATTTTGGGACACGTAGTCCCTAAAACGGAAGCTTTAAGTCTTAGGATTTTGACCATAGTCAAACCTGTGTGAAGACGACTCCGGAATGGAGTTTCGTTAGTTCTGTTAGCTCCGTTGGGTGATTTTGGACTTAGGAGCGCGTTCGGAATGTGATTTGGAGGTCCGTAGTAGAATTAGGCTTGAAATGGCAAAAGTCGAATTTTTGGAGATTTTGACCGGAAGTGGACTTTTTGATATCGGGGTCGGATTCTGATTCCGGAAGTTGGTGTAGGTCCGTATGTTGAATATGACTTGTGAGCAAAATTTGAGGTCAATCGGACGTGGTTTGATATGTTTCGGCATCAGTTGTAGAAGTTTGAAGTTTCAAAGTTCATTAAGTTTAAATTAGAGGGTGATCGTGTTTTTAGCATTGTTTGAAGTGATTTGAATGCTCGCCTAAGTTCGTATGGTATTTTAGGACTTGTAGGTATGTTTGGTTGAAGTCCCGGGGGGCTCGGGTTGATTTCGGGTGGTTAACGGATCATTTCGGACTTAGGAGAAATAGCAGATTTTCTGGTAGTTTTGTTGCAGACTTTTCTTCATTGTGTTCGCGTATGAGGTCTCGCGATCGCGTAAGGCATTTGAGAGGCCAGCTAGAGTTGTTCTTCGCGTTCGCGAAGATGGGGACGTGTTCGCGAAGGTTTGAGGATCAGTGCATTGCAAACGCGAGAAGGACATCGCGTTCGCGTAGAGGACGTAAAGCAGCTGGGAACCCCAAGGATTTGTTCTACGCGTTCGCGTAGCGGATGTCACGTTCGCGAAGTATCAGGAAGTGAAAGGTACGCATTCGCGAGAGGTCCCTCGCGTTCGTAAAGGAGGAATTTTGGTCGGTGGGATTTTGTTATACGCGAACGCGAGGTTGTGGCCGCGTTCACTAAGAAGGTCTTGCCTGGGCAGAATATAAGATTTCAAAAATGAGGGTTTGGCCATTTTTATCAAAACTTGAGTTTGAGAGCTCGGATTTGGGGGGCGAGATTTTGAGGGATTTTCATAGACATTAATTGGGTAACGATTCTTCACTTGATTTTGGTTATATCCCACTAATCTATCTCTAATTTCATCTTTTAATTTCGCATTTGGGTGGAAAAATTGGGGAAAATGGGAAGAAGTTCTTCAACTAAAATTTTGATATCAGATTGGGATAATTTTAGTACGAGTGAACTTATGAGTGAATGGGCTTTCCGGTTTTGTTACTTTTGTCGGATTTCGAGACGTGGGCACGGGGAAACTTTTGACCAATTTCGGATTTTGTCTTGTAATTTCGTATTTTTCTTGTGGAATTGATTCCTTTAGTCCGTATTAATTGTATTATATTGTTTATGGCTAGATTCGAGACGTTCGGAGGCGGATTCGCGAGGCAAAGGCATATTGGAGTAGAGTTTTGCTCGGATTGATGTAAGTAACAGTCTTAAATATGGTCCTGAAGGTATGAAATCCCGAATTTTGGTATGATGTGATTATTTTGGAGGTGACGCACATGCTAGGTGACGGGCGTGTGGGTGTGCACCGTGGGGGATTGTGACTTGGTCCGTCCTGTGAGACTGTAAAGTCGAATAGCTTATTGTTAATTACATGTTCCCTCTGTCTTCTAGAAATTTGACTGCCATTCATATTAGAAACCATGCTTAGGCCATATGATATCATTGTTGGGACACGCAACAGTCGGGTACTTGTTGAACTAGCTGCTATTTGTTGTCTTGTACTCAGTCACAGTTTTACTTGCGTGTCATATCTCTATTTCCTCTTGTTTTTCTTGTTGATACTTGTTATCATCTCTTTTGGGCTGATTTGTATGATTTCTGAGAGCCTGAGAGGTGGAGAGGTTAGTGACTGATATAGGCCTGAGTGTCGAGCTGTGAGCTATGTGAGGTATATAGATCGGATTGCACGCCGCAACGAGCGTGAGGGCTGAATGTATATGGATCGGGTTGCACGCCGTAACGAGCCTTATGGCTATTTATGGATTGTGGATCGGGTTGCACGCCGCAACGAGCCTTATGGATACTTATATGATTGGATCGGGTTGCACGCCGCAGCGATATAGCGCTTAGGATGAAGGAGTCCCTCCGGAGTCTGTACACCCCTAGTGAGCGCAGGTACCTATTGAGTGTGAGTACTGAGGGCTGAGAGCCGAGTGATTTGAGTTGTTGTGACGAGTTTAGTGACTGTTTCCCTAAGAGGTCGTACTTGCTTTTTCAATTGTTGATGCACTTAGTTGCTATCTGTCATTATTGTGAAATTCCTGAAAGATTATATATCTGGATTACCTGAACTTTAACTGTATAAAACTTATTGGACTTAAACTGCCGGATGTGAAAGCATGTCTATTCTTTGCTGGAATTATTGAAAATGAACTGTAATTGTATAGCTCGTCGCTGCTTCTCAGTTCCTTATTTATTTTTGTTACTTGCTAAGTTGGTTGTACTCATGTTACACCCTGCACTTTAGGTACATATCTAGGTGTGTTTGATCTTGGAGGTCGTTGAGTTCGTGCGCGATCGAGTACTAGAGACTACGAGGTAGCTGCCGGCGTCCGCAGACCTTGTCTCTCTTTCTATGTTTTCTTTCTTTTCTGTATTGATACTTAGACACTATTTTTATTAGATTGGATATCTAGATACTCATGACTTGGTGACACCCCGATATTTGGGGCTATCTTTCTGCATTATATTTTGAATTCAACTCTGGTTTTTGTAAAATTTTCTGGTATGAAAAAGTTTTGAATTATCCTTTTTATGAAATATTGAAGTATTTTGAAAGGTCGGCTTGCCTAGTACCATCGATTGGCGTCATCACGACATGTTAGAGTTTTGGGTCATGACAATAATGATGTACATTTTTTATCATATATTATGAATACACCCATATATAATGGAATATTCCAAATCAGCTAAATTGCACACACTAGTAGTATTTAAAAAAAGACATATAATAATGCAAATAAATATAATAAAAATATTAGACAGTATTCTAATCGATTTCTAGAAGTATTCTATTATTCAAATAAAATTTAAAACTCATCAGTATTCTAATTAGATGAGAAAGGTATACTAATGTGAGAAATTTATAAAATACCTCCAAATCCATATCTGAAAGCTTCTTTCCACCATTGTTGTCACCAACCTTTCGTCTTTTCGGACCCGGGGCCCTAGTTTTTACCATGTCATTTTTTTTCCTACTAGCATTAATGCCATCATCCTTTTTGGATGCTCGAACTTTAGAATTTTGAGATCGTATTGTCGCAAATCTAACATAATCATCCCTTTTGGAAGTTGATTCATAGATTGCATGTGGAGTTTCTTCCAATAATTTCACTTCTCCCGATTGAATTTCAATGAGAAAAGAAACATTATCTCCTTTTCCGAGTATTTTTTCAGTGTTATGGAAAGCCAATTTCCTCTTCATCCTTTCCTCCACTTTTCGATTGCTAATTGCTTTAGAGAAAAATCTTGAAGGAAGAGATTGTGTGATTAGTGAAAAACCCAGTAAAAAAGAATGTGGTGCTTGAGAGGAAAACCTTGAAAGAAGAGATTGTGTGGGTATACCCCCCCCCTCCCCCCCCCCCCCCCCCATTTTTAGGTATACGATGCTTAATAGAAATTGAGAAAGATACATTGTTTTATCCCAATTAAATGAATTTTTTTACATTGTCAGTTACTTATTAAATAATATTTAAATAAAGATCATTACTTTTATTTTATTCCAAAAAGAGCACATTCATTTACAATTACATCATTTTTTCAAAGTCATGTACGCTTAGTACTCTTCAAATTTTTAAACATAGTCCACAATTTAAGGAATTAATTTTGAATCATATTAATTTATCCATATTTCTCTCCCATCATTAATCTATACTTACCATTTTTATGAAAGTTTCCGCTCTTAGAATCCCTTTTTTCATAATTATATCAAACATAGTTTAAGTAAATTCACATTTTTATTCCATGTTCGAAGGTGTATATATACATATGTGATATTGTTTTTACAATGTAATTTTATATATATATATATATATATATATATATATATATATATATATATATATATATATATATATATATATATATATATATATATGTATGTATATGTAATGAATATATTATGTATATTTGCCTATACCGAACTCGTTTTATGTCAATGCAACGTACAATTTTGTATACATAACGTATAAACAAATAAACATATTCAATATATGTATTATGTATATTTAATGTATAATTATATATACTTGATGAGATCAATATATAATTTAAGTATATTTGACATTTGAAATATATACTTCGTATATGATATATTTTAAATTTGTATTTGATGTACATTTTGTACAAACAATAACATATAAGTCTATAAATATACTATTAGGATATTGAAACAAACACATTTACTATGAAAATAACTTTAAGTTTACATATCCATAAAATACTTATAATATTTCATTAATCTAATTATATTTTTATTACTATATACGAAAATAACAACTAAAAAATTAAAATAAGTGCTACTTTCCTTTGGAGGATTCGTACATATATGATTTTTGGTTGTGACATTAATGTTAGAAGAGAGATGTGTGTTGAAGGTAATTAAATGGGTTGTATAATCTGATCAAATGTTTTGGTAGAGATGAGAATTAATAGGACTAATTTTAGGTAATTAATAGGACTGATTTTCGGTCCTTTATTTGATTAGAATCTGTTCACACATGTGAAAACTTGATTTTTGGTCCAGCATTATATGTTTTAGCCAGGACGGTAATTAATTAGGTGCTCGTTTGTTAATTAGTAATTCCTGCTAGGATTCTGAAATTTTTTCTTGAATATTGCCTAATTATGTTTTTTCCTCTTAAATGTTGATTGAAGATATCCTAAAAGAATATGGGGGAGAATCTAATCCCTTAAAAGGTGGGATATGTTTAATAGCATATAATGATATTAAAGATTTAAGAAGTAAATAAAATTTTATAAAGTAGGTATAGAATGTAAAATAAATATTTTAAAAAATATATAGAGTTAACTGGTGTTTTTAATAGGTACACCACGTAGATTATCCTTAAAATTGTAAGCTATAGGACTTCTTGTTCGAGTAAGAATATCCAAATTGAAGTGAGATCCAGGACAAAGCCAGCCCATACAAGACTAGGTTTTACTTACTGAAGTAGAAAAGTTAAACATCATAAATAAGGTTTGAGCCCTAGGAAAATGCAAGACAACTAAATGCTGCCAATACGAAAACGAGGATGTTCGTGACATAAGCTGAAGCAGTTTGGAAAACTTAATACACTGTGAAATAGTCGAGGTGCCCGCAAGTTAGGCTGATACCACCATCATTAACAAAAGAAATACCCACCAAGAGACATGTAAGAAAAGAAAAGGTGACTATAAAGCAAGAATGTGAACTGAAACACTTATATTATGGTTTAAGACAACATGAAAGTAAAGAAAGACAAAGAAGGTTGTTTAGTTATGATAACATCATAACATCTTTGCCTTTAAAAGTACCATAAATATACAAGTGCATCAAAGAAAGCAATTAAAGGAATAGAAACTCAGCAGGGTGCCCTTTACAAGGAGGGTGGATTCTAGCAAAGCAGACTTCAAGCACTGAAGGCAAACACGACAATAGAGATGGCACTAAAGACATTTGAAAAGAATTTGTATAGTATTTATATGTACATGAAGAGAGTTAAAGAAGTTGAACCTTTTCTCATGACAGACGAGCAAAGTATATTTTCTTAATCTTCCGCAGATGACATTCTATGCAACAAAACTGGACCAAATACGACATAGTAACATTTACACGTACAGAGGAAAATACCAGATGACCATCCTCCGCGATACCAATGTTTTTAGGAGTATAAGCCGTATAACGGAATCCCAACCAAAACTTTCTGGGAGCAGTGGTAAAACTAGAAACAGATGACTTACTGATACTTGAAGACCCCTTTTCTTCGACACCCTTTCAGATCACTTGGGGCAATTGATACAGAATCTACACAAAGCCCGCCTTTGGAATGTGTGCAATCGATCTGTTTCATTGAAAATCTAACTTCAGTTGCAGGGTCTGACCTACTGACTATAAATTCACCCACCTGGTACTCTATCCATTTGCCACGTTTTATATTTCCATTTGTATCATCTTGCTCGATATCATGTATGAAGTACTCACTCACTGCATCCTGTCCATCAGATGTAGTCAGTTCATATCGCACTGGCCCTAAATCCCATCCATGAGTGTGCTCAAAGTTGCAAACACGTCGACCAAGTCTCTTGTAAAATTTCCCAAGGTGGACCCTGAATGTTAGCATGTATACATCCGGTGGAAATGGAAACTTCACTGAACCGCTTACTTCAAACCACCATACTTGCTGGCAATACGCCACAACATGGAACCTGTGGCATTAGAAATATTAGAATGTCAATGTTTAAGATATCCTTAACAATTTGGTTTTTCCCCAAACGAAAAGCAGAATGCACGCTAGCAGTTTCCAAGCAGCTGAAAGCATTATATGTGGTCAGACAAGAGGATGAGGATACAAAATAAAAAAGTCAATTACAAAAGAATGAGGAGGAAAAACACAGGTGCTCTCTGAGTCAGTATAAATCCAATGACTGAGAAGAAGAAATAATGGCCGTGCAAAGGACCCTCGTCCACCTCCCATAAGCCATGGATGGTTACAACAACAACAACAACCCAGTATAATCCCACTAGTGGGGTCTGGAGAGGGTAGTGTGTACGCAGACCTTACCCCTGCCCTGGGGTAGAGAGGATGTTTCCGATAGACCCCCGGCTCCCTCCCTCCAAGAACTCTCCACCTTGCTCTTGGGGTGACTCGAAGAGACAACCTGTTTGGAAGTGGAGAATGCTTACCACTAGAGCAACCCACTCTTGTCAAGCCATGGATGGTTAACCAACAGAATAAATCCTGAAGCTCATGAATGATCAGATATTGCAATGAAAAGGTTTAATCTAACCATCGTCTTTGTGAACTAGGGAATTAGTGACTGGTGATAACATTGTCTAAAACTGCATGTTAATCGTCTTTTAAAGGTCTCATATAATATTAATCTTTAGTTGCCTGATAGGCAGGATTCTAAGTTTTAACATCCGTAATTTCTCATCTTTACAGATATGGAAAATTACTGCAAATCTGTTAAATTAATTTACAAGATATGTCAAGGAAATATGTGTTTTAATTCTGGAACAAATGATTTGGTCTTATAAACTCTATAAAGTAAGTTCATTGGTCCAAGTGGCTGAGTCAGAAAATGAAGAATCACCCGTTTCCAACACTCAATCCATTAATATAACCAATCATAATTATCCAAGTAGTAACTTCTGTATTGATCCCAAAAGAATAAGATTTATACTTCTGACCAAAATCCTAATTACAATTCACAAATTGGCTATAACTAATAAGTTGTCCGTGCATCTTCTTCCTTGTTCACAAATAGGAATACTGTCTAGCAAAGGCACATCGACATAGACAGACTGTCCACAAATTTATCCAAATCTTACTGGCCCATATTATACACTGCAAAAAAAATCCCATGTACATGCTCTAATAATAAAGGGTTCAAGTCTTCAAGACCTCTCAAAGAGGGAGGAAGAAAAGCACGGTTTCCTCATCTTCTATTCTACCCTCAGGCACCAAAACTAAGAAAAAGCAAAAGAACATGAAAACGAAAAGGAACACTTCCACATATCCAGGAGATTTCTGCTTTGACAGTTTTGCGAAGGGCCTAAAATGTATCCTATGGAGGTTCAAATCCTACTTTACTGACACTGGTAGCTATTCTCTATAATCAGCACCTAACTTTGTTTTTTTTAACAGTGTCAGCACCGTATCACTGAAAATAAGTAAAACAGATACTCAACTTAAATTTTCTCCTTCCTTGAAACTCAGCACAAGGTAGATTTCGTTGGGCAGAAAAAGATGCAAAGCAATGCACTGATAACCCTCAATGGTAAAGAAACTAGAGGCTATTAATCTCAGACATTGTCTTCACCATTTACCAGCAATGAGATCAGAGAAGTTCCATTTGAAAGTGGAACCAACCTGGTCCAAACCGTCTGTGGTTCGCAGGAGGAAAAGAAGATAAACTGAAAGCTAATGCCAAATAAACAACTACTCTAATCTAGCAATCCTTTTTATTATGGGTACTCTAATCGAGTGATCTAAATAATTAGTTAAGACATTTATTGCATATAGTTTGAACATAATAATCTTAACCTTGACTCTTCTGTGGGAAACCAGTTCCAATGTCTCCTGTCTTCAACACCAGTTATCAGCATTGCTTTCGTTGAGATAGACATGCAAATCCTTCCACAAATTCTATCCAACCATACTTCCTGCAATTTCTCCCACATCAAAAGAAAAGTACATGTTAGCAAAACAAAGCGTCACTTATACTTTATCCAAACAATCTTAAGCCAAAAAGAAAAACCAAACCACAAATGAAATTCAATGACACAAGAAGCTCTACAAATTACTCAAACTTCCTCTTCCTGCCAATCAGGTGCCCAGGAAGTAGAATCTTCATAATATTTCTTCTTTCCCAATTATTTGACACTATTACTATTTGGAAAGTGTAGCCGTTTATTCTTAGACTACGATTTCTTCAAAAACTTTTTAAATATTCTCAACTACAACAATCTGTAATTCATAAAACTTTTTCTTTGATAAGGTAAATAATTTTATTATATGGGAAAAACTCCCATAGAGAATCTACACAACTTTATGGTTCTATACCAATGTCACCCAATCTTCTCTACAAATATTAACTTCATGGTGCCGCACCCGTATCGACACGACGCTGACACTAGTATGGGTGTGGGATACGTACCGGATCCGGTTAATCAATATTGGATACTTTGACCACAAACTATGGAAAATTTGACATAAGATTTGGCATTTTGATTTCTCAAGACAAAAGCTAGTGTAAATTTGAAGACATGGGAAAAGTGGGTGCACTATACAAGCTACATGTAAGTCTTCCACATAATGTTTCATAATTAGGCATATTTTTATAGCTCTATTTTAAATATTTTAATTATTTTCAGTCGAATCCCCACCCGTATCCGTATCCCCGAATCTTAAAATTTAGATCATGAATGATCCGGCCTCTAGATCCGCGCCCGTACCGGATACCCGCACCCGAGTCCGAGCAACTTAGCCAAAAAATAACAAAGAATTGGAGCCTATTCCTCAGATGTATCTGTAATGATAAAAGTGTCCTATGTAGTTTCTAAATATAAACCTTTTTGTAAAAAAGAACAGAATATAGTGTCTGTGTTCACACAGATAATTGGATAAGTCGATCCTCATACTCCAAACACCATTCTTTTTTGGAATGGAGAGACTTCTAACACAATAAAATAAAACACTTAAAAAAAACCAACTCAATATGAAGCTTTATTTGGTGCCTGTAATCACACAGATAACACAGCATAATAATCAATGTCAAACAGCTGAATTCAGATTCCCACTTCAATTCTACTATCAATCGACTTGAAATTTGCACACTTCGTTATTAGAACATAAAGAAACATTATATCAAACATCACCCAACTAAAATTCCCAAAATCAATTCTGACCTAGAAACCCAATTAACCATTGGATTTAAGTAATATACACTCACAGTGTAGATCAGTGTAAATTAACATGTTATAACATATTAATTAGTAACTATTTATTTTAGGTTACCAATCAATTACATTAAATAAAGTTTACTGCAATTACCTTTTAAGCGATCCGATTCTATAAATATTTTTTACGTTGTCGGTGCATAAAACTTAATTTCTTAATCATTTACAATCAAAACAAGGTGAATAACGCTAAAATCCCCAAGAAGAATCTATATATTATCTTATTTCCATCATCAAATGGAATGTTTACACTGTCAAAGTAATTTAACCTGTTATAACTTGTTACTTACCATTAATTCTAGGTTACCAATCAATGATATTAAACAAAGTTAACTGCTATCTTTTAAGTGACCGGATTGTGTAAATACCATCCGTGCATAAAAACTTAAATTCTTAATCATTTACAATCAAAAAATGAAAATAACAGTAACACCCCAAAAATCTATATATTACCTTATTGCCATCATCAAATGGAACAGGACGAGATAGGAGGGCAAATATGTCTTTCTTTGAAAGACCCTCGTTTATTTTTTCCCTCAGAGGCAAAAGGTCGAGCAGGTGGTGGTAATTAGACGGAAGTTTAGAATTCCAAACAGCATCAGAAGATGCGGCGCCACGAAACGCGCGGTTAAGCCTAGCTAAATTACAAATTTCCGGTGGGGTAAGGTACATAAAAACGCATGCCACGCAATTTTCCGGTATGTCACCGAGTCCTGGTCCCGTCGTTTCGTTCTCCGTTAAGCTCGACAATGATGCGCCCATACGAAGTTACCAACTAGTCCTTCGATTTTGCGGGGTTATTGTTGTAGCAGAAGAGGGGTAATTTGGTCAATTCATATTTGTCGCCGGTGCCGGTGAGTTGAGAGTTGGAGAGGGGGCAGATATTAATAAAGGGAAGGACCCGGTTTTGTTATTATATTTGTCAAGCTTGCCACATTTTGGTTTGGTTTTCCTCTTTTTTCTTGTTCTTCTATTTGTTTATAATTTTTTTATTGACAATTTGTTAAGTAGACTTTTGTATTGTAGTATGACTCAATTTTCAAAGGAAAGAAAAAACTTTTTATGTATTTTTATGTTCTACCATGTTAATTGAATATCTTAATTGACTATCGAAAAAGATTGTTGGGAGTTTGAGTCATGTACCGGCGTGAGATAATTAGTACAGTCAAATCTCTTTATAACAGTCTCATTCGTTCCAATATTTATTGGTTTTTATAGTGAAGTACTGTTATAGAGGACATTCTATAATATAACATAAAAATCAGTTCCGAGAAAAACTTGACTTTTATAGTAATTGGACGTTATATAGAGATCGGATGCTACTATAGAGAGGTCTAAGTGTATATGATAAATTAATCTAAATAGGTAGTAATTACTTTAAACGATCTCATTAGTCTTTAACAATTACTTCATCTGATTTAATTGGTGTGGCACATATTTCTTTTTAGTCCGTTTTAAAAAATAATAATACACTTAATTTGAAAAAGATTAACTTTATACTTCTCAACTTGTACACGTTTTGATTATTCGTTCAAATATTGCTATTTTTCATCTGCGCACGTATCAATAACTTTGTCAATCAAGACAAAGTTACTTAAATTTAAAATATAAGTAACTTAAAATGAAGAAACCACTCATTACTTTTTGTAGAATTTAAAATATAATCTCCAAACCGTACATCTATTTTAACTGTTAGATCACATCCTTGAATCCTAAGATTATGATGCTGCAAGAAGTTGGTGTCTAGAAGCTAAGTGATCGTAACGGTTGACAATTAAATTCTTGAGAATATAAAAATACTAAGCGATTTATTTTCATATATTTAAGTCTTGTTAATAAAGTTACTTAATACTTATTGGGAGGAAATAAATATCATGTGAAATTTATCAAATTACATGTAAACTGGCGTGGATATCACAATTAGTCAAAAATGTGGACTCACTAAGCTTTTTCTTTTATTCCAAGGTATAAATAGAAATGGATAAGTTGGATGTCTACAAATTTAAGGTGGATATATCCTTCTGTCTTCCAGCTAAGTATGACTTTTGGCAAACTATGGGCGGATTATGTTTCGACCAAAAAAAAAATGGGCGGATTATGTTTCGACCAAAAAAGAATGGGCGGCTTATGTACTATTCAGCCTTATTGGATGTAAGGCCACATTCCATCTAGTCGAAAACATTTATTGAGTATGGTGGTGCAAATTAAAGATCTCATGTTATTGGAAAGGGTTACATCTAATTATATGGTTTCACGGGAGAAACTAACAATAACAATATATTCAGTGTGATTCCACAAATATGATCTAAGCAGCAGTATCAAATCCAGAAATTTCATAAAAGGTGTTCAAAATTTGATATACAAATATAAAAAATAATTTTTGACCTATATACACAATATAATTTTTCGATAAAGGGTGTTTGGGTGACCACCATTTAATGTATGTGGTTATACTACTACTGAGGAGGGGTGAAGTGTATGCAAACTAAAGGTGTTAATCGGACCGAGCCGGCCCACTAACAACCCGGTTCGACCCGGGCCAGCCTGGTCCGGTAAGGGGTGGGACGGGTTGGCTAGGGTAGGGGTTGTGCCAGACGGGGTCAGGCCTTTTTTGGCTACCGGTACATCGGGACCCGGCTAGCTTGGTAACCCGTTCAAGGGTTTTAACCGCGGTCCAGCCCGGTTTAAGTTGTAAACTTTTTTAAAAAAAAATTTGACGGTTGCCAACTATCAAAATAAAAAAATGACTGTTGGGCAACAGCCATATTTTGCACTTTTAGTCATACATATCCCCTTACTAAAATAGCCCCTTCGTCCCTAATATTTAATAAATTATATTTTTAGCCTTTTAAAAACTATAAATAGCCCCCATCTTCTTCATTTTTTTCTCACAACTTGCTCTCTTCTTCTACTCTAATTCTCTCTCAATTCCCTCTTGATTATTGAATTGCTTATTGCTCTCAAGTTCTCAATTAATTAATATTTTAAGTTTTATCAATTATTTACGGTAGCAACTACAAAATTACAATTATCAAGTGAAGTATGGTTACTATTTTTGTTAGGTTCAAGTTAAACCATGCCTTGTGCTTATAGAGTGCGCTCATATGTTTGGAAACACTTTGAGGTGGTAGAAGAAAATGAAAAGGTTCGCAAAGTAGAGTGCAAGAACTGTGGTCGAGTCTTTAATGTTCGTCGAAAGTGGGAGGGCACAACTTGTTTAAGGAGGCATATCAAGGGTTTTCTTAAGCGTCCTCTAGGAATTCGTATTTAAGTTGATTTGAGACAATTTGTGTCATTTTGAATTTATTAGACTTATTTAAGCTAGTGTGTTAGTTTATTAATCAAGTTAATTTAAAGTATTATTATGCAATAAAAATATAAAATGAAAGCCTTTGAAGTTTACCCTACATATTGTTCTTATTGAATAATTTTATGTAGCCACTTAATTTTAATTTTCAAATTTTAAAATTCAAATTTCAAATTTCAAACTTTGAAGTTTAAAAGTTTAATTTTATGCCTTAAAATACTTATTTTATTATTTGAAAGTTTGCAAATACTAAAGTATCAATTACATTGAATAAGGAAACATAATACACTAAAAAAAAAAATTAACTCGGCCCGGTACAAACCCGATAAGCCTTCACCCAGACGAGCACAACAAAACCCAAAATATCTCAGCCCACTAGCAGCCTAGAACCCCAGCCCACTAACGTAACCAGCCCGCCTCACTAACCGGACGGGCTATTTTTTTCCATGTCCAGCCCGGTCTACCCCGTTCGGTAAACACCCTTAACCTTACCTCTACATTGTGTGATCGTAGAGATGTATTGTTTCTGATAAACTCTCAAAAAGTGTTTTCAAAACATATTTAACCAATACAAGGGTAAAAAGCTATAGTGAAAATATTGTAGAAAAGAAAAGTATTAATAACACAAATAGTAGAGATAACCCCAAGTAAAAGAAACAGTAGTAATACAATTGAAAAATAAGATAATAATAGAATAATAATAATAATAATAATAATAATAATAATAATAATAATAATGATGATGATAAGCAGAAGAGTGATCATATAAGATGCTCTAAACTAGAACCATGCTCTCTCATAGTAAAGAGAGAAATTGCTTGACTTGGCCTACTAACCCTCCATCATAATTCTCGACCTCCATATTTTCCTATCTAAGGTCATGTCTTCGGTGAAACCGAAAAAATATTACCATATTTTCTAATTACTATGATATTGTCGACAATAGTGCAAAAAATGTATAAAGAAAATTCATGATTTGTGAGGTAGCTCTCACAAACTAAATATAACAGTAATTGGAAAGGACTAATAAGTCGTCTATCACATATATATTTAAAACGGTCAATATTTTGCTTCCAAACCCCACCTATAAGATTAAGCTGGGTTTTCTGTTGTTGGTGGTGGTCATATATTTTACTTGAAACTCTTAAAATCTTCAAAGTTCAATGGGGCACTGGTTAAATAGTTCGCTCATATACCCCGTCACATTCAATCCTGAATCTGCCTCAGCTAGTAATAATAATTCTTCATTATCAACTCTCCAAAAAAATCAAAAGACATGACATTCTATGTAAACATGAAACTTATTATCATATGACAAAACTGATTATAGGAGAAATGTTACTTCACCTGTTCCAATTATATTTTGCCAAGACTGGAAAAATCACTTTCATTAAACTCGTTTTCTTATAGTCATACAATTACATTCACATCACCCACCAGTACGTTACGCTAGCTTATGAGAAATCAAAAATGAAAAAAGAAAAAGAAGTAAAATATTTATCAAGTATATATGCACCTTTTACTCTTATTTCACAAAAATAATTTTGTATGTGCACGCGATATCATAAAACTCATTGTACATGTTTCTTCGATAATACAACAACTACAACAAATTCAGTGTAATCTCACAAGTGGGGTCTGGGGCGGGTAGCGTGTACGTAGATCTTATTCCTATCTTGTAAAGGAAGAGAAGTTGTTTCCGATTAGGGGCGAAGCTAGAGAGCGAGTTACGGGTTCGGCCGAACCTAGTAACTTTAGGGTTCAAACTCTGTATTGGTTTGATAAAATTTATTAAACATGTACAAATTATTAATTTAGAACTCATCAACTTAAAAATAATTAGAATTTCGAACTCATAAGTTTCAAATATTGACTACGCCTCTATTTCCGATAGACCCTCGGTTGTTCTTCGATGATAGTCTACCAAAATTATATTTTAATGTATTAGGTAAGTGAAATATTTTTGATTGTGACTTTGTAATCGTATCGTTTATTGTGGATCCTCCAATGTATATCTTTCCTAGGATTGGACTTTTAGAACTAGTGTTTTGAAATTATTTAAACTAAGGCAGCTGATATTATTTGGTTTGTTGCTATCACACATAAGCTTACCTACGAACAGATCCAAGAAAATGATAGTAATTCTCAGAACAATTATATATATATATATATATATATATATATATATATATATATATATATATATATATATCCACACAATTTAATCTAGGTAATTCTCACAACATATTGTATACGGTCTAAACCGAGCTTGCCCTTTGTGTGATTAATCGAGATTGGGGCATGATGGACCGAGATTCATCATTGTAATATCGAGCTAATGTGAAGTCGGGCTGCTGAGTTCGAGCCCTAGAAACCGACCAAGGTCGGGATCAGCCTAGATCGATATCGAGCCTAGATAGAGGTCGAGCAAATAGAGACCGATCGAGACCGAAATCAGCCGAGACCGAGATCGAGCCCAGATAGAGGTCGGGCGAATAGAGGCCGATCACGGTCGAGAGCGGCCGAGTTGGGGCTCGAGCCAAGGGACAAAAGAACCGTTATAATCGCATTTGGGGAGAGAATCTTGGCAGAAATTAAGGAAAAGCCAATTAATTAATCTATCATAGGATCCCCACTATGTATTTTTAATTATATCCAAAGTAGGATTCCTCGACTATATTAAGAATATGTTATCATTGATTCAGGGGACTGAATTTCATTCATTCACATATTCATTCATATATTCATACACTCTCATATTCAGACATTATTGAGATTTACATAGCATCTAGCAAAAAATATCCTTTTTGGGCTTGTGATATTGATTTATCTTGTTCATTTATAAACCATTCTCTACTCAATTTGGGTTTGTATTCGTTCCTTTTTACGGTCAATATTCGATATATTTCTACTTATTTTTTCGATTTGTACCAAGTTATGCTACGTATCCTTAGAACCACGTATAAATTCAACTCTATCCGTTTTTCGGGTAAACAGTTTGGCGCCCACCGTCGGGCCGAGGATAACAATGGTTATTTGGTACGAATCTCTGCAAAACATACCATTTTTCACTTGCTCTTGAAAGTGTCTTTGATTTCAGGTTAAAAACGACGAACTCTCAATTAATGGTCCTACCTATCGACAACGAATCTGGCATTCAAGATGAGAACAACAACCTGACGACCGGGGATGAAAGGCCACTTGTCGATCCCATTGCAACTCGGGCCACAGATCCAATCGACGTTAATTCACATGTAGCCATCGAGGCGAACCAACGTTCTGACCCCGAAAATAGCATTCATGTGGAACTCGACTTGTAGTTCGAAATACCCAAAATGTTGGAGAAGACGGGATCAGCCTGCGTATGATTTTTGAAATGTTGCAAGCTCAACAGGTAGCAATAGCTTAGTTGCAGAGCCAAACCCAGGCACCAAGCAGGGCCGAGCCCGATCCACCCCGAGAAGTCACCCACAAAACGGGACCAGCTATAGTAAGATCAAATGAACAAGAATCGGGGACTAATCCCGAAATCATTAGGATGCTCGAGGAACTAACAAAACGAATTGAGTCATGAGAAAAGAGGATTGAAGCAAACGACAAAAAAGTAAAAATTTATAACTCCAGGGTTGATCAAATCCCGGGGGCACCATCGGTATTGAAGGGCTTGGATTCCAAAATATTCGTACAAAAGTCTTTTCCCCCGAGCGCGTATAATGACCCGGTCAATTATTTTGAGTATTACAACCCAGTTTTCCCATTTACTTCTCAAATTATACTTTACAGTTGTTGTGTGAATTGCCAGGGTAATTGGTTCAGGTCCAGTGAGGTTTTGGAAGGAATTGGAACACTTATTTCCAAGGTTTAAAGTTTAAGTTAAAATAGTGACCGGACGCGGACTTATGTGTAAACGACCTCGGATTCGAATTTTGATGATTCCAATAGTACTGTATGGTAATTTTGGACTTAGGAGCGTGTACGAAAATTTTTTTGGAGGTCCGTAGTGGACTTTAGCTTGAATTGCCGAAAGTTGAATTTTTGGGAAGTTTGACCGGGGGTTTGACTTTTTGATATCGGGATCGGAATCCGATTCCGGAAATTGGAATAGGTATGTCATGTGAAATGTGACTTGTGTGCAAAATTTGAGGTCAATCGGACGTGATTTGATAGGTTTCGGCGTCGTTTGTAGAATTTGAAAATTTAGAAATTTATTAGGCTTGAATTCGTGTGTAGTTCGTATTTTTGAGGTTGTTAGGTATGATTTGAGGCCTCGAGTAGGTCCGTGTTATGTTATGAAATTTGTTGGAATGTTCGGACGGGGACCCGAGGGCCTCGGGTGAGTTTCGGATGGTTAACAGATTGATTTTTTTTGAATTTGGAAGACTGTTGGAACTGAAGCCTTCTGGTGTAATTGCACCTGCGGAAAAGTAGTCGCAGGTGCGAGCTCGCAAGTGCGAGCAGGGATGCGCTGAAGCAAGATGCGCAGGTACGGAAGGTGCTTCGCAAGTGCGGAATCGCACCTGCGCGAGTAGGAGCGCAGATGCGGGCAGAGAGCTGTGAGGCATTAGTCGCAGGTGCGAGGGAAAATTCCGCACCTGCGTGAGCGCATATGCAGACGGATGCGCGCAGAAGCGGAAACTGGACAGGTGGGTGGAGTCCGCAAATGCGATGTTTTGCTCGCACAAGCGGATGCGCAGGTGCGCAAATCTTGTCCGCAGATGCGGAAATCGTTGGGGCAGAACCTTAAATTCGAGCGTTCGACATTTTCACCCATTTTTCAGATATTGGAGCTCGGATTGGGCGATTTTGGAGAGAAAATTTTCTACACAACTTGGGGTAAGTGTTCTTAACTCCCTTGTGATTATATTCCATGAATTAATCTTCATTTTTCGTGTAAGATTATTGAATCTTCAAGAGAAATAGAAGAAAATTTCTATAATGTCACAAAATGAATTTTTCAAGTTTGAATACCGATTTGGAGTCGAATTTGAGTGAAATTAGTATGGTTGAACTTGTAATTGGATGGGTTGTCGTATTTTTGTTAGTTTCGTCGGATTTCGAGATGTGGGCCCCACGGGTGATTTTTGGGGCATAATTTTGGATTTTGTGAAAAATATTAGCATTTTGATATGGAATTAATTCCTATAAATTGTGTGGACTGAATCAAATTAATTGTTACTAGATTCGAGCCGTTCGCGAGTTGATACATGCATAATGGGATTTCTAGAGCATTGTTTAGCTTGCTCGACACTGGATTCAGCTTGTTCGAGGTAAGTAACTCTTTTAATCTTGGAGTTGAGGGTATGAACCCTGAATATATGTATTTTGTGAATTGTTGGGAGGTGACACACATGCTAGGTGACGGGCGTGTGGGCGTGCACTATAGAAATTGTGACATAATTGTTTCTATGGAATTTTATAGTTAAATAATTTTGGCATTTTCCATGTGGTTTTATGTGTTAAAGAAATTGAGCTGAAAAGCATATTAAAACTCATGTTGAGGCTATGTGCCAGTATTATTGGGACCCACAAAGGTCATATTGCTGTGAATTATTGTGTTAAATTGAAAATTCATACTCAGTTATATTCATTTCATTTCATATCACATCTCAGTCTCTGTTGTTATTTATTGATACATCATATCATCATCTTGGGCTATTTTTCATGACATTGTGAGCCCGAGAGACTAGAAAGATTGATGACTGAGTGAGGCCGAGGGCCTGATTTGTGAGGATATTTATGGGATCGGGCTACATGCCGCAGCATGTTGTATATTTATGGGATCGGGCTGCATGCCGCAGCATGTTGCATATTTATGGGATCGGGCTGCACGCCGCAGCATGTTTGATATCGGCCAAGGGCCTGATTGTGAGGATGAGTGTGGATCGGAGCTGCCCTCCTGCAGCATACTTTATTATTATAGCATGTGAGTTGTCCATGCAGCACGTGAGTTGTCCGTGCAGATTATAGCGCTTGGACTGGAGGAACCCCTCCGGAGTCTATACACACCCCCAGTGGGCGCAGGTACCTACTGAGTGCGAGTGCCGAGTGCCGAGTGCTGAGTGACTGGGAGGCATGAGTGATTGTGAAGTATGCCCAAGTGGCAAGAGTGATTGTGAGGTATGCCCGAGTGGCAAGAGTGATTGTGAGGTATGCCCGAGTAGCATGAGTGACTGTGAGGTTTTCCCGAGGAGATGTATATGAGTGATGTTCTGCCCGATGTGCTGTTTATAATTTTATCACTGAGTTGCATCGCATTGACATGCACACATGACATACAGGCATATAGATGTATTTTTCTCATGTTGTACAACATCATATCATTCATGATTTCTCACACATTTTTACAGATGGGCATAGTGATGCATTTATTTTACACGCGTTATCCGGAAGGAAAATAAAATATCTTATTTATTATTGAAAAGATTTTTGGGAGACATTATTGTTTTCAAACTATTCATATTTTTTTTGGCAACTTCGGCAAACGATTTGGGTTTTCACTGATGTATTTGAAATGAAGAACTATTATTTTTGAAATCATGATTTGCTTGAGCATTTTATCTCTGAATTACATCTGATATTATTTGCTTTATGTTGTTGTGGACTATTGGTTGTGGATCCAACCTTGGTAGAAGCTCCTCACTACTTTCAACCTGCGACTAGGTTTGTTACTTACTTAGTACATGGGGTCGGTTGTACTGATACTACACTTCTGCACATTGCGTACAAATGTTGGCTGATGTTATTGCTGTGCTTGATGGTTGCGGGACTTGAAGATGTACCTACGTTCCTGTTGTAGCTGCCTCTTGTTCAGGGTAGTCTTAGATTTATAAAAGCTCTGTTTATGTATTATTCAAACAGACTATGTATTTATTTCATTTCCGCTTTGTATACTCTATTCTTAGAAGCTCATGATTTGTACTACCAGTTCTTGGGGGATGTATAAGATTAAGATGTTTATTCACTTAAATTACTTTAATAATTATTATTGGAATTGGATAATTGGAAGTTGGCTTACCTAGTGGGTTGGGTTAGGTGCCATCACGACTAGTTGGATTGTGGGTCGTGACAAGGTGGTATCAGAGCACTAGGTTCATAGGTTCTACAAATCATGAGCAAGTGTCTAGTAGAGTCTTGCGGATCGGTATGATGACGTCCATACTTTTCTTCGAGAGGCTACAGGGCATTTAGGATATATACTTCCCATCTTTCCTTCCTTATTATGTGGAATTGAATCAACTTGAAATATAACTTTTTGAATTCCTTCCACGTATTCGTATGCGCACATGAGCGCTCGGTATCAGCTGTGCATTGTCGGCTTATGATTTTATGAACGAGGTTCAAGATGTGTATTCTGTGTTTTGGTGATGGGCCAGTCTAGAGGACTTGAAGCCAGGTTTAGACCGCAACTTAGGCTCGGTAGTTTCAGTTGTAACCTGTACATTTGGACTCATATGTCTGATAATATCCCTATGAGTGGAAGTTGTGGCTAGATGAGCGGTGGAATGGCTTTGTGATGAGTATGATGTAAATGCAGGATGTATTAAGACGATTTGAATATGACGAGAAGTGTTTCCTTGAAATGTAAAGGAAAGGCCATTGGGTGCTTGATTTTCGAATTGATGTGGCGTACAGTCTCCAGTATGAATGTTTTGAAGGATCTTTCATATTGTTAAATTTTGGGGTAAAAACTAAATTCTCATGTCTGGTTAATGAATTTGGACTCATATAGACTAAGTGATTGCATAGTAATTGTGAATGCGAAAGGGTATAGCAAGATACCAGATTGAGGCTAAGCAGGTGGATTATTCCCTGCGGAGTAATCTACGTAGGAGTATTCCTTATGATGTGAGTAGAGAGTTTCTTTTCTGCCGACGGGGTGTATGGGTGGAGGTTTGAATCTAAATTTAGTTGAGAAAGTTGACTTATGTGTTAAGAGGATGAATACAAGCTTAGTGGATGATTGAGGTATTTTTATGGTTGGCGTTGTATGGACTTGGGAAGAAGTTTCATTGGACTGACTGTGGCATTATGGCAGTAAGAGAGTATTGGTATTGTGAGTTATGGAATGTTTTAATCTATGACTTTAAGCCAAGTGGG
Source organism: Nicotiana tomentosiformis (assembly GCF_000390325.3). Lineage (NCBI taxonomy): Eukaryota > Viridiplantae > Streptophyta > Magnoliopsida > Solanales > Solanaceae > Nicotiana > Nicotiana tomentosiformis. Next base: position 123,802,892 of record NC_090818.1, read on the forward strand.
GGAGTCTGCTATTAACAATTTGATTTCATGGTTAGGTGTTAAATTTTAATTTTGGTATGAGGCATACTTGTGGGTTAGCTATGACTTGCAAAAGTTGAGATCGAGGATGACTCGAATAAGAAAATTCCTGGTTAAGGATTATATTGCACGTATGAGTAAATGAAATTTGCGGGATGAGTGAGTTGTGATCGGTGAATGATGTAGTACGCACGGAGTATGAATTTGATATGTGATGTTAAAGTAGAGTTACTTCTTTGAGTGTTGTGGTGCTAATAGGGCACGTGTCTTTTGGCTCATTTGGGCGGTGCAATTAGATTTGAGCAAAGTGGGTGACTCCCGAAAACAATTTCAGTGGGTTTGAGAATTATATATAGCAATTGAGAATGTTTCCGGACATGTGTACGGATAAAATCCGAGATTTGCGTTTGATGGTGCTTGGACTTGCGAAAATTCTATATGACTATGGATTCTACATTTTTGTATAAGGAAGGTAAGAAGAACAATTTCAAATTCACATAAGGTATTCTCAGAGTGAGTGTTATAGTTGTGGTATTTTTGAAGGTGCTTAAGAAGAATACAGTTGCTTATGGGCCGTAGGGCATTGTGGTTCTATGCTAAGGTTTGTAGGGTGAGTTGTGGTTCAAAATCGTGGTATTTTAGCAAGAAGAAATATCAATCTGAAGACTAATTCGGAAGGGACTCGGAGAAAATAGGACAACTGGGTAGTAGGTTGGATCAGTATGGTAATGGATATGATCGGTTCTTTGGGTGCTTATGATGTGGGGGGTTTTCTACAGGTACTTTGTGGCAATACACTTGGACTTGGCGACCTGCGTGGCTTGGTCGAGTTAGAGGAATTTAGTTTTAAGGGCTTGATTATATGAAAATGGATTCCAAAGTATTCTTGATGGTTTCTACCGGTGTGGAGAACGTGTTGTGAATTGTGGTTTCCTCCTAGAAAGAAGCAAGAGAAAGGTTTCTAACTAAAATGGTATGTAAATTATTGGTGATTCAAAGTTGATAATAAGATTCTTGTGCTTTTAACATGATGGCAAGATAGATGTTACGTGTTGTACGAAAGCTAGATTTTCATGTACAAGGTGGTAGTACAGTCTTGAAAAGAAGGTAACGAATGTTGGACAACATGGACGGTTTCAAATAACTAGATGAATACTATTACTACTTGGTGTTATATGAGAAAGGGGCAGACTTCAGAAGGCACATTGTATTTTGACTTACGGATATATAAATTAGTATTGTGGTACTCACATGGTTGATAGACTGTTGATATTTAAATTTTGTCAAGTGGCACGGAAGAACTTTTAAAGTATTTCTCATGGGATGATCGTGTATAAGAGAGGTGTTAGGCATTCGGGCGGTGGAGATGGAATCAAATATGATAATTCACGTGTTCTATGGATTTGGAGATTGGGAGTTCCTAGGAGCAGATTATTTCATGGTTGTGGACTGTGAAGTTGTGGCCGGAGCTAGCCAGATGATAAAATGTATTATGATTCAGTCATTATGGATTTTCAGAGGGCTTTTTTTAAATCTATTTGTGGGTAACCCGAGTTGATTTGGGGGTCTATAGGTAGGCCCAATTAAGATGTGTATTCTACACCGAGCCGGAATGGTTGGCTCCATACTGCTATTATTGAGGGATGTATCATTCGGTTGATGTTGAACTTATTCGTATTCTCAAATGATCTGTGAGTTACTCCTTTATGCTACGAGGAGTTGTGATTCATTGGTTATGTGCACAGATGGTGCGGTTCTATTTAGCTTTATAGCGAAATTTGAGTGTGATGAGTACTTGGGTATTGCATGATCGATAGCGTAATGGTTATGTCCTTTCAGGTTTTGTGCGGTATTGTTTTGTCATTTGCCTCTCCGTCGTTATTAATTTGGAGCAGGGTGGCTCGGAGTATATAACATGAACCTCGTGTTAGAATCGGGTGATGGTTCTACAGTGTATGATGAATTTTCAGCGTTTCGTTGTGGAGGTACTTGTTAATCTGGCAGGGCAGTTCTCTCATTTGAGTCATTTTCCATGATTGGGCACATTTGAATTATTGCGTATTGGTGCACGGATGGCACGGGTTTTGACTCTGAGTTATATTGGTGAGGCATGTCTATAGAATAGTTGTGCTTAGTAATATAAGGTCATTGGACCTAGAATGTGTACTATTAGGTTTGATTTTGGTATATTCGGGAGTATAATATTGAAAGTCGGCTCAGAAAGGGATTATGGTTCTGGTTAGGGCGAGAGGGCTCCATGACTTGTTGATCTGGTAAGTGGTCATGAAATTTCACGTGTTTCTTTTAGTATCAATAGTGTACGAAGGTTTAGGGATAGGGTTTGGTTCGATATGGGTTTAATACTAGTATGCGGTTGGTTTTGGAGTAGTCACTACGATCAGGAATAGTGCTACGAGCATGCGAGTTGTGTAATATGTTGGTTGATTATATCTGTGGTTATAGTTATAGCTCGATGCAACTTGTTCGGACTCATACGGTGTGTAAATGTAAGATTTGTGTCTTGAAAGAAATTTTAAAGGTTGGAAATTAAACTCCAAGGTTTATGCGCTAAGGTTAAATTAATGATTTTTAGTTGCTTTGTGTACTCAAGCCTGTGTGGGATAGGGTGACGTGGGTTCACCCCCGGGTACGTGTGTGGTAAGATGGAACAGTGATTTGATGGTTTGGAAACAACTCTTGGCACGTTCGAGGACGAACATATGTTTAAGTGGGGGAGAATGTTACGACCCGACCGGTCGTTTTGAGTATTACAACCCTGTTTTCCCATTTACTTCTCAAATTGTACTTTATAGTTGTTGTGTGAATTGCCGGGGTAATTGGTTCGGGGTCCAGTGAGGTTTTGGAAGGAATTGGAACACTTAGTTCCAAGGTTTAAAGTTTGAGTTAAAATAGTGACCGGATGCAGACTTATGTGTAAACGACCTCGGATTCGAATTTTGATGATTCCAATAGCTCTATATGGTGATTTTGGACTTCGGAGCATGTCCGAAATTTTTTTTGGAGGTCCGTAATGGAATTTGGCTTGAATTGCCGAAAGTTGAATTTTTGAAAAGTTTGACCGGGGGTTTGACTTTTAGATATCGGGGTCGAAATCTGATTCCGGAAATTTGAATAGGTTTGTAATGTGAAATTTGGCTTGTGTGCAAATTTTGAGGTCAATCGGACGTGATTTGATAGGTTTCGGCGTCGTTTGTAGAATTTGGAAATTTGGAAATTTATTAGGCTTGAATCCGTGTGTAGTTCGTATTTTTGAGGTTGTTAGGTATGATTTGAGGCCTCGAGTAGGTCCGTGATATGTTATGGAACTTGTTGGCATGTTCGGGCCGGGACTCGAGGGCCTCCGGTGAGTTTCGGATGGTTAACGGATTGATTTATTTTGAATTTGGAAGACTAATGGAACTGAAGCCTTCTGGTGTAATCGCACCTGCGGAAAAGTAGTCGCAGGTGCGAGCTCGCAAGTGCGAGAAAGGGTGCGCTGAAGCAAGATGCGCAGGTGCGGAGGGTGCTTCGCAGGTGTGGAATCGCACCTGCGCTTGAAGGAGAGCAGATGCGGGCAGAGGGTTGTGAGGCATTGGTCGCAGGTGCGAGGGAAAATTCTGCACCTGCGTGAGCGCAGATGCGAACGGATGCGCGCAGAAGAGGAAACTGGGCAGGCGAGTGGAGTCCGCAAATGCGACGTTTTGCTCGCACAAGCGGATGCGCAGGTGCGCAAATCTTGTCCGCATATGCGAAAATCGCTGGAGCAGAACCTTAAATTTGAGGGTTCGACATTTTCACCCATTTTTCGGATTTTGGAGCTCGGGTTGGGCGATTTTGGAGAAATAATTTTCCACACAACTTGGGGTAAGTGTTCTTAACTCCCTTGTGATTATATTCCATGAATTAATCTTCATGTTTGGTGTAAGATTATTGAATCTTCAAGAGAAATAGAAGAAAATTTCTATAATGTCACAAAATGAATTTTTCAAGTTTGAATACCGATTTGGAGTCGGATTTGAGTGAAATTAGTATGGTTGAACTTATAATTGGATGGGTTGTCGTATTTTGTGAGTTTCATTAGATTTCGAGACGTGGGCCCCAAGGGTAATTTTTGGGGCGTAATTTTGGATTTTGGAAAATATTAGCATTTTGATATGGAATTAATTCCTATAAATTGTGTGGACTAAATCAAATTAATTGTTACTAGATTCGAGCCGTTCGGGAGTTAATACGCGCATAATGGGATTTTTGGAGAATTGTTTAGCTTGCTCGACATTGGATTCGGCTTGTTCGAGGTAAGTAACTCTTCTAATCTTGGAGTTGAGGGTATGAACCCTGAATATATGTATTTTGTGAAATTGTTGGGAGGTGACGCACATGCTAGGTGACGGGCATGTGGGTGTGCCCTATAAAAATTGTGACATAATTGTTTCTGTTGAATTTTATAGTTAAATAATCTTGGCATTTTCCATGCGGTTTTATGTGTTAAAAAAATTGAGCTGAAAAGTATATTAAAAATCATGTTGAGGCTATGTGCCAGTATTATTGGGACCCACAGAGGTCATATTACTGTGAATTATTGTGTTAAATTAAAAATTCATACTCAGTCATATTCATTTCATTTCATATCATATCTTAGTCTCTGTTGTTATTTATTGATACATCGTATCATCATTTTGGGCTATTTTTCATGATATTGTGAGCCCGAGAGACTGGAGAGATTGATGACTGAGTGAGGCCGATGGCCTGATTTGTGAGGATATTTATGGGATCGGACTGCACACCGCGATATGTTGCATATCGGGCGAGGGCCTGATTGTGAAGATGAGTGTGGATCGAGGCTGCCAGCCTGCAGCATACTTTATTATTATAGCACGTGAGTTGTCCGTGCAGATTATAGTACTTGGGCTAAAGAAGCCCCTCCGGAGTCTATACACACCCCTAGTGAGCGCAGTTACCTACTGAGTGCGAGTACCGAGTGCCGAGTGCTGAGTGACTGGGAGGCATGAGCGATTGTGAGGTATGCCCGAGTGGCAAGAGTGGTTGTGAGGTATGCCCGAGTGGCAAGAGAGATTGTGAGGTATGCCCGAGTGGAATGAGTGAATGTGAGGTTTGCCCGAGGGGCTGTTTATGATTTTATCACTGAGTTGCATCGCATTGGCATGCACACATGACATACAGGCATAGAGATGTATTTTCTTCATGTTGTACAACATCACATCATTCATGATTTCTCACACATTTTTACAGATGGGCATAGTGATGCATTTGTTTTACACGGGTTATCCGGAATAAAAATAAAACATCTTATTTATTATTGAAAAGATTTTTAGGAGACATTATTGTTTTCAAACTATTCATATTTTTTTTGGCAACTTCGGCAAACGATTTGAGTTTTCACTGATGTATTTGAAATGAAGAACTATTATTTGATTTGCCTGAGCATTTTATCTCTGAATTACATCTGATATTATTTGCTTTATGTTGTTGTGGACTATTGGTTGTGGATCCGACCTTGGTAGAAGCTCGTCACTACTTTCAACCTGCGATTAGGTTTGTTACTTACTCAGTACATGTGGTCGGTTGTACTGATACTACACTTCTGCACATTGCGTGCAGATATTGGCTGTTGTTATTGCTGTGCTCGATGGTTGCGGGACTTGAAGATGTACCTACGTTCCTGTTGTAGCTTCCTCTTGTTCAGGGTAGCCTTAGATTTATAAAAGCTCTGTTTATGTATTATTCAAACAGAATATGTATTTATTTCATTTCCGCTTTGTATACTCTATTCTTAGAAGCTCATGATTTGTACTACCAATTCTTGGGGGATGTATAAGATTAAGATGTTTATTCACTTAAATTACTTTAATAATTGTTATTGGAATTGGATAATTGGAAGCTGGCTTACCTAACGGGTAGGATTAGGTGCCATCACGACTAGTTGGATTTTGGGTTGTAACAGCGTGGCTCCCAAACCGATCCCCAAGAAGTTCCGCATGCCCGAAATTCCTAAATATAATGGGACGACCGACCCCAACGAATATGTCACCTCTTATACATGTGCCATTAAAGGGAATGATCTAAAAGACGACGAGATCAAATCCGTATTATTGAAGAAGTTCGGGGAAACCCTATCAAGGGGGCAATGGTATGGTATCATAATTTACCACCTAACTCTATCATTCTTTTGCTATGCTTACAGATTCTTTCGTAAAAGCACATGTCGGAGCCATAAAGGTCGAGACCAGGAAGTCGGACCTTTTCAAGGTAAAGCAAAAAGATAACGAGATGCTAAGAGAGTTCGTATATCGTTTCCAAATGGAGCGAATGGATCTACCACCAGTCATGGACGATTGGGTTGTTCAATCTTTCACTCAAGGACTGAAAGAACGAAGCTCGATGGCTTCATGGCAGTTGAAGCAGAACTTGATCGAGTACCCGGCTGTTACCTGGGCCGATGTACAAAATCGATATCAATCAAAGATTACAGTCGAAGATGACTAGTTGGGTTCTGGGTCCGTTATTAAAAGGGACATCGACCGAGAACCAATGTCGAACAAGGATCAATATCGACTGTATAAAGGAGAAGTGATCGAAGCCGGGGGTCTCGGGGGCTAATGAACAAGAATGGGTTCGACAGGCATATCGGACCTAAGGAAGCACCACGGTTATCAGAATATAACTTCAACATCGATGCATCTGCCATCGTGTTGGCTATGGGACGCATCAAAGATACTAAGTGGCCTCGACCTCTGCAGTCCGATCCAGCCCAGAGAAATCCCAATCAAATGTTCAAGTATCATGGCACCCATGGACACAGAACTGAAGACTGCAGGCAGTTGAGATAGGAGGTAGCCCGGTTATTCAATGAAGGGCACCTTCGAGAATTTTTAAGTGACCGGGCCAAAAACCATTTCAAAAACAGAGATTTCAATAGACAAAACTAACAAGAAGAGCCACAACACATCATCCACATGATCATCGGAGGGATCGATGTCCCCCAGGGGCCGGTGCTTAAACGCACTAAGATGTCGATTGTAAGTGAGAAGCGATCTCAGACTCAGGATTACACACCTAAAGGAACCTTGTCCTTTAGTGACGAAGACGTGGAAGGAATCATGCAACCCAATAACGATGCACTGGTAATATCTGTACTTATGAATAAAACTCAAGTTAAGTGTGTGTTAATTGATCGAGGTAGTTCGGCCAATATCATTCGATCAAGGGTCGTAGAGCAACTCGGTCTACAGGAACATGTCGTGCCCGCAACCCTGGTACTGACCAGATTTAATATGGCGTGTAAAACTACTAAGGGCGAGTTAATCTTGCCAGTAAACGTGGTCGGGATCATTCAAGAAACGAAGTTCCATGTGATCGAGGGTGATATGAGATATAACGCCCTGTTCGGGAGGCCATGGATCCACAACATGAGAGTAGTGCCCTCAACCCTTCACTAGGTTCTGAAATTCCCAACATCGGAGGGAATCAAAACGGTCTACGGGGAGTAACCGGTCACAAAAGAAATGTTTGTCGTCGATGAAATAATTCTGATATCTTCACTATCATCGACAAAGGGATCGGATTCGAAGGGGGAACGGGATACCAAATAGCAATCACAAACGTCAGCCTTGACTTAACTAGAGAATCGAAAGACCGACGAAGGTGATGACTATGGGGTCCCTCGATCCTTCGTGATCCCCGATGATTCCAACGCTACCCAATAAACGGTCGAAGAACTGGAGCAAATCACACTAGTCGAACATCTGCCCGAGCGAAAGGTATACCTAGGCACGGGGTTAGATCCCGAGCTCAGGAAAAAGCTTATTCAATTTCTTATAGCTAACATAAACTGTTTATCTTGGTCCCATCTTGACATAACAGGGATCCAACCGAAAATAACCACTCACAGACTAATCTTGGATCCGAAATTCCATTCGGTAAAGCAAAAAAGAAGGCCCCAGTCCGAGGTCAAACATGCCTTCATCAAGGACGAGTTAACCAAACTTCTTAAAATAGGATCCATTCGAGAAGTAAAATACCCCGAATGACTAGCAAATATGGTGGTAGTCCCTAAGAAGGGAAACAAACTTAGAATGTGTATAGATTATAAAGACCTGAATAAAGCATGCCCTACGAATTCTTTTCCTTTGCCTAATATCGATCGTATGATCGATGCCACGGCCGGCCACAAGACTCTCTGTTTTCTCGATGCCTACTCCGGGTACAACCAGATACAGATGAACCCGAAGGATCGGGAAAAGACCTCGTTTATCACTAAGTACGGTACCTACTGTTATAACGTAATGTCATTCTGTCTAAAATAAATTTGTGCAACTTATCAACGCCTAGTAAACCGAATGTTAAAAAAACAAATAGGAAGATCAATGGAAGTTTATATTAATTACATGTTAGTTAAGTCACTGCGAGCAGAGGACCATTTAAAGTATTTGCAGGAAACTTTCGACATACTGAGGGAGTACAATATGAAGCTCAACCCCCAAAAACGTACATTCGGGGTTGGCTCAGGCAAGTTTCTTGGTTTCATGGTATCCAATCGAGGAAGCGAGATCAACCCCGATAAAATCAAAGTTATTGAGGATATCATGATAGTAGATAATGTAAAGGTCGTGCAGAGACTAACGGGATGGGTAGCCGCCCTAGGACGATTCATTTGAGATCCTCAGATAGGAGCCACCGATTTTTCTCACTACTTAAGAAGAAAAGCAACTTTGCATGGACTTTGGAATGCCAGCAAGCTTTAGAGGAACTGAAGCGGTATTTATCAAGCCCGCCTCTGCTTCATACCCCGAAAGTGGATGAACAGCTTTACTTGTGCTTAATTATCTCAGAGATAGTGGTAAGTGGAGTCCTGATTCGAGAAGAACGAGGTACGCGATTCCCTATTTATTATGTCAGTCGGAACTTAGGCGAGGCCGAAACTAGGTATCCACACTTAGAAAAATTAGCGCTTGCTTTAATAAGCGCATCTAGGAAACTAAAATCATATTTCCAATGTCATCTGATACATGTTGTAACAACTTGTCCTCTTTGAAGTATTTTGCACAAACCCGAGATTTCGGGTCGATTAGCCAAATGGGCCATAGAAATCGGCAGGTACGATATTAAGTATCGACCCCGAATCGCTATCAAATCTCAAATCTTGGCGGACTTTGTGGCTAACTTTACGCCGGCCTTCGTACCCGAGATTGAAAAAGAACTACTGATAAAATCGGGTACCTATCTAGGAGAATGGATCCTCTTTACGGACAGAGCCTCGAACGCAAAGGGGTCCGGACTAGGCATCGTACTAAAATCACCCACAGGTAATGTAGTTAGACAGTCTATCATAACTACAAAATTGACTAACAAGGAGGCCGAGTATGAGGCCATGATTGCAGGTCTCGAACTAGCTAGAAGCTTGGGAGCGGAGGTCGTAGAGGCTAAGTGTGATTCCCTCCTCATGGTAAACTAAGTTAACGAGATTTTTGAAGTCCGAGAAGATCGAATGCAGAGGTACTTGGATAAATTACAGGTGACTCTATATCGATTTAAGGAATGGACTTTGCAACATGTACCCCGAGAACAGAACAGCGAGGTCGACGCCCTTGCAAACTTAGGTTCATCGGTCGAAGATGACGAAATCAACTCGGGGACTGTCGTACAACTCATAAGATTGGTGATCGAAGAAGGTCACGTCGAGATAAACTCCACGAGTCAAACCTGGATTGGAGAAACAAATATATAGAGTACTTCAAGAACGAGAAGCTTCCATCAGGTCTAAAGGAATCGAGTGCTCTGCGCATAAAGGCAGCACGGTTCACCCTGTCCAAAGACGGAACGCTGTTTAGAAGGACGTTCGATGGACCATTGGCAATATGTTTGGGATCAGGAGATACCGATTACATCCTACGGGAAATTCACGAAGGCACTTATGGAAACCATTCCGGTGCCAATTCGCTGGTCCACAAAGTAATCAGAGCAGGGTATTATTGGACCAATATGGGCAAAGATGCAAGGGAGTTCGTTCGAAAATGTGACAAATGCCAAAGGCATGCACCCATGATTCATCAACCCGGGGAGCTACTTCACTCAGTCCTATCTCCATGGTCTTTCATGAAATGGGAAATGGACATCGTCGGCCCCCTCCCATCGGCCCTAGGTAAAGCTCAGTTTATTTTATTTATGACTGATTATTTCTCTAAATGGGTTGAAGCACAGGCTTTCGAGAAAGTGAGAGAAAAAGAAGTGATAGACTTCATTTGGGACCACATCATATGTCGATTCGGGATGCTATCCGAGATTGTATGTGATAATGGAAAACAATTCATCGGCAGCAAAGTAACTAAATTTCTCGAGGATCACAAGATCAAAAGGATCCTATCAACACTGTATCATCTCAGCGGGAACAGACAAGCTGAATCGACCAACAAAACCATCATCCAAAATCTTAAGAAGAGATTGACCGACACTAAAGGAAAATGGAGAGAAATACTACCCAAGGTCTTATGGGCATACCGCACAACATCGAAATCCAGTACCGGAGCAACGCCATTCTCGTTGGTTTATGGCGCTAAAGCTCTAATCTCGGTTGAGGTCGGAGAACCTAGCATCAGGTTTCGATATGCAACAAATGAGTCGAATAACAAGACCATGAATACGAGCCTGGAATTGTTGGACGAAAGACGAGAAGCTTCTCTCGTCCAATTGGCCGCCCAAAAATAGCGGATCGAAAGGTACTATAATCGAAGAACCAATCTTCGACATTTTAAAATCAGGGACTTAGTGCTAAGAAAAGTCACCCTTAACACCCGAAATCTGAATGAAGGGAAACTGGGTCTGAACTGGGAAGGACCGTATCAGGTTCTCGAAATCGTCGGAAAAGGATCCTACAAGCTCGGTGTGATAAACGGAAAACAACTACCGAGCAATTGGAACGTATCACACCTAAAACGATACTACTGCTAAGGTACGACCCTCCCATGTTCATTTGTATTTCGAAATTAACCCTTTCAGGTGTTCGACCAGAAACATGGATGGATTCTTCAACTCGAAGCCTTTAGGTCTGAAAGCACGCGTTGCACTCTTTTTTTCTTAGACCGGTTTTGTCCCAAATGGGTTTTTCGGCGAGGTTTTAATGAGGCAACCATTGATCGTGCTAACTTAGAACAATTCAACAGTATCCGAGGCCTCTTTACAACCAACCTCGAATACTGGGGGGCATTGCCCTCAAATATTTCAAGTTCGATGCAAGAAAGTTACTTCATGGCAACAGGGTCTTGATAGGAAAACATCGTAAGGGCCAAATGGTCAAACGAACCATGCCCGCGTAGTTTGCTCGAGCCCTGGCACAAAACATGAACACATGTCTAATTACTTATAAAGAGAAATTTCTTCTTTACCGATATCTCATATCTCAGAAAGATTCTTCTACTTCATGTTCTCGATCTATTATGTAAACAGGCTTAAGGGACGACCATGACCAGAGTTCGAATGATTACCCCATAAATCAGGGACTGCCATCCGAAAAATCAACGAGATCAAGCTCTATAAAGCCTAAGGGCTACCTTAACTCGAGTTCGAGCAAACCCTCACTCGACTACAAAGCCTAGGGGCTACCTTAATTCGAGTTCGAGCAAACACTCACTCGACCACAAAGCCTAAGGGCTACTTTGCTTCGAGTTCGAGCAAACCCTCACTCGACCATAAAGCCTAAGGGCTACGTTGCCTCGAGTTCGAGCAATCTCTCACTCGACCATAAAGCCTAAGGGCTACATTGCTTCGAGTTCGAGAAATCATCCTCACTCGACTACAAAGCCTAAGGGATACCTTAACTCGAGTTCGAGCAAACCCTCACTCAACTACAAAGCCTAAGGGATACCTTGATTTGAGTTCGAGAAATCATCCTCACTCGACTACAAAGCCTAAGGGCTACCTGAACTTGAGTTCGAGAAAATCCTTACTCGACTACAAAGCCTAAGGGCTACCTTAATTCGAGTTCGAGCAAACCCTCACTCGACCATAAAGCCTAAGTGCTGGTTTTTACTTCGAGTTCGAGTAAACACTCACTCGACCATAAAGCCTAAGGGATGTTTTTCACTTCAAGTTCGAGCAAACGCTCACTCGACCATAAAGCCTAAGGACTGTCTTATACTTCGAGTCCGAGCAAGCACTCACTCGACCATAAGGCCTAAAGGCTACACTAGTTCGATTTTGATCAAATTATCTGAACCGGGGCCTTAGGATACAAACTTCACAATTCTATAAGGCAGAAAGGAAGAAAGTTTTTATATACATGTCAAAATCATTTACAAGTGCAACATAGCCAGATCAAATTTCTTTACAAAAGACCAAAACGGTCTTATAAGAAACATAAAAATACTAAAAGACTTAGTCCTCTCCGGGAGCAGCACGTTCGCCCTCGAAGCCCTCTTCACTTTTAGATTCACCCGCACTCCCGGTATCATCATCATCAGGAAAGGCCAACACTCTAGCTTCGGCTTTAAGCTCCTTAGCTTTCTCGATCCCGACTGTTAGATCGAAGCCATGAGCATGAATCTCTTCAAGAGTCTCCCTTCGAGACTAGCATTTATCATGCTCAGTAACCCAGTTTGCCTGAGCAGCCTCAGCAATCTCTTTTGGTTGAACTTGAGCAGCTTCGGCATCAGATCGATAAATGGCCACCATTACATCAGTATTGGCCATGGTTTTCTTGACCTCCGATTTGCCCACGACAAGTTCTGTGGCCAATCTCTCTCGATCAGAATTTGCTGAGCTCAACTAAGACTGGAACTCCTCGATTTTCTTGGCTTGCACCAAGGCTTTCTCTTTCAAGCTTCGGAGTTGGGCCTCAACCGAAGCCAGTTGAGTTCGGGCAGTCTCCTTTTCTAAGGCGAGGCGGTCCATGTTCTTCTTCCATTCCCCGACCTCCGATTTCACTACGTCCACTTCAGCACGAAACTGCCTAATCACATCGAACTTTTGCTCGACCTACGGGACCGAATTATTAGCCATCACTCCCGAGTCAATATCATTAAATTCAAAGATTCTTTGTACCTGCTAGGCCAGCTCAGCTTGTTCTTTCCGAGATGTTTCCAGCTCAGCCCGAAGTCCTTTTACTTCTCATTATCTCTGCTCACTTATAAGCTTTAAGGCATCACTCTCCTTAGTAAGCCTTCAAACTTCGGCTTCATACCGGCTCAACTCCCCTCGAGATTGGAAATATACCTCGTGATGAAGCACAAAAGCCTACAAAAATAAGAAGGGATTATACAAGGAAAGAAAAACACAATAATGAAAATTGGCAAAGAAAGTATGAACTTACCCGATTTAGGGCATGTTGGGCTTCGTTAAAAAGGCAAGGCGCTCCCACCTCGCTCGAGCTCTTTTTCGGAGCCTCCAAGTTACTCGGACTGATGACATCTTCTACCCCGATAAAATAACCACGGAAAGGATCCTCCCCTCCATGGACTCCTTCCCCGTAACAAGTCTTCATAGCTTGAGCGTCACGTATCATCGATTGGGAAAAAAAAGGGAAAGAGGGGGAATCCCCGATCTCTATCACCCCGATTAGGTCTTTTTGAGTGCCGCCTCCGTCTTGGGGAGCCTCAAGCTCGGTTTGTACACCGGCATCCATCGCCTCTTCGACGGTCTTTTTACCCCGAGTTAAAACGTCCTCGGTCTCCCTCGGCTCGGGAACTTGGGTCGAAGTCTCCTCCTCAACCTCATCAAGCCTGGACGGAGCAGTATCAACTTCCACTGAGACCAAAGTATTTTGAGTATCGGTGCTAGCTCGTGCATGGGCCAGCAGCCCGAAATCACTTTCTTCTTCTTCTTCTTCTTCTTCTTCATCCCTTAAACTCAGGACCGACTCCATAGTCAACGGGATTGTGTTCACCTTGGGTTTATGAGCCGCTCTCTTTTTGGGTTTTTGACCCTCGGAGTCCGAGGCCCTTTTTCTCTTAATCACCTTCTCTGATTTTGAGATAGGCGGTAAAACTTCTTCTTCACGTGATGGGAGTCTCATAACCGCATATTTTTCGAGACCTACAAAGAAAGAAAAGTAAGTAAAACTTATGCTTGAAAAAATATTTGAACAATAAGCAAATCGGTGAGCCAAGAAGAATGTTTACCATGAGTACGAGCCTCTCACCAGCCCTTTGACAAATCACGCCATGCGCGCTCGGCATATGTCGATGTCGAAACCAGGCTCCTGACCCAGTTTTCGAGATGAGAAACCGCACCTAGCATCCAAGCAACGACTGTGTCGAGAAAAACACTGATAAGAAAAGATAAAGAAGTAAAAACAACAAAAACTGAAAACGGAATCACACTTACGGTTCATATTCCATTTCTCGGGAAATGGCATACTCTCAGCCGGGATTAGGTCTGAGGTCTTCACTCGAACAAACCGGCTCATCCAACCCCGATCTTTGTCTTCATCTATGCTCGAGGTGAACGCCTTGGTGTCCCGACATTGAAGCTTTATCATCCCACCTAGGTAAAGACGAGGGCTATATAATCTTACGAGGTGGTCGAGGGTGAAGGGAAGCACGTCGATTTTTCTCACAAAGAAACGGAGCAGTATTACAATCCTCCAGAAAGAAGGATGTATTTGGCCGAGGGTCACTTGGTACTTCTTGCAGAAGTCGATGATGACCGGATCGAGGGGATCCAGCGTGAAAGGATAAGTGTAAATACTCAAGTACCCTTCCATATGGGTAGTGATCGCTTCCTCCGATGTCGGTATCACAACCTCTTTATTTTCCCAACCACAATATTTCTTTACCAAATCAAGAAGGCTTTTGGGTATCGAGCATATATATCTCGATACCGTCTCACATCGACCAGCAACCGATGAGGTTTTCTCGACCTTAAAGTCGAAATCGATAACACATCCCCCGGGAACGAGTTATTCAAGGCATGGCTCCACCACCGGTTTCTCACCGGTCGGCCGAGATGAGGAAGCAGCCTCTTTCTGAGGAACGGTTTTAGATATCTTGGCATCTAAATTTTCAAGAACATAGAAGATGGGAAATTGAAATATTTTGGTGTTTGGTGAAGAACAAGCAAAGAAATTTTTAAACCTGGAAATAGAAAACTTTGGAGAAGGCGAAGAACTGTGAAGGTTGGAATGAGAAGAGTTGAAGGTAAAGGTTTAAAATAATGAAGAAGGGAGGCTATTTATAGATTTCACAATGACGGTTCAAAATTGGCAGTGACCGACTATCGACTGACGCGCATTTAATACCTTGGTAACTGAACCGACGGGACATTTGTCACATATGTCACAATCGGGCTCGACGCAGACGTCAGTGTGTATCTAGTCAGAGGTTGAAAACTCATATCGTTTCTCGCCACATTCTTTCCGAAAAAATGAGGGGACTATCTGTATACGGTCAAAATCGAGTTTGCCCTTTGTGTGATTAATCGAGATTAGGGCATGATGGACCGAGGTTCATTATTGTAATATCGAGCTGATGTGAAGTCGGGATGCTGAGTTCGAGCCCTAGAAACCGACCAAGGTCGGGATCAGCCAAGATCGATATTGAACCCAGATAGAGGTCGAGCAAATCGAGACCGATCGAGACCGAGATCGAGCCCAGATAGAGGTCGGGCGAATAAAGGCCGATCACGATCGAGAGCGGCCGAGTTCGGGCTCGAGCCAAGGGACAAAAGAGCCGTTATAATCGCACTTGGGGAAAGAATCTTGGCGAAAATCAAGGAAAAGTCAATTAATTAATCTATCATGGGATCCCACTATATATTTTTAATTATATCCAAAGTAAAATTCCTCCACTATATATGAATTATTCACAGATTCATTCATATATTCATACACTCTCATATTCAATTCATACACTCTCATATTCAAACATTATTGAGATTTACATAGTATCTAGCAAATATTATCCTTTTTGGGGCTTTTGATATTGATTTATCTTGTTAATTTATAAATCATTCTCTACTCAATTTGGGTTTGTATTCATTCCTTTTTACAGTCAATATTCGATATATACAGTCATTCTCTACTTTTTTTTCCGATTTGTACCAAGTTATACCACGTATCCTTAGAAACACGTATAAATTCAACTCTATCCGCTTTTCGGGTAAATACATATCAAATCACGCCATCTATAAAATTTCCATATGTTCCAAGTGAGAAAGAGAAGAGAAGCATCCTCTTCGACTATTTATGGAATAAAAAGAAAATTTAAGCAAAAAATATATATTTATTATTGTTAGTTGGTTGGAAAAGATACTGAGCATCGTCTAAATAATAGTAGTAGATATTTTAAGTTGGGTGGATTCGCTAACAAAATAACTTCTTTATTTTTGGTTTCCCGCCCGATATTCGGTATCCGAATTGGGGCCCGGCTATATTCAGGTTTGTGATAGGTAAAGCTCCATTCGGGGAAAGTGCTCCTACCAAGAATTTTTCCATACCCAGGGTTCGAACCCGAGACCCCTAATTAAAGGAGGAGCAACCTCATCCGCTGCACCACATCCTTTGGTGGTTACAAAATAACGTTTGTGTGTGCGTTAGTAGAAATGGGAGAAGAAAGAACTACGAAAACAATTAGATTTCTTAGAATATCCCTGAACTAATAAAAATCGGTTTAAAAAGTCACTTTATTTTATTTTTTAGCTAAAAAGTCATTCAATTTTGCTCGTTGTGAGTAAAAAGCACTCTATGCTTTTAGGGCACATTACATTTGATATTTTTCTTTTCAATCTAACCATTAAAAACACCAATTTAGTATGTTTGCCTGATTTTAGGAAGATCTCAATTTCTACCTCTAGTTTTATTTTTGGTGAAATAAAGAGGGTTGCTGCTACTACCACAATCCCACCAAGATATGTATAGTTCACCGCTTCATTTTCATACTACGTCTCCAATTAGTGTTTGAGTGATTGATACAATTCTTTTCCATTATTGATAATCCATTCCAAAAGGTGGAGCTGGCAAGCAAGGGCGAATTTAGTGGAAAGATTACGGGTTTACGTGAATTCAATATTTGTCAATACTATGTATTTATATTAAAAATTACTACTTGTATAAGAATATTTTACTTTAAATCCAATTCATTTGTCTGTATATTATTGTATATTAACTTGAAATCGCATTAGAAACCCATAAAGTTAAAATCATAAATCCGTACTCGCAGCATGCCTTTCACTAATTTTAGAAGGTTGCAGTTAATGGTTTTTCATTTCTTGCATTTTTGGCCCATTCGTTATATGATCAACGACATCACTATACAATTTTTGCCACTTGTAGATTTTTCACAAGCTTATCGTACTTTGTGGACAAGGAATTTGAGGGTCTTCATCCAGCTCAAAGGTGACAGCAAACACATAAATCTCATTTTGTTCTTTCTTTCTCTTTTGTACTTTTAATTTCTAGCCGAAATAGACCTCACAATATATTAGGGCAAGTGCACAAATAACCATTCTCAAAGATGTTATTTAGAGATTAATTAGTATTTATTTTATCCTGAAATTTTAAATTAAATATCTTAACTTCAGGACGATTCAAGACATTTTTGTCTCAAAAAATTGAACTGCAAAATTAAAATTTAGGACGCACTGGCTAATTACTAAATAGCAGCTCTTTAGATCGAGTCATTTCTACCAATATATTGGTATAAGTCTTGGACTGAGTTTTCCTTGCGACTTGTCTTTAATCTGCAGACTGCAAGTGGTGCCACATTGTCATATGAGCAAATGTGTGGATTCAGGATTTGAAGTTTATAATATGTATTGTGACCTCAATTTAATATCCAATGATACTTGATTGTACTGTAAAAATATTTATAATTTTTTAGTGAATTTCTTTATATATATATATATATATATATATATATATATATATATATATATATATATATATATATATATATATATATATATATATATATAAAAGCAAAAGTTATTGGGTTTTCATTAACCTATATATTGTACTCTAAATTGGAGGATTTTGGTGCGGTTTTTTTGTTCGTGTTTTAGTTGATTGTTTCAAAATTTACATTTTCATACTAAATTCGCACATATTGCTACAAAGTAATGGTTAGTATACAAGTAATTTACGTTCATAAATTTTAATTCATGATCCGTCATATAGTCTGTGTAAGCGGTTGTGTAATTCAAGTTGCATAAGAAAATAAAATAATAAAGGAATTCGAACACAAAATTGGAGTTACTGGGCAAGCCCGAGTATTAAACGTGATGCTTATTTATGCAGTTGAACGTTTGAAGTGCAAGCCTCACAAAACAAAGTTTCACATGTGAGCCTCAAGTGTTAGTGGATCAAGCTGGACTATCAGCATTAGACCAAATTCTCCATCCAAAAAAATTGTGAAAATAATACGGGCTACCCATTTTTCGGATTGATAATTGAAAAATAACCAACATTTGCAAAGTCATTGAAAAATAGTTACTATTTTGCTTCAACACGAAAAGTTCTAGCATAATATACTGGAGATTGGAGCACATGTGTATAAATTTTTAGTCCAGCATATTATGCTGAAACTCCAGCACACGAAAAGTTCCAGCATAATATACTGGAGATTGGAGCACATGTGTATAAATTTCCAGTCCAACATATTATGCTGAAACTCCAGCACACGGAAAGTTCTAGCATAATATACTGGAGATTGGAACACCTGTATATGAACTTCTAGCATATTATGCTGGAACTCCAACATGTTATGAAATTCCAGCATAATATACTGGAGATTGGAGCACATGTGTATGAACTTCCAGTATATTATATTGGAACTCCAACACATTATGAAATTCCAGCATGTTATGCTGGAAGTTCACATGTAAAAAATTCGAACTCTAACATATTATGTTAGAATATTTTCCGAATTTTGAACAGTGTGTTTGTTCAGATTTATCTTTACATGAAAAGTGGCTAAATTTCGTTTACTTTTGAAATTGTGGCTATTTTTCAATTACTACTTGTAAATATGACTATTTTTGAATTTCACCCCCAAAAAAGCCCTTGACAAGCTCTAATGACTTGGACTTAAGTTTGAAATTGACAGCAAAATCATGGGCCTACTCAGACTTGGTACCAATACTCGGCCCAAGCCCAAAACCCCCACAAGAAATACCTCATCTAGTGGGTCCCACATGTTGATAGAAAACCACCAATGGAAAATAAATAGAACTATAAAACCGACAAACAATTTTCACGTCCAACTAAGAGGTTGTGATTTCGAGTCACCCCAAGAGCAAGGTGAGGAGTTCTCGGAGGGAGTTAACCGAGGGTCTATCGAAAACAGTCTCTCTACCCTAGGATAGGGGTAAGGTCTGCGTACAACCTACCTTCCCCAGACCTCATTAGTGAGATTATACTGGGGTGTTGTATAAAACCACCTACTACAGATCTTTTGTACATTCCGCAGCACAAGTTGTACATGTCCTTTTCTGATAATAAGGTCAAATTTTCTTTTTCAGATTCCAACTGCCTAACGAATCTAATTCCCAATTTTACCCTCCATCTCTTAAGTCACACGTCCTCATCTAATGGCTATAAATTAAACACATAACAAAAAAACACTTATAAAAAAGTAAGGTCAAAGAAAACACTATAAAAAAGGTGACAGTTTTGCAAAATCCTGTGGATTCCTTCTCTTTAAAACTAAACCCCATATTCCACCTACAAAATTTTAGCTGACAATTTCAAGAAAACCATGGGCAGTTTTATTTAGCCAACACAAAACCAAGAAACCTCCCTTAGCTAAAACCAGCTGCTCAATTTTTGTATAAACCCCTCGAGCAAATCCATTCATAGTATATTCCACCCTCAAAAAAATCAACTAACCAACCCTCTCTTTCTTTCTTGCACTTTTAGCTAGCTTTTACTTCAAAGTTTTAAACTTTTGTTCAGTGCAAAAAGAAGTCTTGGTACATTGTGATGTTTACTTAACCTTCTCTCATTTTAGCCTTTTAATTCTTGGGTTTTGAGGTACTTTTGTTCTCTGTAATATTTCTTTATTTTTCCTTCTGGTTTTGGTCCCATCTATTTTTCTTGTTTGGCACATAGGATTAAAATGTGTACATTTGAATTGTGAAGTGATAGTTGTTTATCATAAGATTTTGCTTAGTGGGGTTTTCAAGATTTTGATTTTTTTAAAATTATTTTGATGGATTCTAGTAGTATATATTCAAATATAGGTCCTGGTATGTTAGGATTAGAAATGTCACTACACCATCAAGTCCCTCAACAAAATCCTCACCACATGCAACAACAACAACAACAACAACACCCCACCCACCCCCACCACCAACCCCCACCCCCACTCCACCCCATAGTTTCATATGGACATCAAGAAACTGAAAACCAACAACAACAATCTTTGAGACAAGGTTTGCCATTTGGTAACAAGGCTAAAAATCAAAGCTTGACATTTAGTGACGAGGATGATAACAACAGTGTTGAAGATGGGAAGAGGAGCAAAACCTGTCCTTGGCAAAGAATGAAGTGGACTGATAATATGGTAAGGTTATTAATTATGGTAGTTTATTATATTGGTGATGAAGTTGGTTCTGAATTAAATAATAATAATAATGATACTACTAATGGTAAGAAAAAAGGTGGTGGTAGTGTAGGGGTTTTGCAAAAAAAGGGAAAGTGGAAATCAGTTTCAAGAGCAATGATGGAGAGGGGATTTTATGTATCACCACAACAATGTGAAGATAAATTCAATGACTTGAATAAGAGGTATAAAAGGGTTAATGATATTCTTGGAAAAGGGACAGCTTGTAGAGTTGTGGAGAACCAAAATTTGCTTGAAACAATGGATCATTTATCATCAAAAATGAAAGAAGAAGTTAAGAAATTGTTGAATTCTAAGCACTTGTTTTTTAGGGAAATGTGTGCTTATCATAATAGTTGTGGTCATAATACTAGTACTGGTGGTAGCGGTGGTAGTGGAAATGTTCAACTTTCAACAGAAGTGGCTGTTGAGGCTAATTCTCAAGCTCAGAAGAGGTGCTTACATTCGTCGGAAAATGCAAGAATTGGGGTTCATTTAGAAGAAGGGCCTAAAATGGCTAAAGGGAAAAGTGTAGACGATGATCAAGAAGACGATGAGGAGGACGAGGATGAAGATGAGGAGGAGGACGACGATGATGAGGTGAGTGGTGCGAGAGGAGGACATGACCACCATCATAACCATAGCCACGAGGACGACGATGACATGGACGAAAGATCAAGAAAGAGTCAACGAAAGTCGGGTTCTTTATCGCCAATGGTACAACAATTGAGTACTGAATTAGCTAATGTAATTCAAGATGGAGGGAGGAGTTCAGTTGAGAAGAGACAATGGTTGAAAACTAGAATGGTACAATTGAAGGAACAACATGTTAGCTATTTATGTCAAGCGTTTGAGCTGCAAAAGCAAAGGTTGAAATGGGAAAAATTTACAAGTAAGAAGGAAAGGGAAATGGAAAAGGAGAAGCTTATAAATGAGAGGAAAAAAATGGAGAATGAAAGAATGGTGCTTCTCCTTAGGCAAAAAGAGCTTGAGCTTCTTGATTTTCATCAGCATCAGAATCATAATAATAGAAATAGTGACCCTTCTTCTGTAACAGGATGAAAAATTGAAACAATACTAGTAGCAGCAGACAGATTAGATAACAATGTGTAGATAATCATATGCTTTTACCTTGTATTTTTTCCAAATTTTAGTCTTGAATCAAGTTTTTGATGTAAAATCTAAGTTTGAAGAAAACTTGCATCTAGCTTCTATATAGTCTTAAATTATCAAGTTCCTAGTACTCCTTAACTTGTCTGTTCTGTTTTTACTTTAATCTATGTGAATCGAAATTTTTGTTTTCTTCGAATTGTATGTAGCCCGGTGCATACAACTACTACATTATAATTTATCACCAATCACCAATCACCAAATAAAGATAAGTGAAGATTGTATTAGTCATCAAATCAAGGTAATGAACAATTAACTAGAATGTATTTTTTTAATTGAGAAATTTTAAAAAGAAAGCACGGCCAGTGGGACTCGAACCCACAATCGCTTGATTAGAAGTCAAGCGCCTTATCCATTAGGCCATGGGCGCTTCTTGTGGAAATCTCATTGTTTTGTATATATATAACTGTGTATAAAACTTATTGATTCATTAAACTATTCGAGCAAGGTGAGATCTACAGTATAAATTATCATTGTCCATGTTTCATTTAAGTTCTCTCACTCAAATATTTTTAAATTTTAGTTTCTCTATATTAGAAATTGAAAATTCCACCAATGCTATATAAGCTAACAATGCTAACAGAAAAAAAAGAAAACCAGAGTTCCAAATCTAAAATAATGATTGTCCTTCTTTTGAATGAAAGGAATAATAACATATTGCACTTATTTTTTTTGCTTCAGAAGACATATTTTATATGTTAACTAGCTGATATAAAATGTGACCCTTCTTCTCAGTTCCTAGTTTGAAGGATCATTAACTGTAGCACATAGTATTTTTGTTACTGAAACAACGTAAATGGTTAGTAGGTAGCCGAGTGTATCTCTGTTTCATGAACATTCCTGTAGTGTTTACTACTATCCTAGTACTTTGTTATACCTAGAACTTTAGTACCACCTGTAGATTTTTTTTTTTTTTTTGCTTCGGTTCCTTATCATCTGATGTTATAGATACTTATTGTTAATGCTTACTTTTTCATCTCTCCACCTTCACCAGTAAGTTTTGCGTTCACACTACCCTCCTCAAACCCTACTTGTGGAATTATACTGGGTTTGTTTTTGTTGTCGAAGCGACGTGAATGAAAACATACTTGCAAAAACTTTATTACTAATATCTCAACTTTAATCAAGTTTCTTCAGGAGAATAAGCTCCAAATAGAACATGAACATCTCCATAACACAGGGGAGGGCAAATGAACAAGACTCCTATACCTGATATTAGAAAAGAAGCACCAAAATAATTTTGATGTTTTCAACTACTGCAAGTTCTGTCGAAAAGAATTGCCCAGCATACAACTATAAGGAGGATAATTAAGCCTAACGCATTAATCTTCAAGCTCAATAATCTTAACCACTGATGCATCTCCAACTTTCTGGCAAATGACAACTCGATCGTGGGACTTTACAACTCCCGAAGCCTTCCCATGATCAAGAGCAACTTTCAGCACTGACTCATTTGATGCGTTTGTAGACTCGGCCTATGGAAAGAATAAGTAGCTCAGTTAGGCCCAGCGGAAATAAGAAACATGTTTCATGTTCATAATAATCATTGGAAAGTCCGAGCAACATAAATGCAAACAGAAAATATGGAGCACCAAGATGACGAGACTTACAGGATGTCGAGGATCAGCAAGCATTGGGAAAAGACCTCTAACAATAAGAGATTGCCTTGCCTGGGTATGGAGAAGTTGAAAAATACAAAAAACCGTCAGCTTCAATGTCATAAAAACAATACGGAAATTGCATATACTTGTTTGGCCAATAAGTATTTGCAAATAGTGAAATTCAGTAATTGAACTTCAAGTGAAATACTGAAACACTAGTGAATCATTGAACAATAAAAGTTGAACAATAATAAGTAATGAAGCAGAAATATATCAATTAAACAATGTTATGTGAGGAAAAGAATAGTCATTCTCAATCAAATGCATTGAAGATGTCTGAACACCATGAGCTGGATTTGATTCTTGAACAGACTTGATTATAAAGGGGATACCTCAAATGCACCGGTGAAACTCCACTTCAATTGATTTGTCTTGAGTCGAGGAATTACAACAGACAATACTGGCATTGTTGGCCTATATTTGGCTATCAATCTGTGCACATGAACATGACAATTTACAGCTCTTATAAAGAAATAGATAGTAGAAATTCTAAGAAATCTAGAAAGAACAGAGAGACTACCGTGCTGCCCTTCCAGATGAAGTGAAGCAAATAATTACTGATGCTTTCACCTTAATTGCAGCCCGCACCTAAAAAGAGGAAGTGATTAAAATTCCAGAAGTCTCTCCTCATTCCAAGAAAGGGAGTTGTGTTCAAAAGAATACCGCAGAGGAAGCAATTGATTCCAGGTGCGTCATGGGCTCCCCAACAAATTTGACTGTCTTCTTGAAATATAGATCTTGGTTAAAAACCTTCTCGGCCTGCACGGAATTTGATTGTTAATTAGGGCCACTGGTATTACTCTCCGAAACAGAAAACCAGAAAGTGGTAATTGCTACACTATGAGGGGGTGGGACTAAGTGTATCCCTCATCCCGAAAGGTGATGCTGAAGATATACTAATATGCCATAAATCTTTTACAAGTCAGGACCATACTGAGAAATGTCTTTTGATACATCAAAGCGTCAACGAACCAATTACTGATATCTTGACAGGAAAAAAGTGTTCAAATGGAAAATAGTGTAGAATGTTCTCTTAATTCAACACAAAGGATCAAGATAAAATGAAACTCACCTCGGCACAAATTCTTCCAACAGTAGAAATAGTCTCGATTGGGTATAATCCACGTAGAGTCTCAGCACCAAGAAGAATTGCATCAGTTCCTGCACAAATGTTGAATTGTCAAAAACTCTATCAGAAACAAACTAACAAGATGTTGCATAAAGGATGACAAAAGGACTCCAAATCTTCAGAGGTAATAAAGGCAAGATTACCATCCAAGACAGCATTAGCAACATCTGTTGCTTCAGCACGAGTTGGCCTAAGATTGTCAGTCATACTATCAACAACACGTGTTACTACAGCAGGCTTGCCAGCCATGTTACACTTGTGAACAGCAGCCTTCTGGAATAAGAACACCTGTATAACACTCAAAAATTAGCCAAATAAGAACCCTACAAGGAAATCTGCTTCTTGTTTGTCGTCATCCTCTACTCCATAACATTTTGCTACACACAAGAGATGGAACGGAATGTTTTACAAACTTTCCTGATCACTTACAAGAAATCTAACTTAATCATGCCTCTTCGGAAATTATTTCACAAAGGAATATTTTATTCTAATGAAGCCTGAGGTTGTCGTTAACAAAAGTTTCATATCCATCAGTGCAATGACTTCATCTTCTCATAGAAAAATTCCCAGAAATAAGATGGAATATCATTTGAAAGTTTTTCCTTAGTATTGCGGACTCCTGGTCAAGTACCGTTTGATGATTACCTCATGTACTCCTTATGCAATGAGTAGATTAGCTAAGTTCAATTCCATGATCATTACGCCTTGAGCATCTGATTCAAACCTTTTTAGTAAAATCCTTACTGCTAAATACTAGAGGTGAAACAACACATTTGAATTTCCCATCCTTTTTTTAGGTCTCATTTATTCAGGCATTCATCTTATCACATCTATTTATATCGAAAAGAAGACTCATAGGTTAAATTTTTTACCTCTGTTTACATGATACTGCAATCAAATGAACTCGTAATATTTAACCCCAACATGTATGAATTTTTTCTGAGATATTTATAATCAGATCATCCGTTCACAGTTCAAATTCCATGATGCCCATTATTTGGCAAATTTCACTTATGCAACAAGTATTAACACAGATACCAGTCCCGGTGTTTATGGCTAGTTGGCAGGCACATTTTCTATTTATACATTTATATGCTGCAAATGTCGACTGGAAAGTAAACTGCATCAAGAGGGCCACCGCTTATACACGATTTACAAAAGAAGATGCCTGAATTTTGCAGAAGATAACTTACCTTCTCTGGTGGGAGATCTATACCAAGGTTTCCACGCGAAAGGATGATGCCATCAGCCTCTTGGAGTATCTCATCAAAATGTGTCAACCCCTATGTGTATCACCCAATGAAGGAAGTGAATTGCAAGCATTGCAGATTTCATGATAATTCAACGACCAATCTCACAAAGAATTATCCAGACGAAAAAGAAAAAGATCAGACAGAAGATAATAGTTTAGCATCTAACCTCGACGCTTTCGATTTTGGCGAAGATCTGAGTTTGGCCTAGATCACCCAGCTTAGATAAGAATTCACGTGCCTGATTTAAGAAAAATATACCAATGAGGTTGATTTGGTATTCAAACTGTTGCGAACGTAAATAAATAATGTTGTCCTCTCTTCACAGCTTAGCGTTTAGATGAGGTGGTCACATAAATGAACATGCTATCAAAGCAGAAAGTTCATAAGTCAAAGATTCGAGCCTCACTACTAAGAAACAAAAATGTTTCCACATACTTGGCCAAAGAAAAGAATCAAACATATGTGTGGGCGTGTTACATACCTATACAACAAAATAAAAAGAAAAATACTCTCTATAGAACCTTAAGCTTTTAGACGAGGTTGTCATACAAATTCAACACAAACCATCATCAATGACACGATGATTGCGAATCATCAATGTGGTCTAAAGAATCCAAGAAAATTGAACAACAAAAGGAAATAGATATAAAACTGTGCAATCATTACCTCACGAACATCCTCAGCATGCCTGGTAAATGATAATGAAAGAAAATCAATTTTGTTTTGGGCACCCCATGTGCTAATAACCTGATTCAATTAACATACCAAAAACACCACGATCAATTTAAAAGGATCGCTGCAGAAAGCCATTAACAATGCAGAAAATAGAGAATTAAGTAGCTTGAGGGAGGGAATTCGGCATAACTCAAAGATAATATGCTTGCATTAACATTGAGGTAGTATAGTCAATAGCACATATACCGAAGATAAAGAGGAACCCCTAAAACTCTTTTCAAGTGTAACATAAGTTAAAATTTCTATTCCTAGAAAAAGGACATAATTTTGTCACAAGCAAGGTAGTCAATGTGGACCTTGAATATGGGATGAGTATAAATACTGTTGAATGTGCTTAAATAAAAGCTATTGGCTGAATGTTGCTAAAGAAAAGTGGGAAGATAGGGAGACGAAACTATTGGTGCTTCCATCAACCCATGTTTACCTAACTAAAGAAAGAATCACACCCATCTTAAGACTCATCTGATTCAGACAAACTAACCACAAAGCCCTATTACATTTTCTATAAAATAGATGAGAAAATTTGACACTTTTATAAGTGCCCAAGTCCCAACAATTGACGGACATACATACTCAACCCCCAAGTCTCGCAGAAATTTTTCCATAACCATGTCGGCATGTAACATGAACTTCAGTATATGCACACGTAATAACAGGATGAGTTTTATCAGTTCTCTAAAGTTTGAGCAACTTACCTCCTTATCTTTATCTGAGAGGGTAGGTAAATCAATATGAATCTGAGAAGCATGTAGAGTGAACAATGACCCGGTTAATGTGGCAGAGTTCTTTACCACGCAAACTACATCATCCCCTTTCACTTCATCTACCTGTGCAACCACATTTAAACCTTATACTGCTTTCTTACTGGAGCAGCAAAAGTGTAATAATTGTGCAGTTAACACATTGCAAAATCTACTCATCGATCAACTTAAACATAAAAAGCACTAGCTAAACCCAAGGATAAAGAAAACACAGGGTGGATGCAGGAAACAAAGTACGCTTCCTATGTTATACCTCCAGCCACACAGACGTCGTTTCACTTCCTGTGAAGAGGTATTGACCAATAAAAATGGTGTCTCCCTTCTTCACTGCCTGCAAGCAAAATTACAGCATAAATTAGTATCATGAAGTACATTCCTCCCTCCTGGTCCACAATATTGATTGTGTTCTCTCCATTAAATACACATTGAATTTGTTTTTTTTACTTCCTCGGGAAAAAACTTTTTTGTTTACCAAAACACATTGGGGTGAAAAGGGCAAAGTAAAGACAACAGATGGAACTGAACCTTGGATAATCCGCCGAAATTGATTGGAAACACATCAGAAGATGCTTCCTGTCCCTCATCAGGAGTAAGAGTAACAGTTGCATCTGCCTTAAGTGAAATAGGTTGCTCAATTTTGTTAACAACCTGTAGCTCAGGACCGGCAGTATCTAGCATGACCTGACAAGATGTAAACAAAATACCCTTTGTCAAATTACTAGATAATGCTCAACATGTCCAATGACATAAGACATAGTAACTAGATCCTTATCTAAAGACTATGCACACTAAGGAGGGAGAGTACATGATCTACAAATTTTAACCATAACTAAGCACAACTGCAAGATAATACTCCCTTCCTCTCAAAATTAACAACACTACTACTAACAATCAAAAAAAAAAAACTACTTTTATTTGGTGAGTCACACGGTTTATGATGCCAAATATTTTTAAATATTCTTATCTAACCAACTTGTGACTTTACATAGTTTCTGCATAAGAATATTCATACCTTTACAAAATCAAGTAATTAATTTCCATATCACGCTGAAATAATAAATGTGTTGACCCTCTAGTTCAAACCCCACCATTAATTTTAGAACACAGGGAGTATATTGTTTACCTTCATCAAATCAACACCTCTACAAAGACAAGGACGAACGACATAATTTCACAAAAAATGAACCCATAAAGAAACCAAAAATTGCATTAATAAGGTCGTACATACCGCACAGAGCTTCTTAGTGCTCTTAATAGCAGCCTTCAAGTTCTCCAAAGTCTCCTGGTGATACTCCGCATCACCCAACGAAAAATCAAATCTTGCCACTACAAATCCAACAAAATTAAACATGAAAAACAACCCTTTCAAAATTTGAACATTATGGGTTCGAGTTTGGGATTCTACCACAGCCAACCCTTTCAAAATTTGAACATTATAGGTTCGAGTTTGGGATTCTACGACAGCCATTTGATTTAATGAGTTGGAAATCTAATTATTCTTACTTATTTAATGGATCTTTCAACATATATACAGGGTCCGAGTCGAAGCTACTAAGCTACTGAGTCATACTCTACATGTTCGCCATTCATCACAACATACCTAAGAAAATCCAAAGCCGAAACTACTAAGTCATACTATACATCTTACACCATTCATCACAACATACCTAAGAAAATCCAACAAACAATAAATTTCAAGTTCGGAATTCTACCACAGCCCATTTGATTTAATGAGATGGAAATCTAATTATTTGTACTTATTTAGTGGATCTTTTAACATATATACAAAGTCCGAGTCAAAGCTACCGAGTCATACTCTACATCTTACGCCATTCATCACAACATAACAATAAAGTTGACGAGTTTCAAGATTATTACCAGACATTCCAGCTTTAAGACATCCTGAAATAACCTCAACGGATCGAGATTTTGGACCTAATGTTCCAACAATCTTTGTCATTGCAGGAAAAAAACTCTACAAAAAAAAAATATACAGATCATATGAAAATACAGATCTAAAATAAGAATAAAAAAAGATGGGTTATTTCTTTTGGGAAACTTACAGATTTGGAAGGTTCCAAGATGGAAGCCATCCTAATGGGTTCTTCAAGAAGTAAGTGATTGGAATGCATGGTTTGGTTTATACTGTAAAATTACAAAGGAATATGAGAAGCTTTATTTTAGAGAGAGAGGAGAAGTTGAAAGATGCAAAGGAAATGAAGATCAGGAGAATTTATATGCTATGTTATGCTGTTGTGATTCGACTTTGAAGGAACTACTATTACTATTATACTATATGATGAACAGAGAGCCAAAACTGAATATAAACTTATAAAGTAGTTTGGGTTCGGTTCTTTTTGTAGTGTGTGTGTGTGTGTGAAGACTGCAAAGCACGTGCCAAGGTATTGGTGGGGTGGTGGGGCTTTTAGTTTTTCATTTTTTCTCTTTTCCCTAAATAAATTTTCTTTTTGAAAAAATTAGTGTGACGGAGGGTGGGATGATGAGGGCGGGTCTAAGGACTTATAGGCTTCTAGGCTGGCAAGCTTCTAAAAAAGTGATGCACATGTTACTTTAGATGAATCACACATCGAAATGGGAGAGTAAAGTGAGTAGACAACATGTGCCATGAACTTGAGTCGCGAAAAATAGTGTGCATTTCTTTCCTTATTTTAAGACAGTGGGATCTAGACAGCTTGTATGCAACTTAACTATTTTAGTTTACAAAGCAAATTTGACTACCTAATATTTTTTTCCCCTGGGATTTGAATTTGAGATCTTGTACTTTTTCTTTTACTTCTTTGATTATTAAGTCACACCCTCGAGTTCTATTTTAATTTATTAAATGGTGATTGATTAGATATGAAATTTAAAATAATTTATGTATTATATTAGTTATAGTAAAATATTATAACATCATTATGGTTAAAATAATTAGTTTATATGAGAAAATATCACATCAAATTATAAATCCATACAGTTTAATGAATTTGAATTCTTAGTTAAATATAATTAGAATAAGCTAAACACATTAGAACACGTAGACGAGGGGCTATAGATATACAAACGTGTGAGTTACATTAAATTTTAGGGAGAACGACACTACTAGGATACTTTTGTGTCACCATTAATTTTTTTATCTTGATAACAATTTTCTTGAAAAAATAACGGGACGTCAAATTTTAAAGCACGTTCACCAAATTTTCAATAAGTTATGGATTTGTGACAAAATTACAACTATCACCAATATTTGAGAGTAATTGTGAGTATGGAGAAAAACTTGTGAAATGTCCTTGTTTATGGGTCTTTTTCATTGCATGAACTCCTGCATTCCAAACTGTGGTTATAATAAAACAAAAAAGAAACAGCACGTGTTTTGATTATTAAGAAAGTACATCTTTGGTCCCATTTCAAGGTCCCCTTACTTTTGTCCTTGACGAATAAACCCCCCCTTTCTATTTACTTTATTTTACCCAATGTCCTTTTGGTAAAATGTCAAATTCCATGGACTACGGCCCTTTGTTTTTTTAACCGCTCACGGCCTCACCCACTGTTAACGACGCCTCTGTTTAATCTTAGGCTGCTGTAAATTTTTACGACAAAGTCATCTGCTCAATAATGATTCTGATTCCGCAATGGAATGAGTCCGAATTTTTACAAAGTGAATTTAAAATATAAAGAATAAACACATTAGAAGTCAAATGAATTTAACATTTACTATATATTCACAAAAAATAACTTTAATATTATATAAACAGTATAATTTTCTGGCGAAAGGATTCTGCTGTAATTTTTTATCTCAAAATCACCTACTCAATGATGTTGACCTCGCAACGTAGCCCGTGGAAAATTCAAAAAATAAAGAAGTATACACAAGAATAATTCAAATAGATTCAACATCTACTATATATTAAAAAACAAAATCAACCTTATATAAACAATTTTATGGTGAAGGGGTTTGGATACCCTTCTGGCACGCTTGCTCTGCCCATGAACGAAGCAGCTATATTAGTAAAGACATGACCACTTATTAAATGAAAATCTTTGGTTTGTAAAAGTGTATATGGTAAAATTGGTTTATATTAAATACTCGTATAATAGAGCGACATATGGAACCATAAATAGATGGAACGTGAGACAGATGGAGACCAAGACCGAGGGCAGCATCTTCGGTTAGCACTGGAGAGCCCCCGAAGGGAATATTTCTAATGAAGATAAATGAGTGCCTGCCACCCAGTAGCATTCATGTCACGACCCAAACCGAAGGACCGCGACGGGCATCTGGTACCTTACTCAACCGAGTACCACCGTAACGTATCTTTTTTATCATACTATTATGGGTAAATGAGCCAGAAAGGTCGTCATGAAATAACCAGAATAAAACATAAAGGAATACTCGATATATGACGACCCAACATGATATACAAACTTATACATGTAACATACGGGCCTATAAGACCGACATGATCATTTGGACACTAAAAACATAGACTGACAAAGCCATACAAGTATCCATATACATGATATCTTTCTACAAGCCTCTAAGAGTACATAAACATCATAAAGATCGGGATAGGCACCCGCCATACCAATCAATACATGTTCAAAACATACTGATCAAATAGGCAACTTCGAAGCAAGTGGAGTGCACCAACACCTTCCGCTGAGTTGATAGCCTACTAGGAGGACTGTTAACCTGTCAATCAGGACCTGCAGGCATAAAATACAACGTTCCCAGGAAAAAGAGATGTTAGTACGAATAAAGTACCGAGTATGTAAGGCATGAAAGCATAAATAAGAACAGTAATGTAAAGAGAGGCATAAAAGATACAACCTGTAACATCTGAGTGCATCTGAGAGCGACTAACATGAAATGCATGACACATAAATATATATACATATACTTTTAAAAACATACGTCTCTGTGGGCATCATCGTCATCATCATCATATAGTACTAGGCCTCGAAGAGAACTCGGTAAAAACGTACCCAACCATCATATGGCTCAGTAGAATCGTACCCGGCTATGTGGAGCTCGGTAAAACCCAACTGATCAGTGGTTGCACAATAGGTGTCGTACCCGACCGACTACATCGCAGCTTGGTAGAGTAAGATAGATACATATATATAATGCATGTTGGACTCACGGAATCACGTTCTACACCTTTCGGAGTGACGTAAGGTCGTCGCACCCTCGATTAATATTATTGACATCCATACCATCAATATGAACCTCAATAGGATTCAAGGATCATACATACTTGCTTAGAATAACTTTATAATGAAAGAACAACATGGGCAACCTTAGTTGCTAGGAGTAGATCTGTTATGAAATAACGTATCGTTTATGTTCATTTCACTCTAGATCATGCCAAAAGAAAGAAAAATGTGCCTTAACATACCTTTGAAATCTTCTATCCAATCGTTAATCAAGCTCAATATGATCTTCTTACGTCTACAATGAGTAAACCGACTTCGTCGTCATCATATAAATGGTGCATCTCTCATATTTGGAAACCAATATTCTATAAGAAAACGGAAAACACCTCCCCTGTTTGTACTACATCCCATATGTTATCAAAAGTCACCAAACAGCCCAAATAATAACAATATAATTCACAATAAGCTCTCTGATTACTTCAACAATCATTTTGAGAGGCAAGCTCGATTTACGATTAACAAAATATGATTTGAATCTAATCCTTTTTTTCATGAATCTGCCTACAACATATATAACATCATACTTATGCTTACCATATCATTTTCAGCCCAAAACATCATAAGAATAATCTTCAAATATAGTCCACACGCCTAATACCTTAACATTTATCGCCAACCTCTTATTTTTTATGTTATCTTCTTCAATCAACTTAATTAGCACATATATAAGCTTAACAACAACATCCATAACATAATCAAGTTATTTATAATAATTTCTAGCCACAACAAACTATATATATAGCCTCAACACAGCCCACAAAAAACAAAGATAATGATTCATTATGCCATGTCAATTACTATCTTGTAGAGTTTCACTCAAACAACTAGACCAACACATGATTAACCTTAAGCACAACAAAGAACATGATTTAATTACCTTAGGCAGTAGATACAACTTGAAATCCCCAGCTAGTGTAGCTCACAACAACTCTCAATCACACCAGAACACTATAGGAGTTGTATTCTCTTCTTAAATCAACTTTTGTGTTCAAGTTGTTCAAGTTGATGTGTAAACACTTGTATTTCGCCTTGAAACTCTAATATATATGAAGGAGGGACTGATTCTTAGCTTAATAAAAAGGAACAACACGAAATTTGAGATTACTTAACTTTGAAGAACCCTCCAAAACAGCCACAAGATAAAGAACTATGATCTAGCAAGCACCACGAGATTTCTAGTGTTGGATTCATGTTTTTATCTTAGGTTTTCACCCTAGAATAATGGAGGAATAGAGAATTTAGGAGGGTTTAGTAACTGTTTTGGACGAGAAAAATGAGTTAAAATGACTTAGAATTGACTTAAGTACAAGCTGGAGTTTTACACCGACTTTGTGGGTCCCGTGGGAGTTGCTTGTGCAGTCATATGAAAATGCGAATATCTCTCTACTCCGACGTCGTATCGATAAACGGTCAAATGATTTAGAAACTAGACTTATTGATCTTCAATTTTGTAGGTAGAAACCCCATAATTCCAAGTATATGTGGAGAAAAGCTCAGCTACATTTGACATAAATTTCAAAATATTTATGAATGTAACTTGTAATGACCTTTGCCAACTTTTGTTCCACAACTCGCTTGACTTCAAAACCTAACACACGTCTATCATACAACTAAAATAACTCATAATATAAAATCCTTATAATGTTAAGCACCCTAGTCTCATCCCAAAAGTACATGTTAGAACATTCCAACTTGTCGACTTTTGACGAAACTTATTTTTCTTCAATTCGTTTAGCTTTTTAGCCTTCCAACCCTCTTGGTACTAAGTATTCATGATCTTAAATATTTCTAACCTTTACGGTAACATGATTAACTTACTTTATAAACTTTTCAAAGATGATTTCATTTCTGAGCTTACATCAATTGACTTACGACGTACTCTTACGTATGAAAACATGGGGTGTGACATCATTCCCCTCTTTGAAACATTCGCCCTCGAATGTTGACTGATGCGCTTATCAATCTCATAACCCATAGCTCTTATGAATAATTTAATATTATCCTTTTCATCTAGGCAACTATTTTGTGAATAAATCCAAAGGCAAGGGCATTCCCCCCTTTAGGCCTATTTCTCACACCACTGCTTGTCGTCAGAATTCTTCCAATCTTGTAACTGTTGCTATCTTATTCCATGCAACATGTATGACTTTGTCCTTGTATGTGCGCCTATGCGACTCTTCTCTCTTTTTTCCTCCAACTTTTAGCCAATCTCTAGGCCTCACTTTGGGAACATATACAGAACTTTGACAAGTTGTCCCTCTAGGCATCTATAGGTGTACTGAAGTTCTTTGCTCGGTACTTGTCGAAATTATGACTATTGCTATATCTTGTTTCATAGCCTCGGTTAGCTATGCTTATGGCTTTACTACATCTTGGTAGCTTATACTATTCCATAACACTTACTTCGGTTTATTATTACCAATGTATGCTACCCAACTCGAGGTTACTCTCTCGCTGCTTATCCTATATGTATAAATCTAAGTCCCTTAATGATTCCTCATTACTGTTCATCTTAAGAATAGCAGCCTAATATCATCTCATACTTTGGAACTTTTATCCACCTATTGTTGATTCACCTTAATGTTGATCTATAATCTACCACTGATAATTTGAAACCTCTTATGTAATATATTGTTACTAGGGCTCACGTCTAATCGGGGAACATCTAAAGTTATTTGCTTGATCCACTCAGGGACAATACTATACTTCAATAACTATATTTTATAGCATCCCAATGTGATTTATCTTATGTGGGGTATTTTAATCATGTGCAATTCATGAAATCTCTTTTCTTTGAATCATTACTCAATCGAAGGCCTAAACATCATCCTCTTATCATTTATCACAATTACACCCTTACTTTACTACCAGGGCAACATTACATATCTTCTAAATGCTCATAGTTTTAAACTCCTTTGAGTTCATTCAGGCTATACTAAGCTTTCTATAACTTACGGAAATCATCAACTCTCTTGTTTTGATGGGCTTAATTCCAAGGCCTTACCTATTCTTGTCACCTTATCACTTAATTTTTTTTATCCTTACTCATATCTACTTAAAACCATGTCGCTCTACCATACTTTAGCTTGCGACCTACACATATCATTTTATACTACTCACAATTTTCCTTTAATTTGCTGGCACTATAGATTTCCTTTCGTGTCTTCTTAGTTGTCTTTAAATGTAAGCAATTACTTTTCCTGGTCATTCTGCCACTTTTTGCACGAATACTTGGTTTATCTTAGTGCCCACACATATGGGAATTCCATGCAACCCATATGATCTCGAATATTAATTTTGATTTTACTTCTCGTTCATTAGCCACAGTAGGTGCCACTTTCTCATAGAGTAAATGCGATGTTGTAGTGAGATTGTTGTTACAAGAACACTTCTTCTTTAGGTCACTATCCTTAGGTTGAAGCCTTCTTCCTTATTTCCTCATCTAGTCTTTCGTTGTATTACTTAGGGGAGACCCTCTAACTCTTGTAACGCTATGAGCTTATTACATCGTATACCCGACAGAATTATCGATGTTCTTACTTGCCTATAAATATCCTTAATTACAAAACTTCGTGCCCTTGTGCTCGTAGGCTTACTTCTGAGATCAAATTTTGATTGTCTCCTTAGGCACTCTCTCTTATTATCGTAAAACTTAAACGGTACATTTAACTTCCCCAACTCTTATCTGAAATTTTTTCAACGATTGCGATGTCGTATCTGCGAGACTGAATTCCCTATGCTGGGGTTCGCTACATTTATATTGCATGATCTATTGATTTATCTGTGACCTTTTGTCTAGACATAACTAGGCTCTTCCTTAATCAACTACAGACTACTCGTTGGTCCATTCTCATATCTATATTCTACGGGTTATGTTTTTTTTGTCTTAACTTACCCTTCGCACTGGCTCCTTATGTATCAAGTGTCCATTCGCACTTATTTACCAATAACATCCCAGGCGGGAAACCTTGTTTCCTCTCTCCCGACGTTGTGCTTGCATAATATTCTAGAGTCGTAACATAGTAGGATCTGAATAAATGCAATCTCATTCCTTTCACCTTTTTACCGTATTCTTCCTTTACTATTCCATAGTTACCTATGGAACTTAACTCAGACCTAATTCCATATCACACCATCCCCCCCATTTAGGGGAGTACTAACATTTAATGCTATGAAGATTTACCTACAAATGTTTTACCTCTTCATCTTCGGCGTCTTTTCACATCTTCACTTACTCTTACTCGCCCTGCGGTAACCCTTTTGTACCAAGAATAACTGAATTTCTTACGCACGACGGTGAAACCTAGTGTAACTGGCACACTCAGTCCTTTAAGCTTAACTCTGCTCACAATGCTTGCTTTAGGGAAGCGTCTTCCTGAATGACCTTTAAAGTTTAATCTTCTGTTGTCCATCTATTATTGCCGTAACATTATCTCAGAAATTCTCACGACGACGACTATTATCAAATCATTCGGCCCTAATTCATGTTCAGTTTATCGTGTTCACTTGCCCATACTGATTTTTATTACTCCAGGGGTCAAAATATTTGTTCTGGTAATCACGTACTCATTTCTCGAAATGAGGATATGACTTTTGGCCTATACTCTTTTATTATCTCAAGGCATGTCACCTATTGTCTTTTTCTTCACTTGACTATAAACTCTTTCATCATATCATATTTTGATTTATCGTTATCACCCATTTATCATATCTTACTCATAATACTTCATTTACTCTCTTCTTATTCTCCTGCTAATATTTTCGTCTATTATCTTATTCTGAAAACTTCAACAAAATATTCTTTCGCTTTTAGCTCCCCTTGATCTATCCACTGGCTCTTCGGGTCGCATATCATCCTTTTTTTACTAGGAACATGAGCCATACAAAGGTAAATATTTATCCCTTCTAGGATTCTAGTGCCAATCGTCTAAATTTTTCCGGACATTCTAGTATTCATATCTAAATGTACTATTCTAGAGTGCCCCATCGGGGTGTCTCACAAGGAGAATTATTACCATGTTTGCAATATCCTTCGAAAATGACAGCTGATGCTAACAACCCATCTACCATTTTGGGTTACTCTAACCCCAGCTGGATCTTGATATCCCATTCTTCTCTTAAACAATATTTGTTAGTTCCTGATGACGTCCACAACACACCTCAATAAGAGATATGATACGGTCATATGCAATAATAATTACCTAATTATGAGTCGGGGTCGAATCCACTGGGAGTTATAAGGGGTGTCATGAGTATATATTTGAAGCAAGTGAATGGACTACCTAAATTGCATTTCCACAATAGAGTTTTGATTTCTACTTCTACTATAACTCTAATGATTGTAAGCTAAGGTAAATAAACTAGAGATGGATATTTTTGATGTTTTTACATATAGTTTAAAGGCCTAGGGTTGTGACTATAACCTAGGTATTTGCTTAATGTGATAAAGATATTAACACTTGTTTTGTTGATTGGGGTGTATTATAACTCTTAACTCTACGTTACCCACTCAATACCTCTCGGTCAGAAAGTGATTTTGCCCAATTTGGCTTTCTCAAGTCCAAATGGGTATCAAACAAAATAGTTGATATAAGCTCAAGTCGGGTTCTTACTATCCCTAGTTTGAACCCTTTAATTAGGCTAATCAATCTCTCAATTAACCCAATTCCTTATTAGTCAAGTTATCCTAGACTAGGTCTCTCTTTCTCAAGTAGAGACTAAGTCAAATAGGCATCAATGTTTGCACTATTAATTCTAAAATTGAAGCATGAACTAAGCTAAATAATCAACACCCAATCATAAAAAAAATATTAAATTAATCACCCTTAAGGTTTACACACTAGGATTGGGTCACAACCCTAGTAAAAATCTAGTTACTCATAATGGGTATTGAAGATAATAAAGAAGAAAAGCTAATTAAACCCATAATGAAAGATTAAAATGATAAAATCTAATGTTAATACACCAAAATAATGTAAAACTTCCTAAAGTAGTAAAAAGAAACGGCTACAACAACTTTTAATGTTCAAAATTGATCTAATTTTGTGAAATTTGTCTATTTATACAGGGCCAAAAATCATGGACAAAAATGCCCCTCGGGAGGTTCTGCGGCCGCACAATTCCATGTGCGGTCCGCAGATTTCTTCAGATGGCAGGAAAGTGAGTTATGCTGCCGCATATTTTTGAACTGCGACTGCGAGGCAACTTTTGCGGCCGCACAATTCTTATGCGATCTACACTTCACAAAGGCTCCAGGACTTGTTCTGCTTGCATATTCTCTGAACTTTGCACCTTTGTCAGTAAAAGCCCAGTTATGCGGCTTCACAATTCATGTGAAAGGAGTTTCATTCTTCTTTTAGATTCCACCGGCCCGTTGACATTCATCACATCTTTTCACTAGCTCACATGCATCCTTGTAAAGAGTGGGGCAATAGAAGCCACAACTAAGCACTTTGGTCGTCGTTCTTGCTCCTCCATGATGACCACCATATGGCGAAGAATGACAAGCACCAAGAATTTCACCTTGCTCTTCTTCTGGTACACATATTCTAATCACCACATCCGTACAAATCCGAAAAAGGTATGGTTCATCCCAATAATAATTTTGACAATCCCGTTTGAGCTGTTTCTTTTGGTTTGAAGAGAACTCATCTGGAATGATTCCACACACAAGAAAATTTGCTAGATCCGCGAACCATGGCACCTCTTTCATTGAAATAGCTAGGAGTTGCTCATCGGGGAAGGTGTCATTTATTTCAAGGCCATTATGCGGCCTCCCCTCCTCCTCCAAACGATACAAGTGGTATGCCACTTGGTTTTCACTCCCTTTTCTATCTTGGATGTCAATATCAATCTCTTGCAACAAAAGAACCCATCTCATCAACCGAGATTTGGAGCCCTTCTTGATCATAAGATATCCGAAGCGTCGCATGATTCGTGTGGACAATGACTTTTGCACCCTTCAAGTACGGGCAAAACTTCTCAATTAGAAACACAATGGCACAGAGCTCTTTCTCCGTAACGGTATAGTTGACTTGGGAACTATTCATGGTCTTACTAGCATAGTAGACTGGATAAAAAAATTTATTGATGCTTTTTCCCAAAACAACCCTAACCACTACGTCACTTGAGTCACACATGAGTTCAAAAGGGACACTCCAATTTGGAGCGGTGATGATGGGAGTAGTTGCCAACTTGAACTTCAACTATTCAAAATCCCTCATGCAATCATCATTGAAATTGAACTTAGAATCCTTCTCAAGAATCTTACACAACGGGTTCACCACCTTATATAAATCTTTGATGAAAAGCCGGTAAAACCCCGCGTAGCCTAAGAAACTCCGCACACCCTTCACCGAAGTTGGAGGTGGAAGTTTATAAATCACTTCAATTTTTGCCTTGTCAACTTTAATTCCATGCTTTGATATTTTTTGGCCAAGGACAATGCCTTCCTCGACCATGAAATGTCATTTATCCCAATTAAGCACCAAATTTATTTCTTCACATCTAGCCAACAATTTATTCAAATTTGCAAGACAATCATCAAAAGAATCCCCAACCACCGAGAAGTCATCTATGAAACCTTCAAGGTATTCCTCAACCATGTCCGTGAAGATAGCCATCATACACCTTTGAAAAGTCGCCGGCGCATTGCACAAATCAAATGGCATCCGCTTTAAGGCGAAAGTACCATAGGGACATGTAAAGGTTGTTTTCTATTGATCTTCCGGAGTAATAAGAATTTGGTTGTAGCCCGAATACCCATCAAGAAAGCAATATAAAGCACGATCGGCCAATCTATCGAGCATTTGATCTAAGAAAGGAAGTGGGAAGTGATCCTTCCTTGTGACTTTGTTGAGCTTGCAATAGTCCATACACACCCTCTATCCGGTCACCGTTCTTGTAGGAATTAACTCATTCTTGTCATTGGTGACCACCGTCATGCCCCCTTTCTTTGGGAAATATTGAACCGAATAAGTTCACGAACTATCGGAGATGGGGTAGACCACCCCGACATCCAACCACTTGATAATCTCCTTCCTGAAAACTTCTTGCATAGTCTCATTGAGTCTCCTTTGATGTTCAATAGATGGTTTGACGCCATCCTCTAACTAGATCTTATGCATGCAAAAGGCAGGGCTTATCCCACGAATATCCGCT
This sequence comes from Nicotiana tomentosiformis, assembly GCF_000390325.3. Lineage (NCBI taxonomy): Eukaryota > Viridiplantae > Streptophyta > Magnoliopsida > Solanales > Solanaceae > Nicotiana > Nicotiana tomentosiformis. The sequence goes on from NC_090818.1 coordinate 123,843,542, forward strand.
AATGTCCACCCAATAGCCTTCTTCCTCTTTTGTAGCACCGCCAATATAGAATCTACCTTCACGTTAGTCAAACAAGATGAAATAATAATCGGTAAAGTAGAACAAGGGCCAAGAAATTCATGCCGAAGATGTGGAGGCAATGACTTCAACTCTAAGGCGGGAGGCTCTTCAATAGAAGGCTTTTTAGGATGAGTTGTCCTATTTTCAAGATCCAAAGATAATTTTCGGGGTGCATAGTTGTACGACCCCATTCCTTGCAAAGAGTTCACACATTCCATGAGGTCATCTATCTTGTCATAATCAAGGTTGAGCAAGACGGCCTCCAACATATCACCAACATTGATTGTACACTTGTATCATCAATAATAACACCGGTCACCAAGTCCCCAAACGAACACACCTCATTGCTATTTGGTTGCCGCATGAAATATCACTTTTTCATCACCAACCCAGAATGTAAGATCTCGGGCTTCAACATCACAAAGAGCCTTCATCGTAGCAAGGAAATGTCTCCCAAGAATAATCATCACTTCATAAACAACCTCACAATCTAGAATGACAAAATCTGCCAGAAGAATAACATCTTCAATCACTCCCAAAGGCCTCTTCATAGTACGACCGGTCATTTGCAATCTCATAGAGGTGAGTCTTGGTTACCCAATCCCCAAAGTTTTGAAAACCGAATAAGGCATCAAATTGATACTTGCCCCAAGATCACAAAGAGCTTTAGCAAACTTGGCACTTCCAATTGTACAAGGAATCATGAAAGCACAGGGATCCTCCAACTTAGGAGCCATTGAATGCACAATTGCACTCACTTGATGAGTGACTTTGATAGTTTCAAAATTCATTGACTGCTTCTTTCTCATGAGATCCTTCATAAACTTGGCATAACCGGGCATTTGTTCCAAAGCTTCAACTAATGGCACATTGATTGAGAGACTCTTCATCATTTGAATGAACTTCTTGAATTGATTCTCACCATTTTGCTTGGAAAGTCTTTGAAGGTGTGGAGATGGAGGCTTAGGCAATGGTGCCTTAGCCTTTTGCACTACTGGCTATGGTATGCCAATAATGTGATCCCTAGACAAGTTTACCTCCTCTTGAGTCACTTCCACACTATCATCAATATCAATCTGAACTGCATCATTAGGTTGCACCATATTGTTTGGGATCTCTTCTTCTTGTACCACTTGTTCATAATCCACAAGTTGCCTTTAACTTGAGGTGGTGCATTCCCACCTCTTCCACTTCTTGTAGTAACGGCCATGGCATGGTCCGTATTGTTTCTACCCTTTGGATTTACTACTGTGTCACTTGGTAGTGCTCCCTTAGGACGAGAATTTAGAGCTTGAGAGATTTGCCCTATTTGAACTTCTAGGCTGCAGATTGATGTGTTGTGTGAGGCAAGTTGGGTATCCAAATCTTCACTCTTTTCCATCATTTGCTTGAACATATTTGCAATATGCCCCATCTCGTTGTTTAAATAAGTTGAACCATGGGAAGCATAAGGAGGCGGGTTGCTCGGTTGTTGATACATCGTGGGCTTTTGAAAACCCGACCCCCGGTTACCTTGTTCGTGGGTCCATCCGCCTTGATTGCTACCCCCCAATTTCCTCGATTATTTCCACTCCAATTTCCTTAATTGTTGTTGTTGTTATGCCAATTCCCTTGATCGTTGTTTCCGCTCCAATTTCCTTGATTGTTAGAATTTCAATTGCCTTGATTGTTTTGAGGTAGCCATTATTGTTGGTTTGGGCCTTGAAAGTTGTTCACATATTTCACTTCCTCCTTTTGTTCATTATAGGAATCATCTTGCTCAAAACCACTATCTTTTTGCACATAATTTTCCACTCAATTTTGCACTTGTGGACCCTTGGTCCTCCTCTTGTTCACCATCATGTTCACTCCCTCCATGTCATTAACTTGTTTGGGATTTTGCAGTTGATTTAGTTGGGCCTTTGCTAGTTGAGTCATGGTGGTTGTCAACTCGGCAATGGCTTGCTCATGGTCTTGCAACTCTTTGTGAAGGTGGATCATGTTTGGGTCACCTTGTGGAACATTGGCCCGGGATTTCCAAGCCGATGACGTTTCCTCCATCTCATCCAAAATCTCACACTAATCCATATAAGGCGTAGTCATGAAGTTCCCACCTGCAAGTTGATTCACTACACATTGGCTGGTTGTGTCAATCCTACGATAGAAAGTTTGTTGAATCATGTTCTCTGTCATATCGTTGTTGGGACAATCCTTAACCATTATTCTATAGAGTTCCCATATCTCATTTAATATTTTATTATACTCTTGCTTGAATGCCAAAATCTCATCTCGAAGTGTAGCTATGTGCCTTGGAGAGAAGAACTTAGAAATAAACTTTTCCGTCAACTTATCCCAAATGTGAATGGAATGGTTCGACAAATATTCCAACCAATCTAAAGCTTTCCCCCATAGAGAGAAAGAAAAATGCCTTAGCCTCAATGCATCCTCGGAGATATTTATTTGTTTGCTCCCCCAACAAGTATCCACAAACCTCTTCAAATGTTTGTATGCATTTTGAGTTGGAGCACTGGTGAAGAAACCACGTTGCTCAAGCAAAGTGAGCATCACGTTGGTAATTTGAAAGTTTTCCGCCATAATACGGGGAGAGCCTATTGCACTTGCATATCTTTTATTAGGTAATATTCGGTGTGGAGCCACTCGTGGTGGAGGTAGGGGTAGAGCGGGGACATTGTCATGAGGCACTCAGCCTCTTCTATTAGCTTTAGGTTCAAGAGTGACCTCATCAACTGGCTCATCCTCGACGTCCAAATCCCCCAAAGGCAAATTTTCGAGCTCATTGTTCGCCATGGTTGTACCTACGATTTGTCACACAAGTTAGTAACACGGAAAGAAAAGAAGATATTCCAAAAACACACCCAAATATATAGCTAAAACCGTTTTAACTCTCCGGCAACGGTGCCAAAATTTGATGACGTCCACAACACACCTCAATAAGAGTTATGATATGGTCGTATGCAATAATAATTACCCAACTATGAGTTGGGGTCAAATCCACTTGGAGTTATAAGGGATGTCAGGAGTATATATTTGAAGCAAGTGAATGGATTACCTAAATTGCACTTCCACAACAGAGTTTTGATTTCTACTTCTACTATAACTCTAATGATTGTAAGCTAAGGTAAATAAACTAAAGATGAATGTTTTTGATGTTTTTCCAAATAGTTTAAAGGCCTAGGGATGTAACTATAACCTAGGTGTTTGCCTAATGGGATAAAGACGTTAACACTTATTTTGTTGATTGGGGTGTATTATAGCTCTTATTTGTACGTTACCCACTCAATACCTCTCAGTCAGAGAGTGATTTTGCCCAATTTGGCTTTCTCAAGTCCAAATGGGTATCAAACAAAATAGTTGATATGAGCTCAAGTCGGGTTCTTACTATCCCTAGTTTGAACCCCTTAATTAGGTTAATCAATCTCTCAATTAACCCAATTCCTTATTAGCCAAGTTATCCTAAACTGTGTCTCTCTTTCTCAAGTAGAGACTAAGTCAAATAGGCATCAATGTTTGCACTATTAATTCTAAAATTGAAGCATGAACTAAGATAAATAATCAACACCCAATCATAAAAAAATATTAAATTAATCACCCTTAAGGTTTACACACTAGGGTTGGGTCACAACCCTAGTAAAAATCTAGTTACTCATAATGGGTATTGAAGAGAATAAAGAAGAAAAGCTAATTAAACCCATAATGAAAGATTAAAATGATGAAATCTAATGTTAATACACCAAAATAATGTAAAACTTCCTAAAGTAGTAAAAAGAAACGGCTACAACAACTTTTATTGTTCAAACTTGACCTAATTTTATGAAATTCGTCTATTTATACAGGGCAAAAAATCGCAGACAAAAATGCCCCTCGGGAGATTCTGCGGTCGCACAATTTCATGTGTGGTCCGCAGATTTATTCAGATGGCAGGAAGGTGAGTTATATGACCGTACATTTCTAAACTGCGGTCGCGAGGCAACTTCTGCGATCGCACAATTTTTGTGCGGTCCACACTTTACAAAGGCTCCAGGACTTGTTCTTCTTGCATATTCTCTGAAATTTGCATCTTTGTCAGTAAAACTCAGTTCTGCGGCCGCACATTGCTGAAAGTCCTATTGGGTTTTTCTTCTTGATTTGCGGTCGCAGATGGAATTCTGCGGTCTACAATTTCTTCTGCGGTCGCATAATACCTTTTATGGACCGCACATTTGTGCTTATGTACCCTTTATTGTCTTATACTTCGGAACACTTATTTTTGAGTTAGATTTCATCCCGAGAGAACAAAAGTCCAGCATTCCTTCAATTTGCACAATTTCATTAGTTTCGGGAACACAATTCAATACTTTCGGAACAAAACAAAAGCTAAAAGGTGCTAATATGCAATCAGAATCCCCATTTACAAGCTCTCATATGGCATAACTAAGATGGGTGTGGACAATTGTACATACCTTTGTTATCGTTGAAGATAACTCAGAATACTCATATATCTCCGCCTGAATTGTAATTACTGATAATCTTCACTAACGGGGTACTTCGTACCCTTCTCCACCTTACTTCTTTTACCTGTTGAAACTTGTATCTACTTTATGATTCTCTCGTTGCTTTTTAAACCATATGGGTGGATAGATATTCATGCCTTAGGACTCCTTATCAAGAAGCTTACACGTCTAAGTACACACATAATCTACTAAAGACCTTACATTTACTCATCATAAGCATGATGCAAAATTGAGTTCCTCTGATCAACTCTTCCACAACCACATTCAATCTCTTACCAACTGTCTTTATGGATGTAGGTATCGTTGTATTATGAATAAAATAGAATTTAGGAGTTTGAATTCTTACAATTGAGCTCTACCACATGATCTAGAGTAAAAAGAAAGAGTGACAATACTAAATGCCTTGTAGCCTCTTGCTTATAAGTGTAATGCACAACACAACCATAAACAAGACTCTACTAGACACGGCTTGTAAATTCTCTAGGACAGAATTGCTCTGATACCAAGTTTGTCACGACCCAAACCGAAGGGCCGCGATGGGCACTCGGTGCCTTGCTCAACCGAGTACCAATGTAACGTATCTTTCTAATCATACTATCATGGGTAAATGAGCCAGAAAGGCCGTCATGAGATAACTAGAATAAAACATAAGGGAATACTCGATATATGACGACCCAACATGATATACAAACTTATACATGTGACATACGAGTCTATAAGGTTGACATGATCATTTGGACACTCAAAACATAGGCCGACAAGGCCATACAAGTATCCATATACATGACATCTGTCTACAAGACTCTAAGAGTACATAAACACATAAATGTTGGGACAGGGCTCCGCCATATGAATCAATACATGCCCAAAGCATACTGACCAAATAGGCAACTCCGGAGCAAGTGGAGTGCACCAACACCTTCCACTGAGCTGATAGCCTACTATGAGGACTGTTAACCTGTCAATCAGGACCTGCGGGCATGAAACACAATGTTACTAGGAAAAAGAGACGTTAGTACGAATAAAATACCGAGTATGTAAGGCAGGAAAGCAAGCTCAATATGATCTTCTTACGTATACAACGAGCAAACCGACTTCCTCGTCATCATATAAGCGTTATAACTCTCATATTTGGAAACCAATATTCTATAACAAAATGGACAATACCTCCCTTAATTGTACTACATCAAATTTGTTACTAAAAGTCACCAAACATCCCAAACAATAAAAATATAATTCACAATAAGCTCTCTGATTACTTCAACAACCATTTTGAGCGGCAAGCTCAATTTACGATTAACAAAATATGGTTTGAATCCAATTCCTTTTCCATGAATCTGCCTACAACATCTATAACATCATACTTATTCTTACCATATAATTTTCACCCCAAAACATCATAAGAATAATCTTCAAATATAGTCCACACGCCTAGCACCTTAACCTTTATCGTCAACCTCTTATTTTTCATGTTATCTTCCTTAATCAACTTAATTAGCACATAGATAAGCTTAACAACAGCAGCCATAACATAATCATGTTATTTATAACAATTTTCTGTCACAACAAACTATATATATATAGCCTCAACACAACCCACAAAAAAAGATAACGATTCTTTGTGCCATGTCAATTACTATCTTGTAGAGTTTCACTCAAACAACTAAACCACCACATGAATAACATTAAGCACAATAAAGAACATGCTTTAATTACCTTAGGCAGTAGATAAAACTTGAAACCCCCAGCCAGTGTAGCTCACAACAACCCTCAATCATACCACAACACTATAGGGGTTATATTATATTCTTGAATCAACTTTTGTGTTCAAGTTGGTGTGTAAACACTTATATTTGGCCTTGAAACTCTAATATATATGAAGGAGGGACTGATTATTAGCTTAATCAGAGAGAACAACACGAAATATGAGGCTATTTTCCTTTGAAGAACCCTCCAAAACAGCCACAAGATGAAGAACTACGATCTAGTAAGCACCACAGGATTTCTATCGTTGGATTCATGTTTTTATCTTAGGTTTTCACCCTAGAATCATGAAGGAACCCTTGGAGAGCATTTAGGAGGGTTTAGGAACTGGTTTGTACGAGAAAAATGAGTTAAAACGGCTTAGAATTGACTTAAATACAAGCTGAAGTTTTACACCGACTTTGTGGGTCCAATGGGAGCTGCTTGTGCAGTCTCTCAAAAATACGAATATCTCTCTACTCCGACGTCGTATCGATGAACGGTCAAATGAGTTAGAAACTAGACTTATTGATCTTCAATTTTGTAGGTAGAAACCCCGTAATTCCAAGTATATGTGGAGAAAAGCTCAACTACATTTGACATAAAATTCCAAATATTTATGAATGTACCTTGTGATGACCTTTGCCAACTTTTGTTCCACAACTCACTTGGCTTCAAAACCTAACACACGTCTATCATACGACTAAAATAACTCATATTATAATCTCCTTATAATGTTAAGCACCCTAGTCTCACTCAAAAGTATATGTTAGAACATTCCAACTTGTCGACTTTCGACGAAACCTATTTTTCTTCAATTCGTTTAGCTTTTTAGCCTTCCAACCCTCTTGGTACTAGGTATTCATGATCTTAAATATTTGTAACCTCTACGGTAACATCATTAACTTACTTTATAAACTTTTCAAAGATGATTTCATTTATGAGCTTACATCAATTGACTTACGACGTACTCATACGTATGAAAACATGGGGTGTAACAATTCAATGAAAATATTTTGCAATATTAAATACACAGTCCGTTATAGAGAATTATGGAATTCATAGCCTAGCGTTACGCATTCTTCAATGACCCCCATAATTATTATTTAAGAGGGGCTTGATCCTAGGACCTTGTTCCCTAGGTGCAACTATAAATAGTGATTTCAACAGCCATTGTAAGGACACAATTTTTCTAACAAACTTATGCTATATACTATTCAATAGCTGAATAATGCTTTATTTCTTGCATACTAAAACTTGTATTACTGCCTCCGGAAGCTTAGCTCCCGGAACCAAAGTTATCTCTTACTTTATCTCGATTTCAATGCTAAGTCTTGTATTTTATTTAATTTATTTATCATTTTGGGATCAAATCGATTTACTTGTCTATAAAACACGTACAAATTCAACTGTATCGTTTTACGGGTAAACAGCTTGGCGCCTACTGTGAGGCTTAGACAATTGCTTAATTGGGTTGATCCTTGCATCTAAGGCTGGCAAGTGGGTCGGTCTATGCCCGTGACCGCGGGCCAAATGGGCCAGGACCGTTAAGACCGGATTTAGTGGGCCTAGGTCGGTCTCGTGGGTCGGTCCTATGCTTTGGGCCCGCCAGGACCGGGATCATTTGGACCGTCAAGGCCCGGGACCAGACCGGTCCCTTCGCGGGCCAAAGGTCCCAACGGTCAGCTTAAAAAATAAATAAATTAAATTTAAAAAATAGCCGTTTAAATTTATATATATATATATATATATATATATATATATATATATATATATATATGTGTGTGTGTGTGTGTGTGTGTATGTTTTTTTTTAATTAGTTATATATGTGTGTATGTATTTTTTTAATTACTTATAATAATATAATAATATAACTCATTTATTCTCCATTACTTCTTGTCCCCTTTATATAATAATATAATAAAATAACCCCCTTATTCTCCATTACTTCTTGTCCCCTTTATTCTCTATTATTTTTTGTCCCATTTATATAATAATATAATAATATAAAAAGATAACCCATATTTATTTATTTTTTTAAAAATTTGGTGGGCCCACTTGGCCCGCGGGCCGGGACCGTTTAGCCCGGGATCAAATGGGCCCGGTTCCGGGCCGGTCCCTACAAAAAGACCGTTTAGCCCGGGCCCGTTTGACCCGTTTAATTTGGGATCGGCCCGGGACCAGGCCCGTGACCATTTGGACCAGCCCACTTTGTCCGTTTAGGCCTGGGACCGGCCCACTTGCCACTCTTACTTGCATCTGTTACTAACTTGTTTAATTCTTTATTTCTTAGCAAAAAATCATAAATATGACAGATAACGATGTCAACATCACGCACAACATTAAGGCATAAGGAATTCAACCTCAACACGAAGATTCGATCAGTGATACCCATAACGAGGAGGGCGTAGCCACGCCGGTCCATGACGGACAATTTCCACAAAATTCCTGATGATGTCGAAGACGAGCACATTGTGGAAATGATGAGAATCTTAAGGGAGCAACAAAGCGCTATTATGGGCCATCTCTCGCGACAAGATCAGGTCATGACAGAATTGAAGTAAGCGTTGTCAGGTGCTTCCAACAACGCGAATAGTAGAGGTCCAGTTCCAATGGGTGAGGTCGGTTTCGACAAGGTTAGAGGGAACGGCGGTGGATCCGGTAACAATAACGAGAATGATCCTTTTAAAACCGAGCTCATGCGGTTTATGAGGAAAATAAACACCCGAATGGATCAAATCCCGGGCGTACCGCCGGTGTTGAAATGACCGGACTCAAAGAAGTACACCCAGTTGTCGTTCAAACCAAGCGCGACACCCGAGTTGATCCCGAAGCGGTTCAAAATGATAGACGTGCCAAAATATGATGGGACTTCGGATTCTCAGGAGCACATCACTACCTATACAATGGTGGTGAAAGGAAACGACTTAGCTCTGCACGAGATTGAATCAGTCTTGTTGAAGAAGTTCGGGGAGACCCTCACGAAAGGGGACCTGACATGGCACTTTTATCCGATCACTCAATAGATTCCTTCGAGATGATCGCTAATTCTTTTATCAAGGCACATGTTGGGGCTAAGTAGGTACATGCTCGTAGGGCCTACATATTAAGAATTGCACAAAGAGAGTCTAAATTGCTGCGAGAGTTCGTGACCAGATTTCAGAAGGAAAAGATGCCTCTACCGGTCGTACTGGACAAATGGGCAGCTGAGGCATTTACTAAAGGGCTGAATCCGAAGAGTTTTGACGCTTCCCTAAAATTGAAAGAAAGTCTGCTCGTGTTCCAGGCGACAATATGGCCAGACGTCCATTAGCGCTACGAATCAAAAATAAGAATAGAAGATGACCAGCTCGGTTTCCCGGCATCAACCAAGGGTCGGGACCGATAGAAGAATAAGGAAAAGTTGAAGGATGATCTTGATGTAGATCGACGGTCTTCTAAAGGTCAGTGTTTGCCCTACGAAAGGGCCAAAGTACGCGACAGAGGTTTCCGGTCGGTGGATAGATTCGCTACCAATAGGAGAGCTGATCGCGATCGAAATAATAGATTGTTGCATGATAAAGAGGTATCAGGCTCCCGAGACTCCACCTACCCCAGGCTGTTCGAGTACAATTTCAACATCAGCGTGGTGGAACTGGTATCAAAAATATGAAACATTAAGGAAGCACGGTTTCGAAGCCAATGAGATCTGACCCCATTCAGAGGGATCCCAATCTATGGTGCGAGTATCATGGGACTAACGGCCATCGAACAGGGGACTGCCGTCATCTGCGTGAGGATGTGGCAACATTTCTGAAAAATGACCATCTCAGAGAATTCATAAGCCATCGGGCTAAGAATAACTTTGACCGCAACCGGGACAACGTAGAACCCTTAAAAGCAGGAGAAAATCCTCCTTGTCTAACGATCAACATGAATTTTGGGGGGGGGGGGAGATTAATGGTGTAATCTTTTCGGCAGCGAAAAGATAAAGGTATCGATGACCCATAGCAAGAGACTCTAGAAAGTCGCTGAGGATGACATCACCTTCACGGCGGAGGACGCAGATGGACTCGTACTACCACATAATGATGCCCTGGTAATTTATCGTAATGTTTTAGATTTTAAAATTAAACGTGTTTTGGTAGATCTAGGAAGTTCAGCCAATATTATCCAAAGGAGAGTGCTGGAACAAGCCAAGTTGACCGAAAGTATAATTCCAGCCACAAAGCTCCTCGTTGGGTTCATTTTAGCAAGTGTGAAAACCCGAGGGAAGATTCTACTGCCCACGAATGTCAAAAGGGTAATGAAAACGACCATTTTTGAAGTAGTAGACGACGATATGGGCTACAATATTATTCTTGGAAGACCATGGTTACACGAGATGAAGGATGTGCCATCAACATACCATCAACTTCTGAAATTCTCAACTCCGGAGGAAATTAAAAAAATAAGAGGAGATCAATCGACGGCAAGGGAGATGAGCGCTATCTTAGTTTGTAGTAGCAAAGGGAAGGATCATGTGGCATAGAAATTAAAGTAATCGACGCCTTCTCCTCAGCCGAACGAAGTCAACAAGGGGGAAGAGTTGTAGGAATCCTATTAGGTACCAAGATATTTCCAGGTATCAGAAGAAACAAACGCAACCAAATCCACAATGGAAGATCTCGAGCAAGTCGCATTGTTCGAAAAGTTCTTGGAGAGGAAGTTCCATTTGGGGACAGGATTAAACCCCGAGCTCAGGTAAGGATTTATAGAATTTCTTAAATTTAACTTTGACTGCTTTGCGTAGTCACATGCGGATATGACAGGTATTCTTCCAAAGGTGGCTGGGCATAAGTTAAGCCTGGATCATAACATCCCTCCGGTAAGGCAGAAGAAATACCATATTGCCGAGGTCAGAAACAAATTTGTCAAAAAAGAGGTAACTCGATTGCTTGATATCGGTTCAATCCGGGAGGTAAAGTATCCTGACTGGATGGCTAATGCAGTAGTAGTTCTAAAAAAGAATACTAAATTTCACATATGCGTAGATTATAAGGATCTAAATAAGGCGTGCCAAAAAGACTCATTTCCATTGCCAAACATTGATCAAATGATTGATGCGACGACCAGGCACGAGTTGATGAGTTTCCTCGATGCCTATTCTGAGTACAACCAAATCAAAATAAACCCGGAAGATCGGGAAAAAACTTCGTTAATAAAGAACTTTGGCACATATTGCTATAATATGATGCTTTTAGGACTTAAGAACGCCGGAGCCACCTACCAAAGGCTTATAAACAAAATGTTTGAAAAATAAAATAGGGAAAATAATGGAAGTTTACATAGATGATATGCTGATTAAGTCTTTGAAAGCAGGTGATCATCTTAAACATCTCCAAGAAACCTTTGACATACTAAGGAAGCACAAAATGAAGCTTAACCGCGAAAAGTGTGCATTCGGAGTCAGCTCCGGCAAGTTCTTGTGGTTCCTGGTGTCACAAAGGGCGATCGAAGTCAATCCCGATAAAATTAAAGCCATTGAGGACATCCTCAACCAACTATCAAATATGAAAGAGGTTCAAAGGTTAACAGGAAGATTGGCCGCTTTGAGCAGGTTCATTTCCCGGTCTTCAGAAAAGTGTCATCACTTCTTCTCACTTCTGAAGAAGAACAACAACTTCGAATGGGCTCCGGAATTCCAGCAGGCTCTGAAAGATTTGAAAAGGTATTTATCGAGCCTTCCATTACTATCAAAATCGGAGGAAGGTGAACAATTGCTCATTTACTTAGCGGTCTCAGAAGTAGCAGCACTTACCGTTTTAGTTCGTGAAGATGAAAGTACGCAATCTCCTATTTATTATGTAACTAAAATTTTAACGGGAGCAAAAACTCGCTAACTACACCTAGAAAAAATGGCCTTAGCTCTCGTAGTCTCCGCTCGAAAGCTTAGGCCTTATTTTAAATGTCTAGACCTTGTTTATGGACGGAGCTTCCACGTGAAAGGGTCCGGTCTCAGTGTAGTACTAATCAGGCCTTCGGGAGAAATCTTGAGGCAAGCCATAAGAATTGTTCCCTTGACTTACAACAAAGCGGAGTATGGGGCCTTGATTACCGGACTCGAGCTAGCCCGAGGACTGGACTCCGAGGTCATAGAAATCAAATGTGATTCCCAACTAGTAGTAAATTAGGTCTACGGAATCTTCGGCGCCAAAGAGGAAGAATGCAACAATATGGAGTGAAAGTCCAGATTCTGCTCGCACGGTTTAGGGGATAGTAAATCACTCACATCCCGAGGGAAGAAAGTGCGGAAGTAGATGCAATAGCTAATCTGAGTTCATCCACGGAAATTAATGGATCAAACTCCGGTACGGTTGTCCAACTTATGAATTCAGTATTGGATGTGGACGGATGTTATGAAGTAAACACGACCAATTTGATCGGGGACTATAAGAATAAGATCATTGACTATGTCGAGCACGGAAAACTACCCGAAGATCCCAAGGCATCCCGGGCGTTGCACACTAAAGCAACCCGTTACTACTTTAAGGGAGGCCAATTATATAGGAATTCTTTTCAAGGCCCGTTGGCCCGATGTTTAGGAGCCTCCGAGGCTAATTACATCATGAGAGAAAAAATCACGAAGGAATCTGTGGAAATCATTCGGGTGCAGATTCCTTGGTATTAAAGCTAATTAGGGTAGGATACTACTGGCCCCGGATGGAACAAGATTCTAATACATATATTCAGAAATGCGATAAGTGTCAATGCCATGCACCGTTGGTGCATCAACCAACAGAACTATTGCACTCGGTTTTGTCGCCCTGATAATTCATGAAATAGGGGATGGACATAGTCGGTCCGCTGCCGCCGACTCCCAGTAAGGTAAGATTTCTTTTGATTTTAACTGACTAAATTTCTTAGTGGGCTGAAGCAGGTCCTTCCCAAAATATTGGCTAGCGCGAAGTAGTCGATTTCCTATGAGAGAACATAATTTGCAGGTTCGAGATACCAAAAGAGATATCTTGTGACAACGGGCCACAATTCATAGGCACAAATGTTACAAAATTCCTTGAAGACCTAAAAATCAAAAGAATCACATCATCGCCATACTACCCAAGCGCAAATGACTAGGCAAAATCAACGAACAAAGTAATTATTCAGAATCTCAAAAAGAGATTGGAAGCGGCCAAAGGCAAATGGCCTGAAGAGTTACCAGGAGTGCTATGGGCGTACTGAACAACGGACAAATCAAGCATGTGAGAGATGCCTTTCTCTATCGTATACGAACAGAAGCCCTGATCCCGGTGGAAGTGGAAGAACCTACCATGAGATACTTTCGGGAGGACGAGGAAGCAAACAACGAAGCATTGTTGGTTAGATTGGAGCTAGTCGACGAATGCAGGGACTTGGCGCATATAAGGATGGTGGCCCAAAAATAAAGGATGGAAAGATATTACAATCGAAGAGCTAATCTCCGTTATTTCAAAGTGAGAGACTTTGTTTTAAGGAAAGTGACTCAAAATACCCAAGAGCTCACCGCATGAAAGTTGGGTCCAACATGGGAAGGCCTCTACCGAGTTTCAGTTGTGACCGGGAAATGATCATACGAATTGGAAAATCAAGACAGAGTAAAATTGCCGAGCAACTGGAATGTGGCACACCTCAAAAGATACTATTGCTGATGAGCACCGCCTATAGTGAAAGTATGTGTTGCACTTTTTTCCCTTCGTCCAGTTTTTGTCCTAATTCGATTTTTCTGGCAAGGTTTTTAACGAGAAAACGACAGAAATCATACTACAGGGAAAGCACAATTAGCATAAATAAGGCCTTTATATGATAAGGCATGGAAGCAATGAGCCATTATGGGATGGTTAGATAATCTTTTGCTCGGTAGCAAAGTTTCTACCAGGAATAAAGTTTGTTATCAGGCCAATGGTTACCCGACCTCTCACGAGTGTAAGCCACTGGGGGAAGGGGGGGGGGGGGTTAGATAGTCTTTAGCAAAATTCCTAACAATAAGTGAAGCTTGCTATCAGACCAAAGATTATCCAACCATTCACTAGTGGGATCTTCAAAGGAACAAAACTTCCAGTGTTCAAATTTGCACTCTTCGCATTCGAACACTTGGGGGGGGGGGGGGGGAGGGGATGATATGAGAATACAGCAACATGACTGCCACATAAATCGAGACTATAAAATTCAGGAACAAAGATGTATCATCGGGTCCGGGGACTGCGCGGCCAGCCCAGTAGAAATAAGTTATACAAATTAGCCAGAAGTAATGGCAATTTCTTTTTAGCACAACGAATGCTTATGTACTTTTGAAAATGAAAGGAATAAAGTAAAGTCATTTTATTTTTATCTTGTTTCTTGTCAGAACGATGAATTAATTTTATCATTTGAAAGTTAATCAAGTACTTCAAATGCTAGTGCTGAAATAAACATGAGACGTCCTCTTTAAAAGCACTGTAAACATAAGAGGGACCTCTCTTATGAAACCCTCACAGTAAAAGGGTTGGTTTCGAAAGAATTCATGCAGGGGATCCAAATACTATCGAGGAAAAAACATACCCGAAACCTTGCATAACTCGATGCAAAGAAAATAATTTACGCAATACTTAAATGAAAAATCACTTTTATATAACAAACATGCCAAGTAGCACAAATACAAAAGTATGAAGTGAAAAACAAAAAGGAAAGAAAGAAAAAAGCTAAACTAATGCATCCTTAGAACTCGGGGGAAGAGAAGCATCTGTGCCCCAGGAGAAGTAGGTGGATCTGCCGCCGGCTTGAGATCTTGACCTTCATCATCATCCCCTTCAAGTTATTATTGAATTACCGAGAACTTGGAACCAGAACCAGAAGAGTCAGTCGCATCAAGTTGGACCGAGAGACCCCTTCGGGCAGTTGACTCCAGCTCACGAGCCTTGGCGATCTCAGCATCAAAGTCAATGATGTACGCTTTGACCTTTTCCAAGTTTTCTCTACTCATGCAATACATAGAATATGTTTTTTCAACAATGAGGGAAGCCGATCGGCGCTGAAGCTCTTCCTTAAGCTGGTCAACCTCGGTCGAAAGGTTATTCCGCAAGGATCTAGCGGCCTAAAGGCTAGCGTCAAGGTCACAGATAGTGGAGTTATAAACTTTATTGTGATCAATGACCTTCATATACTTCTCTTATATCCGGGCATACTTTTCCTCCACATCAACCTCTTCAGCTTTGGAGTACAAGGCTGCCTCCAAATTATTTAGTCTTTCAGTAGAGGTAGCCTCGCGATCGGCAACAGCAAGAACAACATTTTGGACCTCAGACCACTTTGCCTTGGACTCTTGAAATTGTACCCTTAACAGGGTGGCATCTTGGCTGAGGGTCACCACCTCTTGCTCCCTCTACTGCAACCGAGCCTCCTACCCAACAGCCTCGATAACTTGTGCTTCCAGTGCCAGAAGGTGAGCAACAATTTGATCCTGCTTAGCCAATAGTTGATTCTGCTCGGATATGAGTTTCTCTTTATCAAGGATCAACTTTTGAAGGCCCTCATAGCGAAGCTAGAAGAAACAGTAGAGGGAACAAACATCGTACCTCAGTTGTGTGATGTATGGCATTGTCTATCATACACTCTCCGGGAGACAATGTATTTTATTCTTATCTTTCTATGAAGCCAGAGGCTTCAGGTAATTAGCGAGTTCCACCGGTCGGGACAACAAATGGCACCCGGTAGAGACCGAGAGGGAAACACACCTCCTCCTCTGAGGATCTTCGGAGGGGGGGCGAATAGTTATGCCTCAAATTCTCATAGACTGGGGACTGGGGAGGAGGGACATCCTCCTCTCGATTTCTACGGCCGGTGGAGATGATGTGGCAGTTGCTGGTGGAGAAAGCATGATTGACGAAAAAGGAGATGAAGTTGATGGTGTAGTGGGTTGAGAAACAGTTGCGACAAAAGCAGTGCTAGTTATTGGTTTCTCATCAACCGAAGACGGAAGAGGTACGGTACCGGGAGCAGCGACTGGGGCTTGAAAGCGAGAGTTGGCATCCTTCATTATATCATGATCTCCCCAGAGCGCTTGGATATCGTCATCGGTTGGTGTTATTAGCTCAGCAGATTGAGCACTCTATTAAGCTGATGCATGTCGTCGTCTTCTCTATAGGGAAGCCCCTTCATCACTGGCTCCCTCATTGTCATAGATCACCATAGTGGTTGCGACAGACTCAGGTGCAGCATTCTTCACCCTTTTATTTTTATCCTTAGCCGTATGGGAACATTGCCTTTTTTATTATTTGTTCTCCGACCGGGGACTCCGATAGGAAGCACCTGCACCGGAAGTATATCCGATGACACTTGTTCGGGCGAAGGCCTCCTACAACAACCTCGCCGCATATGCGGGATCAGGTAAAACGTCCTCCTCGGGGATGGTAACAGAGCCCTGCGGAAGACCTGAATTCAACAAAAAGAGAAGTTAGCCAGTTTTCTTATATGTGAGATAAAAACAAGATAAGTTCGAGAATCAACTTACCATAATTTTTGGCCTTCCATCCGTATTTAAGGGCCAGTTGTTTCCACCGGCGGGTCTCGAGCATGGTGACGTCCAAGATCTTCTGGACCCACTGGTCCAAGCCTTCAACCTTTGGTAGTGTTCACAGAGTTACTGAAATAATAAAAAGAGAAGGATCAGTAATAATATGGAACAACTTTTAATTAGAAAAAGATTGACATTAAACTTACGTGTACGATTCCATGACATAGGAAACAATGGAGTTGTGGCCTGGATGATATCTCTGGTAGCAATTAAAATGAACTGCTCCATCCATTCACGGTCGTTGTCATCATCCATGCTGGTGAGAAAAGTATGGTGACTATATTTGCTGAAGTTTATCATTCCCCTACGAAAAATCTTTGGGGAGTAAAGGTTCATCATTCGAGCCAGAGATAGCTCTTCCCCCGTCTCCTGGCATAGCCGCCGAAGACAGGCTACCGTCCGCGAAACAGAAGGGCTCACCTGTGCCAAGATGACTTGATAGCTGAAGCAAAACTTCAAGATTACAGAGTCAAGTCCCCCGCTCAATAAGAATGGGCCCAACGTGAAGGAATACATGTAAACGTATGTAAAATACTTCTTCGGGAAAGTTACTCGCTTCGCCAGATAGGGAGTAATGATGTTCAAATTATGGCAACCACAGTCTTTCTTCACAATATGAATGCTAGAAGGACAGATGGAAGAAGGGTACACACCAACAACCTATGTGCGGGAGTTAGCAGAAGGAAATTTCTCTTCAAAATCCTTGGTTGTATTGAGCTTTTTGGGGATAATGGTGCTCAGTGTAGGAGGAACATCATCATTTGTGCTTTCTTTGTTTTTTGAAGAACTGGAGTTCTTGGAGGAGGAAACCATGGTTAGTAGATGGAAGTAGGAGTTATTTGAAAAAGAAGAATAAAGAGGAGTGAAAGCTAGGAGAAGTTGGATGCAAAGAAGTTGAAAGAGTTTTGAAAAATTATGAAGTGTAAAAGAAGAAGGGTGAGGCGTATAAGTAAAGGAATAGACGGCTAAAATCGTGGCCATGATTACCTCGAGAACCGGCAAAAGTACTGCTAAATCGTGGAGTGACGCGTGCTCGGGGCTTTAAATGCGGAGAGACGTGCGTCTAATCAAGCGTCAGAAACTTTTCAGAAGAGATCAAAAAATTTTCCACCTTGAAAGGTATCTTCACCAACTTCCCGATGACACAAGGATGTGCCACCGGAAAGTAGGGAGACTATCTGTATAAGGTAAAATCGGTTCATATTAAATACTCAAATAATAGAGTGACACGTGGAACCAGAGGTAGACGGAAAGTGAGACAGGTGGAGACCAAGACCGGGGGCAGCAACTTCGGTTAGCACTAGGGAGCCCCCGAAAGGAATATTGCTAATGAAGATAAACGAGTGTCTGCCATCCGGTAGCATTCAATGAAGAATATTCTGCAATATTAAATACACTGCCAATTATAGAGAATTATGACATGCATAGCCTGCCGTTACACATTCTTCAATGACCCTTATAATTGTCATTTAAGAGGGGCTTGATCCTAGGACTTGTTCCCTAAGTGCAATTATAAATAGTGATTTCAACAGCCATTGTAAGGACACAGAATTTATGACAAACTTATGCTATATACTATTCAAAAGCTCAATAATACTTTATTTCTTGCCTACTCAAACTTTTATTACTGCCTCCGGAAGCTCTGCTCCCGGAACCAAAGCTATCTGCTACTTTATCTCGATTTCAATGCTAAGTCTTTCATTTTATTTAATTTATTTATCATTTTGGGATCAAATCGATTCGCTTGTCTATAAACAACGTACAAATTAAACTGTACTATTTTACGGGTAAACAAAAAGTACATAAAATGAAGATACATATAATAAAAAAAGAGAGCTATAGTAAGAGGAAAATAAATATTGCATATATAAGAACTGAGAAAGTCGTTTGTTTATTATCACTAGTCGTTTGTTTATTATCACTTGTTGACGTTCATTACACTTTCTAGTCTCCTGTAGTGGTCGTCGTTGAGACATCCGAAGTGAAATATATATATTTTTTTTTTGGATCCTAAGAGGTTATTTGGTTTACATATTAGTTATGCACGATTATTTAAAATCACGGATCAATAGTTATGTGACAAACCAAACATTATATTATTTTATGCAGGATCTTATGCGAAGATTATTATTATTTTGTTATCAATGATTAGAATAAAAGAATTTTAATACGGAACGCTTCCTCCTCAAAGGGATGTTATGTAACGTGAAGTTGCATTAGTTTTAGACAGGTGAGCTTTGAATACCATATGCTTGAGAATACATTGTAGCACACATCACTAGGAAGCGAATCCAATTCTATAGAGATTTGAGTTTAAACCTCTTGATCTTAGCATTTTATTTTAAACCTTTTGACCACAAGATCAGTGTTTTGTTTGCTAAAGTCATAGCATAAATCAATGTGCTTTGTATTAATATAGGACGGACGATAATGTGCAGATATTCTAAAGAATGATGTTTAATTCCATTTAGTATACTATACTTAAGGTGGCAAAATCCTAACAGAGCAAAACAAAACGTTAGGTAATTTATTCTTATTTGTTTAAATTTTCATGGATCGAGTTAAATGTTATCCGAACTTGTAGAAGGTAAATTAGATAAAACGATTTTTTATTACATATTACGAGATGCATATAAAAAATGATCTTATAAAGATGTATTGTAATTCATATCGATCTCCAATGTTATTTTTTACGAATCTCTTGTAAATTGAAACATATAATTAACTGAAAAAATATTTATATTGTCATAAAATCAATATTCCTTTTATAATAGATATCTCATAAATTGAATGAGATACTACTAAAAAGGATAGCTCGGTACACAAAATATTCTGTATTCACATATGACCTCGGAAAGAATCATACCATACGGATATGATATAAACAATCTACCATAATGCAATCATAATCTATAATATAAAAAAAAAAAAAAAAAACGTGAGGGTGCAAAATAGTAGAACCCATTTCTTCATATGCAATTGTAAGTTGTAACTTAAGGGGCCCAATCACGTGACTGCCCTACCTAACGGACTCGTCAATCGTAACATCTGTAACGGTTCCATCTTCTCAAATGAAGTGCATTAACGGTGAAACCCACAAACGTTACCTTTCACGTCGTCTATTCTCTCCGTTCCATACCCTAACTAACGTCCACTCATGGCTTCTTGTGACGACGATTTCTCACTCCTCGGTGACGATAACGCCGCCGTCACCGTCACTCCTACCACCACCACCACCCACCCTTCCAATCCTGCTTACCACCACCACCATCAACCTTTCTCCCACCGTTACAAGCCGGCGCAAATACACGCCCCGCCGATCTCCAGCGGTAGTCCGAAAAACATTTCCGGCGATGAAGACGGTGACGGTTACAGCGACAATAACAACACGCCATCGTATCATATCGGAGTGAATCCGTACGATACCGATTCTAATCCGTTCGAAAACGACGGTGACGTTAACAGATCGAGGCTCAATCAATCAAACGACAACAAACGAACGGATCGAGAGGATATCAGCGATAACGGAACGCCGTATAATTACAAAAGATCAAAAATCACTTCCTCCTCAGCCGCCTCCGGCGGCAGCGGCAGCGGAGAGTTCCGGAAGGACAGAGAAGAATGGAGCGATACGGCAATAGCGTGTTTATTAGAGGCATACATGGAGAAGTTTGTGCAATTGAATAGAGGAAATTTGAGAGGGAGAGATTGGGAAGAAGTGGCGGCGATGGTGAGCGAAAGGTGTGAGAAGCAATCGAAGAGTGTGGAACAGTGTAAGAATAAAGTTGATAATTTGAAAAAAAGGTATAAATTGGAAAGACATCGGATGAGTAACGGCGGAATCACGATGAGTCATTGGCCTTGGTTCAAGCAAATGGAGCAAATTGTTGGGAATTCAGTATCAGGAAAGGCTACGTCTACATCTGAAGAGGACAAAGCCATTGTTGCAGTTACCAACTCTAGCATTGGCAGACAATCTAAAAGGTAATACCTTTTCTAAGGCGGATTCAGGATTTTAACTTGAGGTTTCAGAATCTTAGCACTAAACTCACTGTACTTCTAAAATTACGAGTTCAGAAACTAATAGTGTTGAAATTCTTTTGTTTTCCACATATATATCTATGTTCCTGTAGCACTAAATCTACATCCGCCACTGCTTTCTTTACTTGGCAGTTCTAAACTTCTAATTGTATAACAATTTGATTCTTTTTCTTGCATTGGATAAAAGTTTTTTGATATATTGAGTGGAATGGATATAGATGATTCATATAACGGACCCTAATGGGTTGGGATTGAGGTGTAGTTGATTGATTGATTTGATAATATCCCTTCAGAATATTGAGGGTTGATGTATAACAAGGTTGATCTGCCATTGCTGAAATGAATTGACCTTTTCTTTATGATACGTAGCAAAACTGTTTATCAAAGTCGTAATCTTCCTCAGCTTGGAGTGAGCTGTACCATTTTTAAGTCCGCGTGTGACTCATATTAATTAGATATGATGTTCTAATTGATTGGGAAGCTTGAAATTTTCAATTGTTTTATAGAATATGTTTTTACTTTTCAAGTTATCCATGATACAGAACTAAACAGTTAAGATGTATATTAGTTTGATCAAAGCAAAAACTGGAGTTCCTTGTCTTTACTTTCTTTGATATAGCTTCTATTTGCTAGTGGGAATCTGCATATAAAATACTTGAATACAGTTCTTCTTCTTCTTCTTCTACTACTACTAATTCTAACATTTCTGTTCCTCCTAAACCTGCTTCAGATATGGAACAGCAGTGCCTGGTCCCAGTGGACAGATTGTAAAGTCAAAATCTTCTATGGGTCCAAGGTGGAGAAGGGTAGTTCTTAAAATTAGTGGTGCTGCACTAGCTGGAGCCACGCCAAACGCTAATGACCCAAACAACCTTGATCCAAAGGTTTATTTACTTCCAATGTTCTCTCTATAATTTGAAGCAAGACTGGTTTAATCTTGGAAGAGATGAATTGGGTTTGAAAAATTTAATGATAGTTTGGAGAGGATGCCTATGTGAATATATTTCATTCTGAGTGTACCAAACAAACACATTCAAGATATTACATAATATTGTCATTTTTTACACGCAAAGTTAGATGACAGATCAGTGGATCTCTTGATGGAGACTTACCTATTGCAAAATTGGAGGATTAACTTATATTTGCAAAATGAATGTAGTACAATGTATTTAGGTCAAGAAGTTAAACGTGTCTTTCCGGCACTGTAAAATGATGGTAATGTTGAGGAAGGGTTTTTTCCTACAGTTTGGCTATTAGTTAATGTGGCATTTAACAGTCTAGAGACTGAACCTTTACAGTAACAACAACTACTACTACTCAATGGAGGTGGCTGTCTGAACCTTCATTGTTCATGTCACTCAATGTGAGTCGAGTCAAATATTATAAACATTTAGTTTCTCTAGCACTAGAAGTTTTCTGTATTTTCTACCGGCATATAACTCTCTGACAAGACTTTAAGACTCCTATCGAACATTGGACCTAAAGTAAACGCAGTGGCGGAGCCACGTTATACTAAGGGGTGTCAAATGATACCCCTTCGCGAGAAAAATACACTGTGTGGCTAGGTAAAAATATAAATTATATATAAATATACTATGCATTGACTCCCCTTAATTTTTTGATATATTTACTTTTATATATTTTGACACCCCTTAACGAAAATTCTGGCTCCGCCACTGAGTAAACGTACTAACATGACTAAAACTTAATCCCAACAAATTTTTATTTCATATATGAATCTTTTTTCCTTTAAAATTGTGCCCTATTTTTCGCCTTTGCCTAAGATATTTTACCAGTTGAATTCAAACTGCTGTGGAAGTAGGTTGGCCTAAAACAGCTATCAATGTAATCTTAGATGATGCTTTTAATTTTGGGTCGACTAGAAACTTTAGATTTTCTCATTGGAGGGGGTATTACTTTCTTATTACCTTCTCGGAAAAAAGGGTTATTACTCTCTTACTCTGTATTCAATGAAGAAATCTTGTTATATGACCACTTGAGTGAGAGCTGTATGACCTCCTAAGAAAGTGGATTTATCACAAAACGTAATGTCAATATTACCAACATGATAAATGGGTAAAACATTTTCAGCCTGTGTGAGAAAAGTCAATTTGGTAAGCAAGAAGTTCTCATATTAATTGCTGCTACATTTTGGATTCTGTTTCCTAATTAAGTGAGATGTCGTACTTTGTCATGTATCTATAAAGGAGTTAAGTGTTCTTTTCTTTATTGTAAATGCTGATAATAAAGTTTTTATCTTTGAAATATGCCAGGTGGCCATGCTAGTTGCTAGAGAAGTCTCAATAGCTTGCCGTCTTGGTATAGAGGTATCAGTCAGAAAAGCTTCTTATTTTTTTTCCCAAGGAGTAGCACTTTTGCCGTATTCAGATTCCCTTGAACGTGCATGTGAATTGTTGCCTTAGGTGGCAATAGTTGTTGGCGGACGCAATTTCTTTTGTGGAGACACATGGGTGACTTCAACTGGATTGGATCGATGTACTGCCTATCAAATTGGGTAATCTCCTCCTGTCTAATTTGTGATTTACGATTCTATTATTAACTATAAGTAATACTATTATTCATTTGGTTTATTTTCGTATAAGAGGCGGAATGATAAAATCACACCTCATAGAACGGATGATCTTGATAGTCCAGTGAATGTTTCTAGTTTCTATATCCTGCTTGTAGTTTTGTTTCTATGCTATTTATATCTATGGAATCTCGTTGTTTTGGTTGAATATTTTTGTGAGCTTTAATTATTATGATATCTTAAGATTCCTTCATTTGTATCCTTAGTCTTGGTGCATGTTGATATTGGAATGACGGAATGGTTGAAAGTGCAAGAGAAAAAAGGAAAAATAAAACAGTATCTAGAGAGTCAGGTCTGTGATGTGCAGGGCAACTTTTTTAGTGATTTGTAATATAAATTATAGGGGTTGAACTTTTAACAACTGTGGAATAGGTCTGTTGATGTGTTTTATTTTATTTGAAATATAACTTTGGTGTACATGCTTCTACAACATGGGCGTTACTTGATTTAAGGTGCCTTGGTTATGCGATTTCGGGCTAAAGTAACTAGTTCAATATGACAAAAAGTTCAATTTGAATATGGCTAATGGAAGAACCAAGGCTACTTTTGCGATAAAGAAAATGAAACTGGATTAAATCACCATTCCATCCCCTAAATTTGATTTTAAATGTCTACTAGCTTTGACAATCTCCACTTGCTTTGTCTGCCTACCCCTCCTCGACCTTCGTGGCATGCTGCCGTTTTCCCCCCTCAAGATACTTGCTAGCTCCCGTTGCACCCTCACCTTTATGGCTCTATCCCATGCAAGTGGCTACTAACCCATTAGTTGCTTGGGGTGGGGAATGGTGGTTTGCAGGACATGGAGGCAAGTTGCAGGGGGAGGGGAGGATTATCGGAGTTTGTAGGTGGATGGGCATGTGGTTGTGAGCAAGGTTTAACAGGAGTTCGGGAGACATGAAGGTAGGAGGAGCTTGAGTTGCAGTCAAGTTCTTTATCATTTTGATTGGATTATTGGAAGCATAAGCTAGGTTGTGTTGACAGGAAAGTTGGTCTAGTCTACTGAATGTGAGAAAGTTTGCTCTCACTTTCTTGGCATAGTAATGGTATTTTCCATTCGTTTCTCTAATGAACTAATTGTGCCTATGATTTCCTAACCTTGAGCAGAATGATGGCAACTATGATGAACTCGATACTGCTGCAGTCGGCATTAGAAAAGTTGGGTGTGCAGACTCGTGTGCAAAGTGCATTTTCCATGCCTGAGCTTGCTGAGCCATACAGTAGGCAACGGGCTATACGACATCTTGAAAAAGGTAGAGTTGTGATCTTTGGTGGTATTGGAGCTGGCACAGGGAATCCGCTCTTCTCTACCGATACAGCTGCAGCACTCAGAGCTTCTGAAAGTACGAAATGTTACACTCGGAATCTCTGTTTTTACTATTTAAGAGTGGTTAATGATTCAAAGTTTTCCTTCTCCAGTTCATGCCGATGCACTACTCAAGGGTACAAATGTAGAAGGTGTCGACGTTTGTGACTCCCGAAATAATAATAATGTTGCTGCTGAGCATATTTCCTTCAGGGAGCTGGTTTCTGGAGGTGCTTCCCCCTTGGATCTGATGGCTGTTACATTATGCGAGGAGAATGCAATTCCTGGTCTGTATTTCTTGAATGGCTCTATCATCGCCAACATTATCCTATAGAACTATTTGCTCCTATATCATTCTATCTTCAGCTACTTTACTTCATGGAAGTGTGTTTAGTTTCAGTCTGAAGAATAATTGTTCTTGACATGCTTTGCTTTTCTTGCAGTTGTTATTTTCAATCTTCATGGGCCTGGAAATATATCAAGAGCGTTATGTGGAGAGCAGGTGGGTACACTGATTGATCAAACAGGAAGGGTTAGCTAACATTTTCTTGATATATGTGTGGCATTTACCTTCATCTTACGCGAAACTCTGAGGTTAATTTAAAGAGATCTAGAGGGAAGAACATTGTGGATGCAATGGACATGGAGTTCCAAGTTGAACCCGCGATGACTTATACTCAAGAGGCAACAAGTTGTATAACATGGGAAGACGATAATTGGATCTAACTTAAAACAGATTGTTACAAGTGTAGATTAATTTCACTAGACCAGTGTTGTAGGATGGATTAAACATGTGCAATGAGATAAGTTAAGGCAGGAAAGCAACAGGAACTGGTGGTTATATGGGATATTGGGAGAGGTCAAACTCATTATAAATTGGCATTCCCACGCCTTACTGCGAATCCAATTTTTGCTGTCTTAGAACTAAAAATGACTTAGCATGCGTCGAGGTTAATAGTATGATCACGCTTAAATAGACATACTAAATAGAGTAATATACTATTTTGGGGGTCTGAAGATATGTAAGTCAATCTTTTCAGTCTTTCCTTTTTCTTTTTCTTTACTTCAAGTTTGAAGTATTTGAATGGAAGTCCAATACCAGGATAAGAAAATTGAAGTTCCACTTCAAAGAAGTAGAAGAGTGCAACACGAAAGAGGGGGCAGACTCATTATCCGCCAAATTCTAATTATATACCGTTGGCCTTTTGAGATTTTCCAGTTATTAAAAAAAAAACTTGCTAGGTTGAGAACGGAAATTCTAACTTGCTAGGATACAATACCTTGTTTGGGTTTTATGGATGCTTGTCTCGATAATAGATAGAGGAAAGTGCTTCCAAGGTGCTACAGACGGACAAAAAGTTCTACCTCAAGTCTCTCAAGTAATCAACTACCGTCATATCTCTCTATAACAGCATCCTTATATAAAAACACTTCACTATAAAAGTCAAGCTTTTCCGGAATCAATATTTATGTTATGTTATAATATATGTCTTCTATAACAGCACTTCGCTATAACATCCAAAAATATTTGGAACAAACGAGGATGTTATAGAGGTGTTTGATTATAATGAGCTCTCTCTTGGGTTCTGCTTGTATCCAGATCAATATCTGCACAAAGTATGTAGAAGTGTGTATGAGTACAAAAGATAATGTTTACTCGGTAAGTATCATGCAATTTATCTTCTTTGCTTGCTTAATTATGCTAGTGAAAAAAAGGGGAAAGAAACTAAATACGAAGTTCTTTTAAAGAAATGAGTAAAGGCACTACTATCCAACTATGGATATATCCAAAGGACCGACGCCTTTGTATTTCTCAGTTAATTCTTGTTTCTTCTACATTATCTTTAATTTATTATTCAACTTATAATTTAGGGAACTTTGTAAAATTCTACTCTTCTTGACTATGCCATAATAGAAAGAGCAGTACGTACTGTCATAAATTCGTATAAATAACCTATAGAAGTCTTTCTCTCAGATTATATCTCTTATTTTCTACAATCTCTAGCCCACAAAAGGAAAACAAAACGTCACATCATCAATCCACTCCTATCAATTTTGCTATGACAATCATTTAGAAAATTTGAAGGGGGATGCTTGAACGCGCGTAAGTTGTCTCCGTGTGACCTATAAGTTACGGATTAGAGTCGTGAAAGTAGTCAGTAATATTTACGTTAGGATAGAATATTTATATTATATCTTTTAGGATGCAGTCCTTTTTCGGACCCTGAATGACCACGAGATATTTTATGCATCGGAATATGTTATGATTATTGATTATTACAACCTCAAATGACTTTATGAACAGCCTAAATATCCTGGTAAGAGAAAAACCAATTAAAAGTATGCAGTAGCAAATTTTGTCATTTGACTCAGCAGATATGAAAAGAGGCAGAGTGAGGTAGCGGAAATCACGCCAAGGGAAATTAGGAATGGTTGGTGTGGAAAAAACAAAAGGCTGTCGAAAAAGTTAGAGAGAGTCTTTGACAGCCCATCAATTGTGTTTTGCTTTTTCACATCAGTTATGAATACTTGACAGTCTAAAAGATAATGGAGTCATTATTATTTGAGACAAGTCAAAAAGGAATTTTGTATTATCATAAACGGTTTAACACTGTTTTAATTATTTGGGTAACTTAAAAATTTAAAGTTACATTATTTTTAAATTTTAAAAAATAATTCGTTTCAAAACAAACTATAAAAAAAACAAGTTCATTCTTTTAAAATGGAGGAGTACAACTGGCAGAAACAGTATAACTTAAAGATTTTTTTCTCTTTAGATGATTCGAGTAGGCCTTAGGGTAGACAAAAAGCAGATATTCGTTTTATAATGAAGCATGCATTAGCGTGACAAAGAAAAAAATCATGACATGCTCAAAAATATAGTTGAGAATTACAATAATTGAGTTCATTCTTTGAAAATTTAACTATTCTTGTAAGGTACAGATTTCTCTCCCTTAAATAATCCGTAAGCACTTTGACTGCAAATTATATAATCAATTCTGAATGGAGTATTTAAATTGGACAATCGAAATAAATAAATTATTCATATTCAATATTCGGAGAATTTTATTTGTTTAGATTATAATGTTATTTTGATGCTGGTTATTAACCTACTGTAGGTTTCCTTCTTTATTTGACTTGAGACAGATTATACTGTACAAAATGGACATAAGTCAAGTTAATCAAATAAAAAAGGTATTAACAAACATTCCTTGAAGCTTTGCCATATTTTGACTCAGTTGCAAATAGCCCTACCATTTATTTGGAAGTCAAATCAATGCTAACTAGATTGAAGCTTTGCCTTGGAACACAATCTTGAAAATGAATTAAATACAAAGAATTAACATTACATTACATTAGATTAAGGAAAACTACACAATGGACTGATTCTTGCACTTGTTAGGCTTGTTACATGTTCAGATTGTCCCAAGTGCAGTACTGAGAATTAACACAAAACAACCATATAACTACTAACATACTAGAATAAACATAAGTCCATGACTTTGGAGCTTGCCAATAGCATGATCATTTGCAGTAAGATGCTGCAAATTGAACATATACTAGGATTATGAAACATCCGAGAGGACGAAAATTAGTAACCGGGCAGTCCATCTTCGGTGTTGGCAAGGGAAGGCGATAGAGAATTGCGCGATTCATCATAATCTTCACCTAATGGAGATTGTTCAACTCTGATCTCCTCAATCAACTTAACCACATCAACCATTGTAGGCCTTTTTTCGGCTTGTGGCACAACACAAGCCATAGCTACATGTAACATTGACACCAATTCCTCCTCAATGTTCTTGTACCTCAACAATTCTTGATCAAACACTTCAGCAGTCCATTCATCCCTGACCACTGATCGAACCCATTTAGGCAAATCGACAGCCAATTCTTCCTCCTCAACGCGTGGCCTAGTCGGTGAAGGGTACTTGGAGGGAGCTTTACCAGTAAGCACTTCCAATAACAAAACTCCAAAGCTATAAACATCAGACTTTTGAGATAACCTCTTGATTTCAGCTTGTTCTGGTGCTTTGTATCCTCCCAATCTAGCTATTGCATGAACAGGATTCAATAGCAATGACAATCCAAAATCAGAAATACAAGCCACTCCATTTTTGTCAAGCAACACATTGGATGATTTCACATTTCCATGTGGAATTCTTGAATCTGCATACTCTTCATGTATATGAGCTAGCCCTCTAGCTGCCCCTAGTACTAGACTAATTCTTGTTGTCCAATCCAATGGAATTCTACCTGGTCCTCTGTTCCCTATTAAAATCAAGAAAACAACACAACATTAGCTTTCTTACAACCCCCAAAAAAGACAATCTTGAAATTCAACGGTGGAGCCAAAATTTTTACTAATGGGAGTCAAAATATAGAAAAATTAACAGATAAAGTAGTTAAGGAGATTAAACATATAGTATATATACTAGTGGCGGAACTTAGGAATTTAAGTAAGGAGGTTCGGTATATAAAGAAGTAAACATACGGAGAAGTCAAGAAGATTCAACATCTACTGTACATACATAAAAAATAATTGACCTAGTATATAAAGTATAATTTTCCGGTGAAGGAAATCCGAATAACACCTTCCGCCCGGCTCCGCCGTAAATATATACATAAAAACAATTGATTCTACTAGACAGTGTTATTTTTTGGCGAAGAGGTGTCAATTAAAAAGGCAGCCCAATACACTAAACTCTCACTATGCACGAGATCCGGGGAAGGGCCGGACCACAAGGGTCTATTGTACGCAGTCTTACACTGCATTTTTGCAAAAGGTTGTTTCCACGGTTCGAACCCGTGACCTACTGGTTACATAAGTAATAACTTTACGAGTTACGCCAAGTCTCCCAAAGGTGTCAATTGATGGATTAAATTACAAAACAATCTTAATGTTACCATGAAGAAGTGAGTGCAAGCTCCCATTAGGCAAATAGTCATAGACAAGCAATTTTTCTTCCTTGGCATAATAATAAGCTCTAAGTTTCACCATATTAGGATGTTTAAGCTTCCCAATAACATCCATATATTGCTCAAACTCTTTTCTTGCACATGGATTTGCATCTTTCAATCTTTTTACAGCAACAGTACAACCATCATCTAGAACTGCTTTATAAACAGTTCCTAAACAGCCTTTCCCAAGCATTTCAGCTGATGCTCTTAACAACTCCTCAAGTTCAAACTGTTTCCTCCTATCAAAAAACACAAGCTTACTCTTATCAGTAGCTGTTGTTCCATCACTATCTCCCCCATTGTTATTAGCATACACTCTTTTTTCACTTGAATAACTACTTCTTCTTTTCCCACACTCACTTCCTCCTGACATTGAATAACTTTCCCTTGAATATTTCCCACAATAATATGCTACTACAAAAGACATTACAATTAACAATGCCACTACATTCACCATTACTATTGCTACAACCCCTCCTTTGCTTAAACCTTTTCGCGATTTTTTCCCTGGTTCTTCAATTGTTGCAGTTGAAGTTGAAGGTAAAGAAGTTGGATTTGAAGGAACTGTTTGAGGTGATTCTGTTTCACCTATATATGAACACTGAGGTAAATTACCAATTCCACATAACCCCTCATTTCCAGCAAAGCTATTTTCACCAAAACGGTTGTATAAACTCTCTGGAACTGACCCAAAAAGCTCATTATTCGAAAAGTTTAGTTCTTTAAGATTTTGAAGTGAATTCAGGAATCTTGGAATAGGTCCGGAAAGTTCATTGTTTTGCAAATGAAGTGTGAGTAAACGGGTGAGATTGGATATTTGGTTTGGGATTGAGCCTTCGAGATTGTTGTTGGAAATGTCGACGCGGAGGAGACGGTGGAGGGAGGAAATTTCCGGCGGAATTTCGCCGGAAAAGTCGTTGCCGGAGAGATAAATGAGCTTAAGGTTGATACATTGGGTAATGGGTGTGAGAGTTCCGTTAAGGCGGTTGTTACGGAGGTCGAGAAGGCGGAGGAAAGGTAAAGAAGAGAGGGCGGTGATGGGTCCACGAAGGTTAAAGGAAGGGAGGATCACGGCGGAGACACGGTGGTTTATGCATTTTATGCCGAGCCATGCGGCGGTGCATGCGGTGGTGGAGTTAGTTGGAAGAGTCCAATTGTGTAGGAGAGTGCCGTGGATGTCTGTTTGGGAACGGAAGAGGAGGAGTGCGGCGGTGTCGTTGTCGTTGACGGCGGTGGAGGCGGCGGTGATTGTGGTGGAGATGAGAAGTGAAAGGAGAAGAATGGCGGAGGATGAGGAGGAAAAACTGTTCATTTTTGGGGTTTAAGGCATAAAGAGCGGGAAGTGGGAGTCAAGAGAAGTTGAGTTTTTAAAAAAGTTAGGAAGAGAACAAACAAGTTGAATTGTGGATTAGATTGTGTGAAATTTAAGGAACAAAACAGTACAAAAAATGGTTGTTGAATTAGTGTACATTGTAGATTAGATAGTGACATAGTGTGAAATTTAAGAAAAAGAACAGTTCAAAAGAGTTGAATTTGTGTACAGTGTCAGTTTGTTTATGTCTTTCCCTCTCTAGCTAAGTAAAGAAAGTAACGGAAGGAAAAGACACTCCAAATAATACTGCCCCGGTGTCAAGTACCCGTATTAGAGCCCGATTATATTCAGATTCGGGCCGCGTAGGATCCTATTCGCGGAAAATTGTTCCCTACCAAAAATTTTTTCATACTCAAGGTTCGAATCCGAGACCTCTGGTTAAGGAAAGAGCAGCCCAATCCGCTGCGTAAATCTGAATTTTTTTATTAGTAGTACAATTAGTTTGGGAAATGATTATTAATGATAGGAATAAAATAAAAAAATAAAATGATTAATTATTTCTTAATTTGCCAAAGCGTACAACAGAAAAGAGAAAGAGAAAATCTAACATTAAGAATACATTGAAACACTAAATTCAAATGGAATAGATGGAGCTAGTTTAAATATCGACTTCATTTAATTTGAGATTGAGGCATAATTGATTGATATTTCTTACTAAAATTCGACTATAAAGTATTGACTCACTTATTAACCTTTTTAGTCGCTATTTTTTTCTCACTAACCTATTTAATCCGTAAGACATTTTTTTAAAAGATTATCAGTTTGGCTTTTGTTAAGTACATTGATTCAAGTTTGATATATCTCGGTGATAAGTAATTTTGAGAATTCTATGATAATATTGAACTTAGGGGTCGTTTGGTAGAGTTAATAAGAATAGTACTATTGAACATGGTATATTAGTGATGCTGAGATTAATAATGTTGGATTAGTTATGCCGAATTACTTTTTATTCACTATTTGGTTTGATGTGTTAAAAATAACATGCATTGTACATACTTATCCATATATTAAAAACCATATGGTGTTACTAATGCCATTGTTTGTTATGTATTAGTAAATAGTAATACATAAAATACCAAATAAGAGATTAATAATATTAAAATTAATACATATATTATTTTTTTCCTAATATATCCTACCAAAATATCTCTTATTGTGTGTGAGTTTAGCTTTGGGACTGTAGACATTTTTATAGCTTTTACTTTTTGTCCAAATTAATGTTCGTTTTGCATATATCGGCAGGGAGGGAAAGAGAATTTGAGTTAGAATTTTGACAATGTGATTTATTCTATTTCGAGTGGGGGAGAATCAGAGGAAAGAAAAACAAGTTGGGGGAAATGATTAAAAGAGGCAAAAGATAGTGCATGAGCATATGAGAGGTGGTTTTGTTGGAATGATTGATGTTTTTTTCTCCACTCCCATTGCAAATGGAATCGAGTAAAGTAAAAGAAGTAAAAAAAAAAAAGAGTAGACATGAGGAGAATAGTCTTCTTTTTCTTTTCTTTCCTTTTTCTAGTCTTTTCAGTAAGGTGATTTCTACTTGGAGAAACGTGGATCTTCCTTCTAGGACTGAACATCAAGGTCATATGCCTTCATTGAGAAAAAAATGTGGCATTTTTTTTAATTTTTCATTCGTTGTTCGATGTCCGCTTTAAAGCTCGACAAATATAGATTTATGTCGGAAAATCTTATATTAGGAGTAAAATATTTTTTACTAAAGACGACTTTATACTTAGAGTTCGAACCCAAAATCTCTAGTTAAGGATAAAAACATGCTTTATTCCACTTTGGTAGTAGAATGTCAATTACATTCAAGAATTCCTAAAATCTTGATTCATACCAAAAAGTCTTACTTTAAGAAAAAATTATTTTCTATTAAAAGCGAATCTATACTTTGAACCTTTGACCTCTAGTTAAAGATAAAAGATTACTTATCACTCTACTGCAATCTTTAACCGTAAAATATCAATTATATTCAAGAATTCCTAAAAACTCCATTTATATATATATATGATGTAGGCTTCTAGCTTACTATAAATTCACAACTAGACCTATTTAATTTTCAAAACTTTTTGGTGACTGGATTAGAAAACTGATGCTGGTGTCTGAAGACTGGAAATGAAACTAATGTTCAAAAAGTAAATTAGAACCAAATTGCAAGGCCACAAAAGTATTTCCTTCAATATGGCCTCTTTTATGTTGGTTTTAAAGCGAAAATATTTTAAATAGAAAGCACTAATGCATGCCAATATTATCTTAGCAAAACTATTGATAATGTAAAACCAGTAATTAAAAACTCACATTGGTTTTGTGAATAACAAAAAGGGTAAGTTGTACATTTGGTTGATCGGTCAAAAACAATTACACCGCTAGTCAACTATACAAATAATATATATTAATTATATATAAAATATGTTTATTATACCTTAATATACAAAGAATATACATTTTACCGGTTATATTTTATAGAGCAGCTATATACATAGTGTAGTTTCCCCAAAAACAAGTTGGCATGTTAAGCTTTGTTATTAAGACATACCTCGGTGTGCTTCTCAAATGGAGAGTGTTAGCCATTATATTGATATTTGTGTTGCAAGTGTAAATATATTGAATAAAAAGTATAACTAACTTTTTCCTTTTCAAATATTTCAAAATGTTTGGCACTACTCTATTTTCAAATAATTTTAACAAGTTTTAAGAATTCTAAAAAAAAAGGTAGCCCAATACACAAAATATCGAGTTTATGAAGGGTCCGAAAAAAATCATACCCAAAGTTTTAAGAATTCTAAGCTTATTAAATGAGTCACACTTTTACTTTGATATGATGACTACTCTTACTTTTATCACTGCTTTAATATCATGTTTCATCGTCACTAATATATTACTATACAAGTTAAATTAGCATCTTAAAACTTTTTTCTAATTAAACATCCACACATGAAATAGAACGATATACGTTCATTATCCTTTAAACTGTATATTACGGTGGGGAAATCTTCGTAACGCATTGACAAGGACATTGTATAATTTTTGAATAAAAGAGCGGTATGCAAATCTATCTGTCTTCTTCTTTGTACTTACTAATTTATATTTTTTAAAGTTTGGGAATAATTAGTCCTTTTGTTACTTTAATATATAATAATGCAGGAATAAAAGTTGTAACTTTAAGTCATGCAAAAAAGTAAAGTTTTGCCCCCACCCTTGCTATTAGGCCGTGCAAAGAGATAGCTAAGGTGAAACTGACCTATCAATTTGACATAGTATGACTAGATGCGAAATTAAGAAAGTAATGAAAATTTGACATTGATAAATATGACATAATATTTATGTGACAATAAAACTTATGATTAATTATATATCATAACATTTTGTATGGTTATAAAGTCAGAGACAGATCTAGAATTTTTTGAATATGAGTGCACAACTAAAAAAAATTAGAACAAAATATGAATAGGAATTGATTCTGATTCCTCGGGGTAAATAATCCAATATTCAATCAGGTGCACAATTTAGTCTTTGTGGAACATAAGTGCCAACAGATAATATTAAATCAAATTTAGAAAGTACATAAATAAAATACTTAATTTGACGAAGAGACCACGGTTCACGTGCCCCATGATTTGTTCTATAAATTCGCCCCTGATTAAAGCTCATCATTCGAGGTAAATAAGAAGTTCAAGTTAAATTATTTACTAATAAAAAGATAATATCATTCTTTTTTTTTTTGAACGTAATGAGTAATATTTTTATTTGATACATGATATATTCAGTTTGCAATAGTTTTCATAACCTAAAGCAATCAAATATTCCTGTTGGAACTCACGATAACAGGGTGTAGGAAATAAGAAAACAGTTAAACAAAAATATTAGTAATTGAAGACACCAGTTGCTATCGAATTACATTAATTCAAAATATAGAAACACTATGGAAATTGGTAGCACAGATGGTTACAGAAAAAATCACCAGATGAAATTGTACCTGTTCATCTAGTAGTTCCAATTTTAAAAATAGTCCTTTTTAAATGACTCGATTATCTGACTTATATGTAGGTCAATATCGACTTAAGAAACCCAAAAAAAAAAAGAAGCGCGTAGCTACTTCAAGGGAGGGAAGAGAGTATTATTATTATTATTATTATTATTATTATTATTATTATTATTATTATTATTATTTATTTTATTTTATTTTTGCAGATATTTTCCAATTGCATTGATAATTATTTATTGTGAATTCGTTTGACATGTATATCTTTACTCGGAGAGAGTTTTTAGAAAGAAATTGGACTTGAGGGAAGATGATAAAGAAGTTTCACAAATTTTATGTCGGATTTTGGTTTATTTTCCACGAATTATTTCAGGAAATAAGAAGAAATGTGTATATGTTGAATTATTTGATCTATGACAAATGATATCTTTTTGGAGAGTTGACTTGAAGAAAATTACTACTTCCTCTGTTTTAATTTACGTGAACTTATTTCTTTTTTAGTTCGTACCAAAAAGAATGACTATTCTCGTATTTGAAAATAATTTACCTTTATTCAATGATTTATTGCTATAAAAATATAGGTTCAAAAGTCTTATCTTTTTTTAAGTTTTATGCCCAATCAAACAAGTTCATATAAATTGAAAACAGAGAATATTTTTTTTTTATTGTTAAAGAAGGAACATGGGCAAAATCATACATCAATTGATGAGTCTAATCGCCATAACAATTTCCACGACAACTTTTAACTTTAGAAATTTTAAACCCTACAACTTTATTTAAGACGACAATTAGGTGACATTTTAACAGAATGGAATATGATGATGATCAATCATGAGCCAAATAGTTCAAATTTATTTATGCACCAAATGAAATGATTCCAATACTTGCAGTAGAAAACGACCTAATAATCACCGGTCATCGCTTCTGCTATAATTGTTCCTCGTTTTTTGGCGTTTTAAGATCATAAATCAGGAATTTAAGATAATTTTTAATTTTTCGTGTGATAATATCCACACCATCTTCATGAATTCGGTTGACGGGCTTCGTCTAAAATTTTATGGGCCCATCAGAAACAACCTAATAACAATAGTGATTGCTTCACAATAACTACTCATTTTTTGGCGTTTTACGGCCATAAAACAGGAATTCAAGATGATTTCTAATTTTTCGTATGCTAAAGTCCACGCCATCTTCATGAATTCGGCCGACAAGCTTCGAATAGCTTAAAATTTTGTGGGCCCATCAGAAACGACCAAATGAACAATAGTGTTGCTTCGCCCGAACTGTTCCTCGTTTTTTGGTATTTTACTGTCATAAAATAGGAATTCAGCATGATTTTTAATTTTTCGTGTGCTAAAGTCCATATCATTTTCATGAATTCAGACGATGGACTCCGAATCACCTAAAATATTGTAGACACATCAGAAACGATAATGAACAATAGTCATTACTTTGCCATGACCATTCCTCATTTTTTGGCATTTAGGGTCATAAAATAGGAATTCATAATGATTTTTAATTTTTCATGAGCTAATGTCCATACCATCTTCATGAATTCGTGCGACGAGCCTCCGAATTTTCTAATTTCGTGGGCCCATAAAAAATGACCTAATGAACAATAATCATAACTTCACCATGACCATTCCTCTTTTTTAGTATTTTAGGGCCTTAAAAAAGGAATTCAAGATGATTTTCGATTTTTCGTGTGCTAATGTCCACACCATCTTCATGAATTCGCGCAACGAGCTCCGAATCGCCTAAAATTTTGTGGACCTATCAGAAAAAACTAACGAATAATAGTCATTGCTTCGCCAACCGTTCATCATTTTTTGGTATTTTAGAGCTAAAAAACGGGAATTCATTACGATTTTTACTTTTTCATATGCTAATGTTCACGCCATCTTCATGAATTCGGGCAGCGGACTCCGAATCGCTTAAAATTTTGTGGGCCCATCAAAAAATATCTAATGAATAATAGTCATTGCTTCGCCATGTCTATTCCTCGCTTTTGGCATTTTAGGGCCATAAAATAGAATTTAAGATGATTTCTAATTTTTCGTGTACTAATGTCTACGCCTAATTTTTTTTGGACCTATCAGAAATGATCTAATGAATAATATGCATGATTTTACCATTATCGTTCCTCGTTTTTTGGCACTAGGGCCATCAAACAGAAATTCAGGACGATTTTCAATCTTTCGTGTGCTAATGTCCACGCCATCTTTATGAATTCAGGCGACGTGCTCCAAGTTGCCTAAAACTTTGTGGCCCCATCAGAAACGAAATAATAAAAAAATTCATAGCTTCACCATGACTGTTCCTTATTGTTTGGTATTTTAGGGCCAAAAAATCAAAATTCAGGACATTTTCTGAACTTTCGTGTGCTAATGTCCACACCATCTTCATGAATTCGGGTGAAAAGGGCTCTGAATCACCTTAAATTTTGTTGTCCAATCAGAAACGACCTAATGAACAATAGTCATAGCTTCACCATGACCGTTCCTCCTTTTTAGTATTTTAGGGTCATAAAACAGGAATTTAGAATGATCTCAGATTTTTTGTGTGCTAATGTCCAAGCCATCTTGATGAATTTGGGCGACTGGCTCCGAATTTCCATATTGTGGGCCCTTAAAAAATGACCCAATAAATAATGGTCATAACTTCACCATGGCTTCCTCATTTTTTGGCATTTTAGGGCCATAAAACATGACTTCAGGATGATTTTCAATTTTTCATGTGCTAATGTCCACTCCATCTTCATGAATGTAGGCGATGGGTTCCGAGCCGCCTAAAATATTGTGTGCCCTTCAAAAATGACCTAGTGAGTAATAGTCATAGCTTAACCAAGAACGTTTCTCGTTTTTTTCCGTTTAGGATCATAAAACAGGAATTCAGGAAGATTTCTAATTTTTCATATGCTAATGTCCACGCCATCTTTATGAATTTCGGTGACGGGTTGTGAGTTGCCTAAAATTTTGTGGTCCATCAGAAACGACCTAATGAAAAATAGTCATAGCTCCACCATGACAATCCCTCATTTTTTGGCATCTTAGGGCCATAAAACAGGAACTCCGGATGATTTCAAATTTTTTCATGTGCTAATGTACATGTCATCTTCACGAATTCAGGCAACGAGCTCCGAATCGCCTAAAATTTTGTGGACCCTTAAAAATGATTTAATGAATAATAGTCATAGCTTCACCATGGCAGTTCCTCGTTTTTAGGGTTTAAGGCCACAAAACAGGAATTCGGGACAATTTTCGATTTTGCGTATGCTAATGTCTACGCATCTTCATGAATTTGGGCGACAGGCTTCGAGTCGCCTAAAATGTTATGGGCCTATCAAAAATGACCTAATGGCCAATAGTCATCACTTTTCCATGACCGTTCCTCGTTTTTTTGGCATTTTAGGGGTCATAAAACAGGAATTCAGGATGAGTTTTAAGTTTTCGTGTGTTAATGTCCATGCCATCTTTATGAATTCGGGCGACGGGCTTCGAATCGCCTAAAATTTTGTTAGCCCATCAGAAATACCTTGTGGTCATGGAGAAGCGATGACTATTGTTCATTAGATCATTTTTTAGCCCCGCAAAATTTTAGGAGATTCGATGCAGTCGCTTGGATTCGTGCAGATGGCGTAGACTATATCACACGAAAATCTGTGAATCATCCTGAATTCCTGTTTTATGGTCCTAAAATGCCAAAAAATAAGAAACGGTCATGGTGAAGTGATGGATATTATTCATTAGGTTATTTTTTATGGGCACACAAAATTGTTGGAGATTCGGGGTCGGTCGCCCCAATTCATGCAGATGACGTGGTCGTCCTAAATTTTCGTTTTACGACCCTAAAATATAAAAAAATGATGAACGGTCATGGTGAAGCGATAATGTCACGACCCAACATCCCACCACAGGCGTCATGATAACACTTAGTCTCTAAGTAAGTCGGTTACAATTACATTTCGAGCCATTTTTTTTAAACATATTATTTAATACAAGTGTCAAAACCAAAAGCGGAAACAAATATAAAAACTACCCAGGACTAGTAATACTGAATCACGAACTCTAAATGAATACATGCAATGATCTCAATGATCGAATATACAATACTGTTCGAATAAGAGTTGACAGCATAATAAAATATAAAGACTCCAAGGGACTGCGACGACCGAGTAACTCTACTTTGAATCCTTGCGATCAACACACTAACTCTGCCGAGTCCGATATCTCCAATACCAGGCTCTGCACAAAAATATGTAAAAGTGTAGTATGAGTACACAACAGTCGGTACCCAGTAAGTATCAAGACTAACCTCGATGGAGTAGTGACGAGGTACAGTCAAGACACTCACTAGTCAAATAACCTGTGCAACATAACATATAAAAATAATAAAAAACAGATAGCACTGATAGCAACAATAATCAACTAGTAATATGAATAACAAGGCAGCAAGAACACCATGAATATTGCTCATACGAATATTAAAGACAAGTACAACCAATTAATCAAGTCCTTCAAAATATACATCTTTTATCTTTAAGTTTTTCAAATAAAAATCTTTAGAATATAATCCTTTCAATTAAATATATCCCGAATATACTTCCTACAAATAAATATCTTACGAATGTAAATCTTTCAAATAAATATCTCCCAATATAATTCTTTCAAATAAATATCTTTCGAATATAATTTTTTTAAATAAAACCTTTCGAATATAATTATTTCAAATAAAAACCTTTCGAATATAATTCTTTTAAGTAAAACCTTTTGAATATAATTCTTTCAAATAAAAACCTTTCGAATATAATTCTTTCAAATAAAAAGCTTTCGATTAATATCCTTCGAATATAGTTTCTTTCAAGTAAAATCCTTCAGATATAATTCCTTTCAAGTAAAATATTTCGAATATAATTTCTTTCAAGTAAAATCACCGGTTGACACCTCACCTCATAATCCTAAAAATCTTGGGTCTCAGCCCACTTTCATATCTCACGGCACCTCGTGCCCATATTTCTATCACAACCGTACGGGCAATTCACAAGGCAAAATACATAGTAATTTAATGAGATGACTGAGAAGTGAACGACGAGAATTTACAGAAAAGTAACAGCACAAATATAGGTAAACAACAGGGGTGCTCCCGAAGTATCGCCTCGTAGACCCAAATATAAATGCTCAACATGGGGATATCCCGAGGTACTGCCTCGTAGTCCCAAAGTAAATATGCAAGATAGGGGGATCTCCCGAAGTACCGCCTCATAGTCCCAAAGTAAATATGCAAAAGCAAAGACGAAAGAATACTCAGCAAGAACAACCTCTTCTTAAATTCAAATTTCTGATAAATACATTAACGCCCCCCCTTCAAACTTATTTAATAATTATTTGTAGATGGAAAAATCAAAAATGTAATTATTTCCAGAAAATGTCGACTTAACCAGCACACAGAATCCACATAAAGATCAAAGTAGCAATCACACCAAATTATCATATAAAGCAAATTCAACAAACAAAGAACGAGGCATGACAAATAAGGATTTAATAAGTGCCAGCAAATTTCCAATTTAATACTGAAAAATTCCTATGAATTTAAACCAATATAATTTGCACATATAAGCCCGAGTACGTACTCATCACCTCACGTACATGGCTTTCACATTACACAAATGGCACATACGACTCAATGCCTAAGGAAAAATTTCTCCACACAAGGTTAGGCAAGATACCTACCATTTTGAAGTTATGTCGATATTCCAAAATAGCCTTCTTGCTTGAATTGATCTCCGGATAGCTCAAATCTATCCAAATTAATTGTATAACTTCATTAAAATCCATCAAAAATAATTCCGGTTATTAAAATATCGACTTAAATATTTACATTAAAAAGTCAACCAAAAGTCAACACGGGGTCCGCCTCTCAAAACCCGACAGAAGTTTCATGAAATTCGAACACCTATTCCGATAGGAGTTGAACCATACCAATTTTATCAAATTCCGATAACAACTCGACCTTCAAATCTTAAATTTTCGTTCTTGAAGAGTTTTACAAATTTCTCCAATTTCTTCCATTTGATTCACTAATAATTGATGAAAATAACAATGGAATCATGAAATATAATCACTTTTGGATATAGAACACTTACCCCAATCTATATGGTGAAAAACGTTTCAATCCGAGCTCCGTAGCTGCAAATATGTTAAAATGATCGAAACCCCCGTTTTAAGAATCTGTCCAGGCAAGTTTCATTTGATATTTGAGACTTATAAATCGCATTTGACACCTGCGATTTACCTCAGCCCCAGAAAAATAGCAGTCTTTCCCGATACAGAAATGGATATAACTCTCTCATACGATATCTGAATGATGAATGGTTTAACTTTATGGAAACTAGACACCAAGGGCTACAACTTTAATGTTTTGCTCATCTCCCAATTCCTTATAGATGACGAGATATAATCTCCCAAAGTCAGCCATGTGCAGCAGAAATTTCTTCTTCGCGATTTCAAAACTCTTCCCAGATAGCATGTAGTGTATCAATCATAACCTTTTGTACCCAACTCCAACTGCCAAATAGTTTAAATTTAGAATTAGATACAAAGAGCTACAACTTT
Source organism: Nicotiana tomentosiformis (assembly GCF_000390325.3). Classification (NCBI taxonomy): domain Eukaryota; kingdom Viridiplantae; phylum Streptophyta; class Magnoliopsida; order Solanales; family Solanaceae; genus Nicotiana; species Nicotiana tomentosiformis. The sequence continues at coordinate 123,885,245 of NC_090818.1, forward strand.
CATTTTTGGATCATCGCCAAATTACTTATAGATTACGAGATATAAGCTTCCAAAATCAGCCCTGTGCAGCAGAAATTTCTGTGATGCACACTGCCAGGCAAAACAACTGTAGCACCAGGTTTCGGTTAATCGATCATAACTTTCTGTACAAATATCCAAATGATAAATGGTTTACATTTCAGGGAACTATACTCAAAGGTCTACAACTTTGATTTTTGGATTATCTCCGAATTCTCTACATATTACGAGATATAAGTCTCTAAATCCAGCCATGTCTAGCAGAAATTTCTGCGATGCACACTGCTGTAGCCAAAAAACCAGCAGTTATAAATGGCCTAGAAATGATCTGAAACTCACCCGATCCCCTCGAGACCCTGTACGAACATACCAACAAGTCTCAGAATATATTACGGACTTAGTCGAGGCCTTAAATCATATCAAATAACACCGAAACAACGAATCGCACCTCGAATCGAACTTATGAATTTATGAAATTTTCCAAATTCTATATATTGTGCCGAAACGTATCAAATCAATACGGAATGACCTCAAATTTTGTATGCAAGTCATAAATAACATAATAGAGCTATTCCAATTTTTAGAATTGAATTCTGACCCAGATATCAATAAAGTCAACTCCCGGTCAAACTTTCTAAAAATCTTCTATTTTCTAACTTTCGCCAAAATGCGTCGAATTGTTCTACGGACTTCAAAATCCAAATTCGGACATGCGCCTAAGTCCAAAATCACCATACGAAGCTATTGGAATCATCAAAATTTCATTCCGAAGTCGTATGCTCAAAAGTCAAATCTCTGATCAAACTTTAGAAATTCAAGCTTTATAAATGAGAATTGTTCTTTTAATTAAATTCTGAATCTTCCGAAAATCAAACTCAACCCCACACGCGGGTCATAATACATATTAAGAAGTTGATCGGGACCTTAAGTCACTGAACGTAACGTAAATTCTCAAAATGACAAATCGAGTCGTTACATTCTCCCCCTCTTAAAACATACATTCGTCCTCGAATGTGTCAAGAATTATTCTGAGGACATTAAATTACTGAGTGTACTATTTCACACCTACTCGTGGTGAGTCCACGTCACCAAAATTTTAACATGGTCCGACAACACCATCTCAGTTAAGATTATTTATTTTATCCACATTTATAAACTTTAAAACCAATTTCTTACACTCCAAACATTTCCAAAAGGCCTGATTTTTCACATAAACTGTCACGCCCCAACCTCGGGAGGTGCGACCGGCGCTCAACCGAGTGAACCCAGCCGAGCAAGCCTGTTAGATGCTTTCTACCCAACTCACCCATGATCAGAGAAGGCATGTTTTTATTAGCTAACCAGTAGAAGGACCATATGCATAGACATTACCAAACCATTTCATTTTGCTACTTTCTGTTAAGTTTCAAAAAGGCATACATTTTGTGATTTAGTGGAACAAAAATCCAAAATACAACATAATCCGTTTGACCTTTCTAGTACCCATGAACTACCCACATAGTGTTTACGGAGCCTCTAAAGATACAAAAGAGAGTAAAATGGTGCCGGCAATAAGGCCCCGGCTATACCTCAAAATATGACCACAATATAAATAAAAGGTACAATACTTGACCCCGGAATGAAATGGGGCTCACCGAGTCTGCTGAGAAGAGGATGCAGCACTATCTGTGATCAACACTATCTGCTATGTAACCACCTGCATCCATTTAAAGATGCAGTGCCCTCGGCAAAAGGGACGTTAGTACCGTCGAATAGTACTAGTATGTAAAGCTAAATACCAACTCAATAGAATGAATAATAATACAAGAGGAACAGTCAAGAATTCAATAAGGGCTTCAAATAATATAGAAACAACAATGTTAAGGATCATATACATTTTCAAGTCAATTTCCGTATTATTAAGTTGGGTGGCCTTTAGTACCGATATTCCACAATTCACAATACCTCTGTATTCTTATACGGAGTCCGATCTCGACCCGGTCGGTTAGGTCGTCTCATTTGAGACATTACCACAATTTCATTATAATTTCCAGCACAGCACCACCATGTGTGCGGCATGGCGTCCGATCACGACCCGATCGGCTAGGCCATCTCATTTGAGATATTACCATAGTTTCATCCACAATACCACAGTGTTCTTACACGGAGTCCGATCTCGGCCCGATCTGCTAGGCCATATCATTTGAGACATTACCTTCTTCAGTCAATCATCTCACATCGTAATTCTTAACAATTACAAAGTCATTCTTGGCACTTGGCCGTATTTCATAGTTCCAATTCCCTTTTCCACATTCAAATAGCATTATCATTATCAACATCAATAGGGCTTCCCATTCAAGATATTAATTCACATATGGGCATTTTGGAAAATCTTAGGCACATAAAGGCCTTTCATACAATTTGGCATAACAACCTTTATTTCGGTATTGACATGAAGTTTTAACATTCCTAATACATATTCCATATTTTAAACATATTCTCAAATGGCAAGATGACATGATGAAGCATTTAGAATAAACATTGAACCAACATCCTTCAACACAACCACATTAGGATAGGCCAATTCAATAATGATCAAGGACTTACTCCAATTACATGAACACTGTGGGATTCGATTCTAAGAAGAAGGGGGTTTAGCCAACATACCTCAATTGAGCTTCTCAAACTCTAAAATGATCCGGAATTCGTAGCAAATTCAATCTATTTTAGAAATATAACAAGTTGAACCAAAAATTAGGAAGATGATCATGGTTTTAGCTCATTTGAGCATTTTATCAAACACTAGGTGTGCATTAAGATTCTAAGGCTCTTTTGTGGAAGATTCCATCATTTCCCAACCCACTCTCTACCATTTTTAGCTCACAAACTTCCCACATACTTCAAGGATGCATGCATGCAATACAACAACCCCCACACCTAATAATTGCCTCTCTAATTACCCCATTTTTGCAAAATTTTGAAATTGAGAGCTAGGACATAGATTCTTACCTTTAGGGTGAAGAATCCATTTGTTAATCCTCAATGATTGAGCAAGAATTGATGGATAATGGTTAAAGATTGCTCCCCCACTCTCAGAACTCTCCCTCTCACTCTAAAATATCATAAATGTGCTCAAAATGGTTTATGGGGTGTGTTTTAACGGAATTGGGTCAGGTTTAAAAACCCCAAAATTGAAGCTCCAGAACGGGTTTTGTGGTCGCATATGTGACAGCATAATGGTTATGCGGTCCGCGAAATGATCGCGAAAATGGGTGCCAGAGCTGGAAAGAAACTGACCTGGTCTGCGGTCACTATGCGGTCCGCAGACCTGTTATGCGATCGCATAATGCACCGTAGAACGGTTCTGCGGTCGCATAGCGCACCGCAAAACCTCCCTCCAAAAAATCCCAAGGCGGGATATGCGACAAGAATGCGGCCCGTGAAACGGTTATGCGGTCGCATAATGGCCGCGAAATTGGGAATCAAAAATGCCCCAGAAATTTGCCCCCCTCTGCGACCAGTCTGCGGTCCGCATAGTGGTTCTGCGGCCGTAGGATGGGCCGCAGAAATGCTTACTTCTGCCTAACATTTTCCTTCAACTTCTAGCGCATTGTTCAGGCTAAAAAGTCCAAACTGCGGCTCGCAAGTTTGCCACGAAGAATTTCTACTACTATTAACCTCTACGCCTACTTTGGCATCACGGAATTCGGGTTTTTAGGAAAAATTTTACGGGGCCTTACATCAACACACAATATTAGTATCAACCGGTTGTAGCAACTCGTGCTTACGCACACATCATACGTATTCCCATAACCACATCTCTGGTCATAATAGTTGTTCATAATAGATTACAGTGTCGTCAATTAACCTCATCTTGACTAAAATATCATTTCAAACCTTCACCTTACTAACAACGATACACGAGGCATGATGACCTCATAATTATTTACCCGAATTAACGAGTCACATTTAACTTCACCTAGGCACTAACCTCGTGGGCTAAAACTCAATAATTACAACACAAAATGGCTAAATATGCACAGAAAAATACATACAAGAATTATCAAATAAGTTTAACAGGCATTATTCCCTATTAGTACTATAGTACAATTTAATTTCACAAGGGAGAATTTAAACATATAAATTTTCATCACAAGGTTCTCGTCCTTATATAACTTCCACCGCAGCTTATAGCCCGGTTTAAACATTTCACATCATATTAAAATACGAGGAACCTGTCCTCAGCTCTGAGTCACAAGTAATATGCACATCGTGCCAATCGAAATCCTTCCATTTCTTTTTCTTCTTTTAATAAATTTTCGATAAATAATTTCACAACACATAATGAACCCCCATACCGGTAGGGCATGCAATTCATAAAATTTTAATCAATTATCCCGAAATTACATCAAAACTTGTAGCGAGTAATAGAAAGTCACTTTTGGACTTATAGCCCTCAATAGTGTACAACACAAAATGATAGACATGACTATCGCAATAAAATCTCCCACCAGGGGTAACCACATAAGTAGGTTACAGAATTACGAAGTTCACCCATAAGTGGAGCATAACAGAAGGACTCGCCTCGATATTTAGAACCGAATCAAACTTAGGAAAATATTCCTTTATAACAAATCAGGATCGTACCTGTAATGACACCATCTGGTGTAGCAACCTCACCCATACCATAGCAATTATATCAACGGGCTGGGCCTCCCCCGCTAGGGCGCCCTCTACCTGCCTGTCCTCCACCCCTAACTGGCTGTGCATGTGGGGTAGTAACTAGAATAGAGCATGTAGCTTGAGTGTTCTGATGAAATCCACCTCTCCCAAGTCTGGACAATCTCTCATGATGTGCCTAGTATCACCACACTCATAACAACCCCTCTGAGGTTGCGGCTGCTCGTACTGTGTTTGTGCTGGATAACTGGAATAACCACTGTAAGAATGTCGTGCCGGTGGTGCACTAAAAGTACTAACTGGAGCATCGCGAGTATTCTAAATTAAAGACTGGGCTGACCGACTTCCCGAGCCTCCGCCATGATGAGTGATAGCTACAGAGTAGAATCCACTGAATTCTCCAAAATTTTGAGACCTCTTGGCCTCTTGTAGACTCTCTTTCCTCACTTCTAACACGTTCTAACATCCTGGCAATCTATACTACTTGATGGAACAGAATGTCAGTCTATAACTCTTGAGCCATACATATTTTAAAATCATAATCGAGCCCTTCAATTAATCTGCAGACTCGCTCTCTAAGAGAAAACAAGGTAGGTGCATGGCGGTCTAACTCACTGAACTTGATAGCATACTCTAACACTGTCATGGTGCCCTGACGCAACTATTTAAACTCTGTGCGCCATGTATCCCAGAGAGTCCGGGGAACAAACTCTTTCAAAAATATCTCCGAAAATTTAGCCCAAGTTGGTGGCATTGCATCGGCTGGTCTACCTTCTTCATAAACTTTCCAGCACTGATACGCTGCTCCTGACAGCTGAAATGTAGCGAAGGAAACTCCGTTCACTTCCATCATACCCATAGTACGGAGAATACGGTGACACTTTTCTAGAATTCCCTGGGCATCCTCGGTAGCTGTGCAACTAAAGGTAGGTGGAGTATACCTCTTAAATCCCTCAAGTCTCTTTTGTTCTTCTTCCGATGCCTATGGCCTGACCTCAGGCTGAACCGGAATAACAGGTTGTACCGGCACCACACCCAGAACCTGACCAATGTGAACCTGTTGCTCTGGAGTGCGGGCGGTAGGAGTATGAATTCCTCCCCCAATATGTGAAATATTTTACGAAACGGAGATCAATCCCGCCTGAGTTAATGTACCAAACATGTTCAGGAAATGTGCTAAGGTGTCCTGAAGTCTGGGGGTAACAACATGTGCTTCTGGTACTTGTCCCCCAACCGGAGCTACTGGTGGCTCCTGAACTACTGCTCTGACAGGTGCTCTAGCTACGGCACGTGCCCTTCCTCTGCCTTTACCTCAACCCCTACTTCGGCCCCTACTTCGGCCTCGGCCTCTTGCGGCCCTAGCAGAATGCGCGGGTGTCTGCTTAGTTGACCCGATATCACGTGTCTTTACCATCTGTGAGAGAATAGAGATACAAAGGCTCAAATTCCGAAATCAAAAAATTCACACGATAGGAATGAAAGAAGTGGAAATTTCCTAACAGTTCGGTAGCCTCTCGAAGATAAGTACAGACGTCTCCGTACCGATCCACAAGACTCTACTAAACTCGTTCGTGACTCGTAGAACCTATGAACCTAGAGCTCTGATACCAACTTGTCATGACCAACATCCCACCACAGGCGTCGTGATGGTACTTAGTCTCTAAGACTAGGTAAGCCAATTACAATTACAATTCAAGCCATATTTTTTTAAACATATAATTTAATACAAGTTTTGAAACCAAAAGCGGAAACAAATATAAAAACCTTCCAAGACTGGTAATACTGAGTCACGAACTCTAACTGAATACATACAATGATCTCAAGGATCGAACATACAATACTGTTCGAATAAGAGTTGACAGTACAATAAAATAGAAAGACTCCAAGGGACTTCGATGACCGAGTAGCTATACCTTGAATCCTTGCGATCAACATACTAACTCTGCCAAGTCCGACATCTCCAATACCTGGCTCTGCACAAAAATATGCAGAAGTATAGTATGAGTACACCATAGTCGGTACCCAGTAAATATCAAGACTAACCTCGGTGGAGTAGTGACGAGGTACAGTCAAGACACTCACTAGTCAAATAACCCGTGCAACATAACATACAAAAATAATAGAAAACATATAGCACTGATAACAACAATAATCAACTAGTAATATGAACAACAAGGCAGCAAGAACACCATAAATATTGCTCACACGAATATTAAAGACAAGTACAACCAATTAATCAAGTTCTTCAAAATATACATCTTTTATCTATAAGTTTTTCAAATATAAATCTTTAGAATGTAATCATTTCAATTAAATATATCCCGAATATACTTCCTACAAATAAATATCTTACGAATGCAAATCTTTCAAATAAGTATCTCCCAATATAATTCTTTCAAATAAATATATTTCGAATATAATTCTTTTAAATAAAACCTTTCGAATATAATTCTTTCAAATAAAAACCTTTCGAATAAAATTCTTTTAAATAAAACCTTTCGAATATAATTCTTTCAAATAAAAACCTTTCGAATATAATTCTTTCAAATAAAAACCTTTCGAATAAGATCCTTCGAATATAGTTTCTTTCAAGTAAAATCCTTCGGATATAATTCCTTTCAAGTAAAATCTTTCGAATATAATTTCTTTCAAGTAAAATCACCGGTTGACACCCCACCTCATAATCCTAAAAATCTTGGGTCTCATCCCACTTTTATATCTCATGGCACCTCGTGCCCATATTTCTATCACAACCGTACGGACAATTCACAAGGCAGAAGACATAATAATTTAATGATATGACTGAGAAGTGAACGACGAGAATTTACAGAAAAGTAACAACACAACAAATATAGGTAAACAACAGGGGCGCTCCCGAAGTATAACCTCGTAGATCCAAATGTAAATGCTCAACAGGAGGGTCTCCCGAGGTACCGCCTTGTAGTCCCAAAGTAAATATGCAAGATAGGGGGATCTCCCGAGGTACCGCCTCGTAGTCCCAAAGTAAATATGCAAAAGCAAAGACGGAAAAATAACTCAGCAAGAACAACCTCTTCTTAAATCCAAATTTCTGATAAATATATTAACGCACCCTTAAAACTTATTTAATAATTATTTATAGATGAAAAAATACAAAATGTAATTATTTTCAAAAAATATCGACTCAACCAGCACACGAAATCCACATAAAGATCAAAGTAGCAATCACACCAAATTATCATATAAAACAAATTCGACAAACAAAGAATGAGACATGGTAAATAAGGATTTAATAAGTACCAGCAAATTTCTAGTTTAATACTTAAAAATTCGTACGACTTTAAACCAGTACAATTTGCATATATAAGCCCGAGTACGTACTCGTCACCTTGCGTACACGGTTTTCACATTACACAAATGGCACATACGACTCAATGCCTAAGGAAAAATTCCTCCACACAAGGTTAGGCAAGATACATACCTTTTTGGAGTTAGACCATTATTCCAAAATAGCCTTCTTACTTGAATTGTCCTTCGGACAACTCAAATCTATCCAAATTAATTGTATAACTTCATTAAAATTCATCGGAAATAGTTTCGAATAATAAAACATTGACTTAAAAATTCACATTAAAAAGTCAACCAAAAGTCAACGCGGGGCTACCTCTCGGAACCCGACAGAATTTTTACGAAATCCGAACACCCATTCCGATACGAGTTCAACCATATCAATTTTATCAAATTCCGATAATAACTCGACCTCCAAATCTTAAATTTTCGTTCTTGAAGAGTTTTACAAATTTCTCCAATTTCTTCCATTTGATTCACTAATAATTGATGAAAATAACTATGGAATCATGAAGTATAATCACTTTTGGATATAGAACACTTACCTCAATCCATATAGTGAACATCGCCTAAATATCGCTTCAATCCGAGCTCCATAGCTCCAATTATGTTAAAATGGCCGAAACCCCCATTTTAAGAATCTGTCCAGGCAAGTCTCATTTGACATTTGAGACTTATAAATCGCATTTGACACCTGTGATTTGCCTCAACCCCAGAAAAATAACAGTCTTTCATGATACGAAAATGGGCATAACTCTCCCATACTATGTCCGAATGATGAATGGTTTAACTTTCTGGAAATTAGACACCAAGGGCTATAACTTTCATGTTTTGCTCATCTCCTAATTCCTTATAAATGGCGAGATATAAGCTCCCAAAGTCAGCCTTGTGCAGCAGAAATTTCTTCTTCGTGATTTCAAAACTCTTTCCAGACTGCCTGTAGTTTATCAACCATAACCTTTTTTACCCAACTCCATCTGCCAAACGGTTTAAATTTCTGAAAACTAGATACAAAGGACTACAACTTTTATTTTTGGATCATCGCCAAATTACTTATAGATTACGAGATATGAGCTTCCAAAATCAGCCGTGTGCAGCAGAAATTTCTGCGATGCACACTGCCAGGCAAAACAACTGTAGTATCATGCTTCAGTTAATCGATCATAACTTTCTGTAAAAATATCCAAATGATGATTGGTTTATATATCTGGAAACTAGACTCAAAGGGCTATAATTTTTTTTGGATCATCTTCAAATTCTTTATATATTATGAGATATAAGCTTCCAAAGTCAACCCTCTATAATAGAAATTGATGTGATGCACACTGCTGTTGCCAAAAACCAGTAGTTAAAAATGGCCTAGAAATGGTCCGAAACCACTCCGAAACTCACCCGAGCCCCTCGAGACCCAGTCCGAATATCAACAAGTCTTAAAACATATTACGGACTTAGTCGAGGCCTCAAATCACATCAAACAACACCGAAACTACGAATCGCACCTCGAATCAAACTTATGAGTTTATGAAATTTTTTAAATTCTATATCTTGTGCCGAAACATACCAAATCAATCCGGAATGACTTTAAAGTTTTCATGCAAGTCATAAATGACATAATGGAGTTGTTCCAATTTTTAGAATTAAATTCCGACCCTGATATCAATAAAATCAACTCCCGGTCAAAAAAATCTTCCATTTTCTATCTTTCGCCAAAATGCGTCAAATTGTCCTACGGACTTCCAAATCCAAATCCGGACATGCGCCTACGTATGAAATCACCATACTAATCTATTAAAATCATCAATATTCCATTTCAGAGTCGTTTGCTCAAAAGTCAAATCTCCGGTCAAGCTTTATAAATGAGAATTGTTCTTTCAATTAAATTTCGAATCTTCCAAAAACCAAACTCGACCCCACACGCGGGTCTTAATATATATTACAAAGTTGCTAGGGACCTTAAGTCAATGAACGGAATGTAAATTCTCAAAACGATTAGTCGGGTCATTACAGATAACTATTGTTCAATTATCGTTTTTGATAGGCACACAAAAGTTTAGGAGATTCAAAGCCGATCTCCCAAATTCTTGCGGATGACGTGGACTATAGCACATGAAAATCTTGGAATCATCATGAATTCCTCTTTTATATCCCTAAAATGCCAAAAAATAAGGAGCGGTCATGACGAAGCGATGACTATTGTTCATTAGGTCATTTTTTATGGGCGCACAAAATTTTTGGAGATTCGGAGTCGGTCGCCCGAATTTATGCAGATGGCGTGGACTATAGGTGACGTGCTCGAAATAGACACTTAAATTATGCTCGCTAGTCAAATATAGTATGTATAATATCGTATTCACATGGATTGGAGTTAAACAGTATTTTCGTAGTTTCTAGCATGATTGCTATTCAAGAGAACCAACAATTGAGATTTATATGATTAATAAATACTATTAACTAAGAGTCTAAAGCTATTGACTAATGACAATCGAAACAAGGAATAAGCAAAGAAATTTATCAGTGGGAGAATATAGGGTTTTGATAAGATAAGTGCAAGATAATTATTTGGGATCTAACTCTAGATAATTCACTTCTAATGTTCAAGTGAGTCTCTCGTATTCACTCAATTATTAGTTCAAACGTTCAGCAAAAACTCCTCTCTCGATTAGGTTTTAACCTCACAAGATGAACCAATTTAAGCACGTGAAGATATGCCAGAATGTGTAGTGGATTGGTCTTTAGGAGAACCTCTCTCGATTATCCTCATAACTAGGTTTAATCAATGATTCAACTAGCCTCTTTTGATTACTAAGAAGAATTAATGAACTCAATCAACAAGATAAGGCAAAGATATCACAAGTTATGCCTCTCTCGATTACATGAACTAGTGAATATAGATGTTGTGAGCATGCAACAATTAAAGCATCCAAAAATGCTTCAATACATAAAACTAGAGTTATAATACATAAACAATCATCAGTACACCAAATCCATAAAACCCTAAAGAGAATTACTCCATAGATATGGAGTAATTCATCCCAAATATGTTTAAAGTAAAGGAAAACATAAAACGATCCAAACTCGGGTCTTGAGTGAGGATTGAATGATGAACTCCTTCTGCTTTTTCTTCTCCCACTCCTCCTTTGCCTCCTTAGGTCTAATATGTGTCAAAAGTTCAAAAAATAACGTTTTCCATGTATTTATACCAAGTAGGGTCGGGCCTAGATGAAATCACCTTCTCCTAGTCAAAATCGGATTGTCACTCTATAAACATTACTCAGGCGCGCCCCATGGGGCGGCGTGCCATGCAGGGCATTAGTGGAGAAATCCAAAGAGTTGTTTCTGGCATGCAGCATGAAGTTGTACACACAGTGGGGTTTTCTCAGAGTACGATTTTTTTCGTGCGTTGTTACATCGAGACTAGGTCCTCGACCCCTGAACACTATCCTGACTTAATCCCTTGGGCTTTTAATCAGACTTCAAAGCTCCAAATCACGTTAATTCATTCCTTAACATCTACATAGCTCGAAATCACTCCTACAAGGCATAAAATACACAGTAAGTACAAAACACTAGCGATTAAAGCTCAAACACAATAAAAGTGCAGTAAATTAGAGTGCGATAAGCGACTAACACACGAGATTATAGCATACCATCAATAGCACATGAAAATCTTGGAATCGTCCTGAATTCGGATTTTATGGCACTAAAACGCCAAAAAATGAGGAACGGTCATGGCGAAGTGATGACTACTATTAATTAGGTCATTTTTGATAGGCCCACAAAATTTTAGGAGATTCAGGGTCGGTTGCCCGAATTCATGTAGATGGCGTGGACTAGCACACGAAATCTGGGAATCCTCATGAATTCCTGTTTTATGGTCTTAAAATACCTAAAATCGAGGAATGGTCATGGAGAAGCAATGACAATTGTTAATTAGTTGTTTTTGATGGGCCCGCAAAATTTTAGGAGATTCGCATCCGGTCGCCCGAATTCATGTAGATGGCGTGTATTATAGTACAAGAAAATTTAGGAATCGTCCTGAATTCCTATTTTATGGCACTAAAACACCAAAAAATAAGGAACAATTATGGCGAATTAATGACTATTGTTCATTAGGTCATTTTTGATGGGCCCACAAAACTTAAGGAGATTCGGGGCCGGTCATGCAAATTCATGCAATTGACGTGGACTATAGCACATGAAAATCTGGGGATTGTCTTGAATTCTTGTTTTACAACCCTAAAATGCAAAAATCGAGAAACGGTCATGGCGAAGCAGTGACTATTATTCATTAGGTAATTTTTGATGGGCCCGCAAAACTTTAGGAGATCCGGGGCCAGTCGCCCGAATTCATGTAGATGGCGTGGACTATATTGCACATGAAAATGTGGGAATCATTTTGAATTCCTATTTTATGGCTCTAAAATGCCAAAAAATGCGGAACGATTATGGCAAATCGATGACTATTTTTCATTAGGTTATTTTTTATTGGCCGTAAATTTTAGGAGATTCAAGGCCGATCGCCCGAATTAATGCAGATGTCATGGACTATATCACACGAAAATCTGAGAATCATCTTGAATTCCTATTTTATGGCCCTAAAATGCCAAAAAGCGAGGAACAGTCATGGCAAAGTGATGAATATTGTTCATTTTATGGCCTTGAATTCCTGTTTTATGGTCTTAAAATGCCAAAAGGAGGAATGGACATGGCGAAGCGATGACTATTATTCATTAGTTCATTATTGACGGCCCGCAAAATTTTGTGAGATTTAGGGTCGATCGTCCGAATTTGTGCAGATGACATGGGCTATAACACACGAAAATCTGGGAATTGTCATGAATTCCTATTCTATGGCCCTAGAACACCAAGAAACAAGGAACAATAGAGATACCTATTGTTCATTAGTTCATTTTTATAGGCATGTTGACGAGCGCAAAACACAACACGAAATTAATGCTCGCTAGCCAAAGATAGTATAGTTAAATTATCGTCTCCACATGGATTGGATTTAAACAATGTTCGAGTAATTTCTGTTTTAATTGCTATTCAGGAGGATCAACACTTGAGTTAAATGATTATGAACTATGTTTTACTACTAAAATAAAGCAATTGATAATTGATTGCAAAGAACTAGAGATTAGCAGAGTTAGTTTCTTATCAATATGATGGATAAGGGTTTGACAGGATAGGTGCAAGATAGCTATTAAATTCACTCTAATGTTCTAATGATTCTCACGAATTCACTCGATGATTAGTTCAAACGTGCAGTCAAGACTCCTCTCTCTATTAAATCTTAACTCTACGAGATGAACTAATATAAGCACTGTGAAGTATGCATACATGCGTTAATGGATTGGTCCTTAGGAAAACGTCTCTCGAATATTCTCCTAACTTGATTTAATCAACAATTCAACAAGCTCTTCTGATTACTTAAGAGAATCAATGAATTAAATCTAACAAAATAATGCAAATATAATCACCAAAATATTCCTCTTTCGATTAAATATACTGATGAATAAAGTTGCAACAATTCAATACTCCATAAACGAATTCAAGCAAGAACTAGAGTTAAAATCAACAAATATTTATCAAAATACCATATCCGTCAAACCCTAACATAAACTACTCCATAATCACGGAGGAAGTCATCACAAATATAATTAAAGAATGAGAAAACATCAATCTAACGTTACAATCCAAACTCCCGTATTGAATTGATGGAAAAATGATGGAATCCCGTGTCTTATAGCCTCCAATGGTATCCCAAAGCTTCCAAGGTCAAAAGTCCTCTAAAATTCGGTGTATTTATACCATGCAGGAACGGGCCCGGACAAAACTACCTTTTCCAAGCCGAATTGGGACAATTGGACCGCGAAAATACACTGGCGCGCCGCCCCATGCGCCACATTAGTGAGGATTTTCAGAGAGTTGATTTTTTCACTCTGCAGGAATTTTATACTAGCACCCTGTGCCCTGCTACGCATGACGCGGGGCGGTAGTGCATTTTTCTCACATTTTGATATCGAGACTTGGTCCTCGACCCCCGAACGTGATCCCGACTTAATTTCTTGAGCTTTTACTCAGACCTCAAAGCTCCAACTTATTTAAATTAGCTCCAAATTATCTTAATAGCTCGAAATCATTTCCTGCAAGACATAAAATACATAATAAGGCAATACACTAACATTTAAGCTCAACCACAAGTAAAATGTACTAATTGTAGTTCAAACTACGACTAAAACACATGTTTCTAGCCTACCATCACCTGTATTTTAGGAGATTCGGAGTTGGTCGCTCGAATTCTTACCAATGACGAGGACAATGACACATGAAAATTTGAGAATCTTCCTAAATTCCTGTTTTATGACAGTAAAATGCCAAAAATGAGGAATGGTCGCCCGCGAGGTGATGACTATTTTTCATTAGGTCATTTTTAATGGGCCAACAAAATTTTAGGAGATTCTGGCCGGTCACCCGAATTTATGCAAATGGCGTAGACTATAACATACGAAAAGCTGGGAATTGTCTTGTATTCTTGTTTTCTGGCCCTAAAATGCTAAAAAACGAGGAACGGTCATGGCGAAGGGATGACTATTGTTCATTAGCTCGTTTTTATGGGCCTACAGAAATTTTTAGAGATTCGGGGCCAGTCGCGCGAATTCATGTAGATGGCGTGTTTATAACATACGAAAATCTGAAAATCGTCCTGAATTCTTGTTTTATGGTCCTAAAATGCAAAAAGGAGAAATGGTCATGGCGAAGTGATGACTATAGTTCGTTAGGTCATTTTTATGGGCCCACAAAATTTTAGGATATTCGGGGCATGTCGCCCGCATTCATTTAGATGGTGGGGACTATATAACATACTATAATATGGGAATCGTCTAGAATTCCTAATTTATGGCGCTAAAATGCTGAAAAACGAGGAACAATCATTGCAAAACGATGATTATTGTTCATTTATGGCCCTCAATTCATGTTTTGTGGCCTTAAAATGCCAAAAGGAGGAATGATCATGGCAAAAAAATGACTATTATTCATTAGATTGTTATTGATGGGACCGCAAAATTTTATGAGATTCGGGGTCGTCGCCTGAACTCATGTAGATGGCGAGGAGTATAGCACACGAAAATCTAGGAATTGTCTTGAATTCTTATTTTATGACCCTAAAACGTCAAAAAACGAGGAATGATTATGGCAAAGCAATGACTATTGTTTATTAGGTCATTTTTTTATGGGCCCTCAAAATTTTAGGAGATTCGAGTCCAGTCGCCCGAATTCATGGGGATGGCTTGGAGTCTTGGACTATAGCATACGAAAATCTTGGAACCGACCCGAATTCTATTTTATGGCCCTAAAACACCAAAAAACGAGGAAATATCATGGCATAATGATGACTATTGTTCATTAGATAGTTTTTTATAGACCCGCAAAATTTTAGGAGATTCGGAGCCAGTCGCCCGAATTCGTACAGATGGCGTGGACTATAGCACACGAAAATCTGGGAATCGTCCTGAATTTCTACTTAAATCCCTAAAACGCCAAAAAATGAGTAAAGGTCATGGCAAAGCGATGACTACTATTCATTTGGTTCCTTTTATGGGCCCACAAAATTTTAGGAAATTCGGGATCGGTCGCCTGAATTCATGTAGATGGCATGGACTATAACTCATAAAAATCTGGGAATCATCCCGAATTTATGTTTTATGGCCCTAAAATGCCAAAAAATGAGGAACGGTTATGGCGAAGCGGTGACTATTTTTCATTAGGTCATTTTTTACAGTCCCACAAAATTTAGGAGATTCGGGCCGCCCAAATTAATGTAGATAACTTGGACTATAACACATAAAAATATTGAAATCATCTTGAATTCTTGTTTTATGGCCCCAAAATGCTAAAATGAGGAACGATCATGGCGAAGCGATGACTATTGTTCATTAGGTCATTTTTGATGGGCTCACAAAAGTTTAGGAGATTCAGGGCCGTCGCCCGAATTCATGTAGATGACGTGAACTGAATACTTGTTTTATGGCCTTTAAACGCCAAAAATGAAGAACGGTCATGGCGAAGCAATGAATATTGTTCACTATGTTTATTTTGATGGGGCCGGTCGCCTGAATTCATGTAGATGGCATGGACTATTGCACACAAAAATCTGAGAATCGTCATGAATTCCTATTTTATGGTCCTAAAATGCTAAAAATGAGGAACGGTCATGGAAAAGGCGATGACTATTGTTCATTAGTTCTTTTTTGATGGACCCGCAAAACTTTAGGAGATTCAGAGCCGGTCGCCCGAATTCATGCATATGGCATGGCCTATGGCATACGAAAGTCTAGGAATCGTATGAAATTCCAGTGTTATAGCCCCTTAAACGTCAAAAAATGAGGAACGATCATGGCGAAGTGATGATTATTATTCATTAGGTCATTTTTGATGGGCCAGCAAAATTTTAGGAGATTTGGAGCCGGTCGCCCGAATTTATACGGATGGCGTGGACTATATAGCACACAAAAATTTAGGAATCGTCCTGAATTCCTATTTTCATGGAGAAGCGAAGACTATTGTTCATTAGGTCATTTTTTATGGGCCCAAATAATTATAGGAGATTCGGGGTCGGTCGCCCAAATTCGTGCAGATAGCGTGGAATGTAGCACACGAAAATCTTGGAATTGTCCTAAATTCTTGTTTTATGGAACTAAATACCAAAAAATAAGGAATGGTCATGGCAAAGCGATGACTATTGTTTATTAAATTGTTTTTGATGGGATTGTAAAATTTTAGGAGATTCGGGACCGTCGCCCGAATTCATGCATATGGCATGGACTATAGCACACGAAAATCTGGGAATACTCATAAATTACTGTTTTATTGCCCTAAAATGCCAAAAAAGAGAAAATGTCATGGCGGAGGGATGACTATTGTTCATTAGTTCTTTTTGATGTGTCCGCAAAAGTTTAGAAGATTCAGGAACGGTCACCTGAATTCAATCTGATGGCGTGGACTATAGCACACGAAAATCTGGAAATCGTGCTGAATTCCTTTTTATGGCCCTAAAATGCTAATAGATGAGGAACGAGTAAGGAAAAATGATGAATCATGTTCATTAGGTCGCTTTTCATCGGTCCGCAAAATTTTAGGATATTCGGGGTCGGTCGCACAAACTCATACAGATGATGTGGACTATAGCACACGAAAATCTGGGAATTGTCCTAAATTCCTCTTTTATGGCCCTAAAACTGTAACGACCCGATCGGTCATTTTACTTTCTAGAACCCCGTTCCCCTAAATAAGACTTCCCATACGTGCTTTTACTGCTGTATGACTTGCGGGGATGGTTGGTTCGGGATTTGGAAGGGTTCAGGTTAATATCGAAACACTTGGTTTCTTATGTTGGCCTAAAAGACTAAGTTTGACTTTGGTCAACATTTTTAGTAAACGACCTCAGAATCATGATTTGACGGTTCCAATAGGTTTGTATGATAATTTCGGACTTGGGCGTATGTTCGCATTGGGTTTTGGATGACCCGGGAGCGTTTTGGCGCCTAATAGTGAAAGTTGGTTCTTGAAGATTTTAGAAGTTCTTTAAATTTGGTTAGGAGCAGGTTTTGATGATATTGAGGCCTAAATGGAATTTCGAGACTGGGAATAGTTTCGTAATGTCATTTAAGACTTGCACGCAAAATTTGGTGTCATTCCGAGTAGTTTAAAAACGTTTCGGCGCATTGGAGGTAAATTGAAGAACTTGAAGTTCTTAAGTTTGATTCAATTAGTTTTGGGGTGTGATTCTTAGTTTTAAGGTTGTTTTGGAAATTTCGAGAGTTCGAGCGAGTCCATTTTATGATTCTAAACTTGTTGGTATGTTCGTGCGGGGCCCTGGGGGCCTCGAGTATCGATCGGACGAGGCTCGGACCAAGTTGGTAGCATGGAGTCATAACTGAAGCTCCTAGATCTGTCATAATTGTACCTGCGCTTGGCAAGCCGCATGTGCGGGCTCGCAGGTGCGAGCCATGAGCCATAGAAGTGAGAGATCAAGGGCAGCCCAGGAACCGTAGATGCGGAAGATTGGGCGCACCTGCGCTACCACAGGTGAGAGAGCTTTGGTCGCAGGTGCGACTAGGCCCGCAGAAGTGTCCCCTTCTGTCCGCAGATGCAGAGACTGGCCAGGTGAGGGAAAAGTGCACCTGCGAGGCATTTGCCGCAGGTGCAAGACCGCAGATGCGGCCAAGGCACCGCATGTGCGAAAGTCGTTGGGCAGTGAGGGTTCATTTACTACGGACTTAGGCCATTGTTATCACATTTTCTCTCACTCTTGGGCGATTTGAGAGCTTTAAAGGAGGGGATTGCGACCTAGATTTGTGAGGTAAGTAATTTCTACTTAATGTGAGTTTAATATATAGATTATGAGTAGATATTAACATGAAAATTTGTAGAAATCATGGGTTAGATGAAAAACCTAGGTTTTGATTAAAATGGAATTTTACCACGAAAATGATTATGGATATTAGTGAAAATCATATATTTATGTTCCTCAGGTTATGGGTAACAACTTTCTTTTAAAATTTCCGGAATCCGGGCACGTGGGCCCGGGGGTGAATTTTAGGAATCCTGCATTTATGGTTGGGAAATTGCTTTAATAGCGAGGGGTATGAACTTTTGAGCGTAAATTGATTGATTTATATAATGTTTGACTAGTTTCGAGTCGTTTGGCACCAAATTTGGAGGTTTGAGCACGTTCTTGAATCGGGAAGTGAGCTTTGAGATGAGGTAAGTCTCCTTTCTAACCTTGTAAGAGGGAAATTTCCCATAGGAGAATTAACTAATATATGTGACTATTTGTGGGGGACTACGTACGTACGAAGTGACGAGAGTCCGTACGTAGCTACTACTTATGATAAAGTCCGGGTAGTCTAGGACCCCATTATGCCATACTTGAAATAATTGCGCCTTTACTTGCCAATTGAATTGCTTAAATCATAATTTCCATAATTGTAAGAGGATCCCAAAGGGATAAGTTTCACTTAATTGAGGGTATGGATAGAACACTTGACTTCCATTGAAAAACTTGTGTTTCTTTAAGTGTTTTCTATTAGTGGAGCGGGCCGAGCGCCTCGGCAGATTAAATAGATGCATCTATAGTTCGCGCCGTTCGACCCTGGGCAGTGCACAATTTAAATATTGTTATGTTGGTTCAGGCCGACGTCCTCGGCATTATTTGCGCATGAATATTTTGGGATTCTATACTCATAACTGATATTGCTCCAATGTTTAAATGGAAGATAAATTTGGGATTTATAATTGTGAAAATGGGTATTTGCCATCTCTTACTATTGAGTTTTAGTATATTTATTGTAATCTATGCTCAGTTGTAATTTTAAATTCATTATCATTAGCCTTACTAAGTGTCAAGTCGACCCCTCGTCACTATTTCTTCGAGGTTAGGCGGGACACTTACTGGGTACATGTTATTTTATGTACTCATGCTATACTTATGTACTTAACTGTGCAGGATCTGAGGCATGTGCATCTGGTTATCCATCCAGCGCGCATTCTTGATTTGGGTTCGATATTTCACGGTGAGCTGCCCTCTTGAGCCGTTCAGCAGCATGCCAGAGTCCCATTTTTATCTTGTTCCTGTCTATTCCTTTTCAGGCAGTAGGATAGATATCTTTTATATATTCTACTAAGTTGCCCATATACCTGTGACACTAGATCTTGGCACGTAATAGTAGACTAGTAATTTTGGGTTTTGTTCTTACGGTTATTAAGGTTTCTTGCTGTTTTCATTTTATATTTTACATCAGTTTTCATTAAATCTTTTAAGAAAAATAAAAAGATCACTACATGGCAAAAATCGTTAAAATGGGAAATCATTAGGTTATTCATTGTTTGCTTGTCTAGGAACGGTGCTGGACGCCATCACGGCCTGATATAGAATTGGGTCATGACAAAAATGCTAAAATGGTAGATTCGGGGTCAGTCGCCGAATTCATGCAGAAATCTAGGAATTGTTCTGAATTCATGTTTTATGGCTCTAAAATACCAAAAAATGAGGAACGGTCATGGTGAAGCGATGACTATTGTTCATTAGGTTGTTTTTGATAGGCCTGCAAAATTTTAGGAGATTCGGGGCCGATCGACCTAGTCCATGCAGATGACGTGAAATATAGCACACAAAAATATAGGCATTGTCCTGAATTCATGTTTTATGGCCCTAAAACGCCAAAAAACTAGGAATGATCATAGCGAATCGATGACTATTACTCATTAAGTCCTTTTTGATGGGCCCACAAAATGCTCGGTGTTGGTCACCCGAATTCATGTCGATGGCAGGGACTAAAGTACACAAAAATCTTGAAATCGTCCTAAATTCTTATTTTATGGGCTTAAAATGCCAAAAATGGGGAACGGCTATGGCGAAGCGATGACTATTGGTCATTAGGTAGTATTGATGGGCTCGTAAAATTCTAGTAGATTCGTGGCAGGTCACGTGAATTCATGCAGATGGCGTGTACTATGCACACGAAAATATTAGAATCATCCCGAATTCTTGTTTTATAGACCTAAAACACCAAAAACGAGGAACGATCATGGCGAAACGATGAATATTGTTCATTAGTTTATTTTCAATGGGCCCGTAAAACTTTAGGAGATTCGGGGTCGGTCACCCCGAATTCTTGCAAATGACATGGACTATAACACACAAAAATTTGGGAATCATCCTAAATTCCTGTTTTATGACCCTAAAATGCTAAATACGAGGAACGGTCATGGAGAATGGATGACATTTCTCATTAGGTCATTTTTTATGGGCCGGCAAAATTTTAGGAGATTTGTTACGGGTCGCTCGAATTCATGCAGACGGCGAGGACTATAGCATATGAAAATGTGGGACTTGTCTTCAATTCCTGTTCAATGGCACTAAAATGCCAAAAACGAGGAATGGTCAAGACAAAGCAATTACTATAGTTTATTTAGTTATTTTTGATGGGCCCGCATAATTTTAGGAGATTCAGGGCTGGTAGCCCGAATTCATACAGATGACGGGGACTATAACACACAAAAATCTGGAAATTGTGCCGAATTTCTATTTTATGGCCCTAAAACACCAAAAAATGAGGAACGATCATGGCAACGTGATGACTATTGTTCATTAGGTCATCTTTATGGGCCCGCATAATTTTAGAAGATTCGGGACCAATCGCCCAAATTCATGAAGATGACGTGGACTATTGCACACGAAAATTTGGGAATCAGCCTGAATTCCTGTTTTATGGGCCTAAAATGCCAAAAATTGAGGAATGGTCACGGCGAAGCGATGACTATTGTTCATTAGGTCTTTTTTTATCGGCCCAAATAATTTTAGGAGATTCGGGGCTAGTCGCCCGAATACATGCATATGGCGCGGACTATAGCTCATGAAAATATGGTAATCTTCTCGAATTCCAATTTTATGGCTCTAAAATGCCAAAAAATGAGGAACAGTCATGGCGAAGTGATTACTATTGTTCACTAGGTCATTTTTCTCCCCGAAAATTTTAGAGATTCGGGGCCCGTTACCTGAATTGATGCAGATGGCGTGGACTATGGCACCCGAAAATCTGGATATCGTCTTGAATTCATTTATAGTAAAAAATGGGGAACGACCATTGCGAAGCGATGACTATTGTTCATTAAGTCATTTTGGTTGGCCCGCAAAATTTTAGGAGATTCGGAGATGGTCGCACGAATTCATGCAGATGGCGAGGACTATAGCACACGAAAATCTAGAAATCATCCTGAATTCCTATTTTATGGCCCTAAAACATCAAAAATAAGGAACTGTCATGGCAAAGCGATGTCTATTATTCATTAAGTCATTTCAAATGGGTCCAAAACTTTTTAGGATATTCAGGGTCGTTCGCCCAAATTTGTGCAGATGGCGTGGACTGTATAACACATGAAAATTTGGGAATCGTCCTATATTCCTATTTTATGGCCCTAAAATGCCAAAAATGAGGAATGGTCAAGGTAAAGTGATGACTACTGTTCATTAGGTCATTTTTATGGGAACGTAAAATTTTATGGGATTCTGGGCGATTGCCCGAATTCATGCTGATGGCGTGTACTATATCACACGAAAATCTAGGAGTCGTTCTGAATTCCTATTTTATGGCCTTAAAATGCTAAAAAAGAAGATTGCTCATAGCGAAGAGATGATTATTTTTAATTAGGTTATTTTTTATGAGCACGCAAAATTTTAGGAGATTTGCGACGGTCACCCGAATTCATGCAGATGGCGTGGACTATAGCACACGAAAATCTGGGAATCGTTCTGAATTCCCGTTTTATCGCCCTAAAACGCCAAAAAATGAGAAACGGTCATGGAGAAGTGATGACTATTGTTCATTAAGTTTGATGGTCCCACAAAATTTTAGGAGATTCAGTACCGTCGCTAGAATTCATGCAGATGGCGCGGACTATACGAAAATCTGGGAAGCATCCTGAATTCCTGTTTTATGGTCCTAAAATACCAAAAATAAGGAACAGTCATGGCGAAGCGATGACTATTGTTCATTAGGTCATTTTTTATGGGCCTGCAAAATTTTAGTAGATTTGGGGTCGGTCGCTCGAATGCATGCAGATGGCGTGGGCTATAGCACACAAAAATTTAGGAATCGTCTTGAATTACGGCCCTAAAACGTCACAAAATGAGGAACGGTCATGGCAAAGCGGTTCGTTAGATAGTTTTTATGGGCCCACAAACTTTTAGAAGATTCAGGGCCGGTCGCTTGAATTCATACAGATGGCGCGGACAATAGCACACGAAAATCTGAAAATCGTCATGAATTCTAGTTTTATGATCCTAAAACGCCAAAAAACGAGGAATGGTCATGGCAAAGTGATGACTATTGTTCACTAGGTCATTTTTTATGGGCTCGAAAGCTTAGGAGATTCAGGGCCGGTCACCCGAATTCAAGCAAATGGCGTGAACTATAGCATACGAAAATTTGGAAATCGTCCTGAATTTCTGTTTTATGACTTTAACACGCCAAAAAAAGGAGGAACGGTCATGGAGAAGCAATGACTATTATTCATTAGGTCATTGTTTAGGAGTCCAAAATTTTTTAGGAGATTCGGGACCTGTCGCCCGAATTCATGCAGATGGCGTGGACTATAGCACACAAAAATCTAGAAATCGTCATGAATTCATTTTTATGATCATAAAAAACGTATAAAAATGGGTAATGGTCATGGGGAAGCGATGAATATTATTTATTAAGTCATTTTTTATGGGCTAGCAAAAGTTTAGGAGATTCGGAGACGGTCACCCGAATTCATATAGATGGCGTAAACATAGCATGGTCATGGCGAAGCGTTGATTATTGTTCATTAGGTCATTTTTTATTGCACCACAATATTTTAGGAGATTTAGGTCCGGTCGCCCAAATTTATGTAGATGGCGTGGACTATAACACACGAAAATCTAGGAATCATCCCGAATTTCTATTTTATAGTCCTAAAACTCCAAAAAATAAGAAACAATCATAGTGAAGCGATGACTATTGTTCATTAGGTCATTTTTTATTGGTCCACAATATTTTAGGAGATTTGGGTCCGGTCGCCCAAATTCATGCAGATGGCGTGGACTATAACACATGAAAATCTAGGAATCATCATGAATTCCTATTTTATAGCCCTAAAACGCCAAAAAATAAGGAACAGTCATGGTGCAGCGATGACTATTGTTCATTAGGTTATTTTTTTATTAGCTCAATATTTTAAGAGATTTGGGTCCTGTATCCCGAATTCATGCAAATGGATGGACTATAGCACACAAAAATCTGGGAATCGTCATGAATTCCCGTTTTACGGCCCTAAAATGCCAAAAATTGAGGATTAGTCATGGCGAAGCGATGACTATTGATAATTATATCGTCTTTTATGGGCATGCAAAATTTTAGGAGATTCAGGGCCGGTCACCCGAATTCATGCAGATGACGTGGACTATAGCATAATAAAATATGAGAATCGTCCTGAATTCCTTTTTTCAGGCTCTAAAACGTCAAAAAACGGAGAACGGGCATGACGATGCGACGACTATTGTTTATTATGTCACTTTTATGGACCCGCAAAATTTTAGGTAATTCGGAGACGGTCGCCCGAATTCATGCGATGGTGTAGACTATAGCACACAAAAATCCTGAAATCGTCCCGAATTCCCGTCTTATGGCCCTAAAATGCCAAAAAACAAGGAATGGTCATGGAGAAGCGATGAATACTGTTCATTAGTTCATTTTTTATGGGCCCGTAAAAGTTTAGAAGATTCATGGCCGGTCACCTGAATTGATACTCATGATGTGGACTATAACATACAAAAAACTAGGAATCGTTCTGAATTCCTGTTTTATGGCACTAAAATACAAAAAAAGAGGAACGGTCACAGTGAAGTGATGATTATTATTTATTAGGTCATTTTTTATGGCCCCGAAAAATTTAGGAGTTTCGGAGCCAGTCGCCCGAATTAATGCAGATGACTGCATACAGAATTTTGGAATCGTCCTAAATTCCTATTTTATGGTATTAAAATGCCCAAAACGAGAAATGGTTATGGAGAAATGCTGACTATTAGGTTATTTTTCATTGTCCCGCAAAAATTTAGGAGAAACGGGGACGATCGCCAGAATTCATGCTGATAGCTTAGACTATAGAACACAAAAATCTGAGAATCGTCCAGAATTCCTGTTTTATGCCCCTAAAATTTCAAAAATATGAGGAATGGTCATGTCGAAGCGATGACTATTGTTCATAAGGTTATTTTTATGGGCCCAAATACTTTTAGGAGATTCGGGGCTAGTCGTCCGAATTCATGCATATAGTGTGGACTATAATTCACTAAAATTTAGAATCGTCCCAAATTTCTGTTTTATGGCACTAAAATACCAAAAAATGAGGAACAATTATGGCTAAGCGATTACTATTATTCATTAGGTTGTTTATGGGCCCGAAAAGTTTTAGGAGATTTGGGGCCGGTCGCCCGAATTAATGCAGATGGTGTAGACTATATCACACGAAAATCTGGATATCGTTTTGAATTCCTTTTTTTATGGCCCAAAAAATCGGAACAGTCATTGCGAAGTGATAACTATTGTTCATTAATTCATTTTTGATAAGCCCGCAAAATGTTAGGAGATTTAGAGACGGTCGCTTGAATTCATGTAGATAGCGTGGACTATCACGAAAATCTCAGAATCGTCGTGAATTCCTGTTTTATGGCCCTAAAACACCAAAAAATGGGGAACGGTCATGGCAAAGTGATGACTATTGTTCATTAGGTCGTGTTTTGTGGACCCATAAAATTTTAGGGGATTCGGGGTCAGTCGCACACGAAAATCTGGGAATCGTTCTGAATTCCTTTTTCATGATCCTAAAACGTATAAAAGCGGAAAACGGTTATAGCGAAGCGATGACTATTGTTTATTAAGCCATTTTGGGCCCGCAAAATTTTTGGAGATTCGGAGACGGTCGCCCGAATTCATACAGATGGCGTGGACATAACACACAAAAACTTGGAAATTGGCTTGAATTCATGTTTTATGGCCCTATAACGGCAAACAATAAGGAACAGGCATGACGCGACGATTACTATTATTTATTAGGTCTTTTTTGATAGGATCGTAGGAGATTCAGGGCCGGTCACCCGAATTCATGCAGATGACATGGACTATAGCACACGAAAATCTGGGAATCATTTTGAATTCCTGTTTTATGACCTTAAAACGTCAAAAAATGAGGAACGGTCATGTGAGCCGATGACTAATGTTCATTAGGTCATTTTTATTATAACGCAAAATTTTAGGATATTCGGAGCTGGTCGCCTGAATTCATGCAGTTGGAGTGGACTATCACACAAAAATTTGGAAATCGTCATGAATTTTCGTTTTATTGCCCTAAAACGCCAAAAAACGAGGAGCGATCATGGAGAAGCGATGACTATTTTTCATTAGGTCATTTTTTATGGACCCACAAAATTTTAGGAGATTTGGGTCTGGTCACCCGAATTCATACAGATGGCGCAGACTATCACGAAAATCTGGGAATCGTCATGAATTCTCATTTTACTGCCCTAAAATGCCAAAAATGAGAAACAGTCATGGCGAAGCAATGACTATTGTTCATTAGGTCATTTTTATGGGCCCGCAAAAATTTAGGAGATCCGGGGCCGGTAGCCCGAATTCATGTAGATAGCGTAGACTATAGCACAAGAAAATGTGAGAATCGTCCTAAATTTCTTTTCTATGGCCCTAAAACGTCAAAAAAGGGGAACGATCAAGGAGAAGCGATGACTATTTGTTATTAAGTCACTTTTTATGGGCCCATAAAATTTTAGGAGATTCGGAGACAAGTGCCCAAATTCATGCATATGGTGTGGAATATAGCACACGAAAATCTGAAAATCGTCCTGAATTTCAGTTTTATGGCCGTAAAATTGCAAAAATAAGGAACGGTCATGGAGAAGCGATGACCATTGTTCATGTCACACCCCGACCTCGGGGATCGCGACCGGCGCTCAACCGAGATAACCCGGTCGAGCAAGCCTGTTGGATTTCTTTCTACCCAACTCACCCATAAACAAAGAGAATATAATCTTCATTAATTAATACCACAAGGGTTCATGAACAACACTAGTTCCATCACCATTAGTTACTTCATTTATAAGTCTCAAAAATAATACATTTCACAACCATAGTTTTACAGTGGAAGCATGAGATACAATTACGACATATTTAGTTTAACTTTCCTACACTAATACACCACCCCCACTATGTCTACGGAGCCTCTAATAGATATAAAAGAGAACAATGATGGTGCCGGCATGTAATGACCCAACCGGTCATTTTGACTTTTAGAACCCCGTTCTCCTAAATAAAACTCCTCGTATGTGCTTTTATAAATGTATGACTTGCGGGGATGTTTGGTTCGGGATTTGGAAGTGTCCGGGTTGAAATCGGAACACTTAGTTCCTTAAGTTGGCCTTAAAATGCTAAGTTTGATTTCGGTCAACATTTTGAGAAAATGACCCCGGAATAGAATTTTTATGATTCCAACAGCTCCGTATGGTGATTTTGGATTTAGGAGCGTGTTTGGAATTTTATTTGGAAGTCCGTAGTTAAAATAGGCTTGAAATGGCTAAATTACGAATTTAAGTTTGGAAGTTTGACCGGAGAGTTGACTTTTTGATACCGGAGTTAAAATCCTGTTCCAAAAATATTTATGACTCCGTTATGTCATTTATGACTTGTGTGTAAAATTTGAGGTCAATCGGACTTAATTTGATAAGTTCCGGCGTCGTTTGTAGAAATTGAAAGTTTCAAAGTTCATTAGGCTTGAATCTATATGCGCTTCGTATTTTTAGTGTTGTTGGATGTGATTTGAAGACTCGACTAAGTTCGTTTGATGTTTTAGGATTTGTTGGTATATTTGGTTGAGGTCCCGAGGGGCTCGGGTGAGTTTCGGATGGTTAACGGATCAAATTCGGACTTAGAAGAAAACAATCTGAAGTTTCTACCTTCTGGTGTAATCGCACCTGCGGAACTTGGCTCGCAGATGCGACCATGCAGAATTGTAATGAACCTCGCAGGTATGCAAGGTTCGCAGAAGCAGAACGGAAACTCGCACAAGCGAGCTCGCAGGTGCGAGCTGAGATGCGCAGAAGCGGAGGCTTGGCCGGTGACTGTAGATCGCAGATGCGGAAGGCATCTCGTAGGTGCGTGTCTCGCAGACGCGGATGCGCAGAAGTGGTTCAAATTCCGCGCGTGCGAGACTCCTGGACAGAATGTTAAAAACATAGGAGTCCGAGATTTCGTCATTTTTGACATTTCTAAAAGCGGGTGAGGCGATGTTTGAGCGAGAAATAATGGGAAATTTTGAGGTAAGTCCCTTGTGAGCTTTTCTACTCCATAATACTGAATTATCATCGAATAATCCGACTAGATTACATGTTTTTGGGGTGCAAATCGGGAGTTAGAACTTAGGGATTTGAAAATAAGATTTGAAGATTTGGAGGTCGAGTTGAGGTCGGATTTTGGTAATATTAGTATAGGTAGACTCGTGGTTGAATGGGCGTTCATATTTCGTAACTTTCACCAGATTCCGAGACGTGGGCCCCACGGGCCATTTTTGAGTTAATATCGGATTTTATTGAAAAATATAGTATTTTCTTATGGAATTGGTTCTATAATTTTTGTTGACTGTATCGAATTAATTATGACTAGATACGAGTCGATCGGAGTCAGAAAATCGAGGAAAAGGCATACTACGTGATTAAATTGGAGCAAGTCGAGGTAAGTGACTTGTCTAACCTTGTGTGGGAGAAATTTTCCCTAGGATTGGTATTGAAGTAATAAATTAAAATATTTTGAAAGTCGTGTACACGAGGTGACGAGTGTGTACATGGGCTAAATATGAAAGATCATGTCTTTAAATTGTGTGGATCGTTGTTGCATATCAATTAAATAATTTTAACTTGTTATATTCTTCATCATTAATTTAAATGATTATACTTTAAATTTGCTTGACCTTTTCCTGCTAATTGTTTTACCTGTTTAGTTGAAACTTGGTGTCTTTTATTTTGTGCATTATTTGAAGGTTGATTTTCTTTAAATTAAATATTATTAATATAAATCATTTGACATTTTAAATTTGGTATTGAAGCAACATATTAAAATTTTAAAATATTATTTTGTTGAGTTATTTATTCCCGAATATTTTTGGTGAGATTTTCGTACTCATTGTGATGGAGCCGTGAGGTCTTTATTGTGGAAAAATATTATTGTTGAATTTTTTTGGCATGAGCCGTGAGCTCTTTGTTATGGAAAAATATTGTTGTTGATTTATTTTGAAAAATTGAAATATTTGGGCACTTGAGGTGCAAATTGTGATATATTGTGATATTGATACGCATGCGGTGGTATAAGGTTTGGGTGTCAAAATGCATGCAGTGAGATAAGGGTAGCTTGATACGCGTGGCTAGTAGGGAAAGCTACTAGAAGCCATGCGGTGTGATAAGGATGGCTAAAACGCGGGAGCAGCTCAGGCTCAAGAGGTACAAGAAGTACCACCCTCCCACTTTCAGTGGTTTAGCTTTAGAGGATGCTCGGGGATTTCTGGAGGAATGTCACCGTATCTTTCGTACTATGGGCATTGTGGATTCCAGTGGGGTTTCTTTTACGGCATTCCAGTTTAGAGGAGCAGCCTACCAGTGGTGGCGGGCATATGAGTTGGATAGTCCCACTGAGGCATCTTCACTCACATGGACTCAATTTTCAGATATGTTCTTAAGGGAGTATGTTCCTCAGAGTCTTAGAGATGCATGGCGCACAGAGTTTGAGCAGCTGCGCCAGGGTTCTATGACCGTGTCAGAGTATGCGGTCCGATTTAGTGAGTTGGCTAGGCATGCACCAGCCTTAGTTGCTACTGTTCGAGAGCGGGTTCACAGATTTATTGAGGGTCTCCACCCTAGTATCAGATTCAGTATGGCCTGATAGCTAGAGATGGATATCACATACCAACAGGTGGTGTCAATTGCTAGAAGATTGGAAGGTATGCGGACTCGGGAGAGGGAAGCTAAGAGACCCCGTGATTCTGGCACATATAATAATTCTCGTGCCTCAGTTGCAGCCCGTCATGGTAGAGGTTATGTGAGCCGTCCTATTCATTCAGCACTTCCAGCTTCCAGTGGTATTCCGGCTACTCCCAGACCTCAGGTTCCATATTATGCACCGCCAGTGTTTACTGTACCTCCTGTACGAGGTGATTTCAATGGGTAGTCTAGTCGATCAGGCCCGAGCCAGTCCCAGCAGCCACAACCTCTGAGGGCTTATTTTGAGTGTGGTGACACTCGTCATATTATGATGGATTGCCCCAGATTTAGGAGGGGTGCACCTCCACAAATTTCTCAGGCCCCACCTATTCCACAGGGCCTTCAAGCTTTTCAGGCCATGATTATTGCACCAGTTGCCACTCTACCTGCACAGCCAGCTAGAGGTGGAGGTCAGACAGGTAGAGGTTGCCCTAAAGGGGGAGGCCATGCCAGATATTATGCCCTTCCTGCTAGGACAGAGGCCGTTGCATCTGATTCTATTATCACAAGTATTATTCCGGTCTGTCATAGAGATGCATCAGTCTTATTTGATCCAGGCTCCACTTATTCTTATGTGTCATCTTATTTTGCCCCGTATTTGGGCGTATCATGTGATTCATTGAGTTCTTATGTTTATGTATCTACACCCGTGGGTGAATCTATTATTGTAGACTGTGTGCATAAGTCGTGTTTAATTATTATCAGTGGTTTTGAGACCAGAGCTGATTTATTATTGCTCAGTATAGTGGATTTCGATATTATTTTGGGCATGAACTGGTTGTCGCCCTATCACGCTATTCTTGATTGCTATGCCAAGACGGTGACGTTGGCTATGCCAGGTCTACCGCGGCTAGAGTGGAGAGGTACCTCGGATCATGTTCCTAGAAGGGTTGTTTCATTTCTTAAAGCTCAACGAATGGTTGAGAAGGGGTGTGGCGCGTATCTGGCCTATGTGAGAGATGTTAGTGTTGATACTCCTACCATGGAGTCCGTTCCTATAGTAAGGGATTTTCCTGATGTATTTCTAGTGGATCTCCCGGGTATGCCACCCGACAGGGATATTGATTTTGGCATTGATTTGTTATCAGGCACTCAACCCATTTCTATTCCACCATATCGTATGGCCCCAATAGAGTTGAAAGAATTAAAAGAACAGTTACATGAACTGCTTGATAAGGGCTTCATTCGCCCAGTGTATCACCTTGGGGTGCTCCTGTCTTATTTGTAAAGAAGAAGTATGGTTCTATGCGGATTTATATTGATTACCGCCAGATGAACAAGGTTACAGTGAAGAATAGGCATCCATTGCCACATATTGATGACCTATTTGATTAACTTCAGGGTGCCAGAGTGTTTTCTAAGATCGACTTGTGTTCAGGCTATCATCAGTTGAAGATTCGGGAGCCAGATATCCCGAAGACTGCTTTCAGGACTCGGTACGATCATTACGAGTTCCTTGTGATGTCTTTTGGGCTGACCAATGCCCCAGCAGCATTTATGCACTTAAGCAATAGTGTATTTCAGCCCTATCTTGATTCTTTCGTTATTGTGTTTATTGACGACATTCTGGTGTATTTCTGGAGTCGGGAATATCATGAACAACACCTGAGGACTGTGCTTCAGACTTTGAGAGAAAACAAGTTATATGCAAAATTTTCAAAGTGTGAATTCTGGCTTGATTCAGTGGGAGTTTTGGGTCATATAGTTTCGTGCGAGGGGATCAAGGTAGATCCGAAGAAGATTGAGGCAGTGCAGAGTTGGTCTAGACCATCCTCAGCTACGGAGATTTGGAGTTTCCTTGGTTTGGCAGGGTATTATCGCCGATTTGTAGATGGTTTCTCTTCTATTGCTGCATCTATGACCAAATTAACCCAGAAGGGTGCTCCGTTCAGGTGGACCGAGGAATGTGAGGAGAGCTTCCAAAAGCTCAAGACAACTTTGACTACAACCCCAGTATTGGTATTACCTACAGGTTCAGGGTCTTATACTGTGTATTGTGTTGCGTATTAGTCTCGGCGCAGTGTTAATGTAAGATGGTAGGGTGATTGCCTACGCGTCCAGACAGTTAAAGGTACATGAGAAGAATTATCCGGTCTATGACCTTGAGTTAGCAGCTATTGTTCATGCCTTGAAGATTTGGCTGCATTATTTGTACGGTGTCTATTGTGAGGTCTACTCCGATCACCGGAGTCTACAACATCTATTTACATAGAAGCAACTTAATTTGCGGCAATGGAGATGGTTGGAGTTGCTTAAGGATTATGATATCACCATTCTCTATCATCCTGGGAAAGCTAATATAGTGGCCGATGCCTTGAGTCGTAAGGCGGAGAGTTTGGGAAGCTTAGCATATTTACCGGTAGTAGAGAGGCCTTTGGCCTTGGATATTTAGGCCTTGGCCAACCAGTTTGTCAGGTTTGATGTTTTCGAGCCGAGCCGAGTTTTGGCTTATGTGGTTTCTCAGTCTTCTCTTTATGATTGTATCAAGGAGAGCGTCAGTATGATGACCCCTATGTGCTTGTCCTTAAGGATACAGTTCAGCACGGTGATGCCAAGGAAGTCACTATTGGAGATGACGATGTATTAAGGATGTAGGGCCGGCTATGTGTGCCTAATGTAGATGGTTTGCGTGAGTTGATTCTCCAGGAGGCTCACAGTTCACGGTACTCCATTTATCTGGGTGCTGCAAAGATGTATCAGGACTTGAGACAACACTATTGGTGGAGGTGAATGAAGAAAGACATAGTGGAGTATGTAGCTCGGCGTCTAAATTGTCAACAAGTGAAATATGAGCATCAGTAACCGGGTGGATTACTTCAGAAGTTAGAGATTCCAGAATAGAAATGGGAGTGGATCACTATAGATTTCGTTGTCGGACTTCCACGGACTCAGCGGAAGTTTGATGCAGTTTGGGTAATTGTGGATAGACTGACCAAGTCAGCTCATTTCGTTCCTGTGATGACTACCTACTCTTCCGAGCAGTTGGCTCGAATCTATATTCGCGAGATTGTCAGACTTCACGGCGTACCGGTATCTATCATATCTGACCGGGGTACGCAGTTTATATCTCGGTTCTAGAGGGCAGTACAGCATGAGTTGGTAACTTGGGTAGAGTTGAGTACAACATTTCACCCTCAGATGGATGGGCAGTCCGAATGTACTATTCAGATACTGGAGGATATGCTTCGTGCGTGTGTGATATATTTTTAGGGTTCTTGGGATTAATTCTTACCACTTACGAAGTTTGCTTACAACAGCAATTATCAGTAGAGCATTCAGATGGCTCCGTATGAGGCCTTGTATGGTAGGCGGTGCCGGTCTCTAGTGGGTTGGTTCGAACCGGGCGAGGCTAGGCTATTGGGTACAGACTTGGTTCAGGATGCCTTGGAAAAGGTTAAATTGATTCAGGATTGACTTCGTACAGCCCAATCTAGACAGAAGAGTTATGCGGATCAGAAGATTCGTGATGTTGCCTTCATGGTTGGTGAGCGGGTCTTGCTCCGGGTTTCGCCTATAAAGGGTGTGATGAGGTTCGGGAAGAAGGGAAAGTTGATCCCTAGGTGTATTGGGCCTTTTGAGATTCTTGAGAGAGTTGGAGAGGTGGCTTATAGACTTGCACTACCACCTAGTCTCTCTGCAGTTCATCCGGTATTTTATGTTTCTATGCTCCGGAAGTATCACGGCGATCCGTCTCATGTGTTAGACTTCAGTTCAGTTCAGTTGGACAAGGATCTATCTTATGTTGAGGAACCAGTGGCTATTTTGGATAGGCAGGTTCGAAAGCTGAGGTCAAAGAATATTGCTTCCGTGAAGGTTCAGTGGAGGGGTCATCCGGTCGAGGAGGCAACTTGGGAGACCGAGCATAAGATGCGCAGCTGTTATCCTTATCTTTTCACCACTCCGGGTATAATTCTAAACCCGTTCGAGGACGAACATTTGTTTAAGAGGTAGAGAATGTAATGACCCAATCGGTCATTTTGACTTTTAGAACCCCGTTCCCCTAAATAAAACTCCTCGTATGTGCTTTTATAAATTTATGACTTGCGGGGATGGTTGGTTCGGGATTTGGAAGTGTTCGGGTTGAAATCGGAACACTTAGTTCCTTAAGTTGGCCTTAAAATACTAAGTTTGACTTCGGCAAAATTTTGAGAAAACGATCCCGGAATAGAATTTTTATGATTCCAACAGCTCCTTATGGTATTTTATACTTAGAAGCGTGTTCGAAATTTTATTTGGAAGTTCGTAGTTAAATTAGGCTTGAAATGGCTAAAATAGAAATTTAAGTTTGGAAATTTGACCGGGGAGTTGACTTTTTGATACCGGAGTCGGAATCCAGTTCCGAAAATTTTTATGGCTCCATTATGTCATTTATGACTTGTGTGCAAAATTTGAGGTCAATCGGGCTTGATTTGATAGGTTCCGGCGTCGTTTGTAGAAATTGAAAGTTTCAGAGTTCATTAGGCTTGAATCTATCTGTGATTCGTGTATTTAGTGTTGTTGGATGTGATTTGAAGACTCGACTAAGTTCGTATGATGTTTTAGGACTTGTTGGTATATTTAGTTGATGTCCCGAGGGGCTCGGGTGAGTTTCAGATGGTTAATGGATCAAATTCGGACTTAGAAGAAAATAATCTGAAGTTTCTACCTTCTGGTGTAATCGCACCTGCGGAACGTGGCTCGCAGGTGCGACCACGCAGAAGCGCAATGAACCCCGCAGGTGCGCAAGCTTCGCAGAAGCGGATAGGAAACTCGCACAAGCGAGCTCGCAGGTGCGAGCTGAGATGCGCAGAAGCGGAGTCTGGGCCGGTGACTGTGGAGCGCAGATGCGGAAGGCATCTCGCAGGTGCGTGTCCGCATCTGCGCGTGGGTGATCGCAGAAGCAAAAATTTTGCAGAAGCGAGGGAAACATCCGCAGGCGCGGATGCGCAGAAGCGGTTCAAATTCCGCAAGTGCGAGACTCCTGAATAGAATGTTAAAAACAGAGGAGTCCGAGATTTGATCATTTTTGACATTTCCAAAAGCGGGTGAGGCGATTTTTGAGCGAGAAATCACGGGAAAGTTTGAGGTAAGTCCCTTGTGAGCTTTTATACTTCTAAATATTGAATTATCATCGAATAATACGACTAGATTACATGTTTTTGGGGTGTAAATCAGGAGTTTGAACTTAGGGATTTGAAAATAAGATTTGAAGATTTGGAGGTCGAGTTGAGGTCAGATTTTGGTAATATTAGTATAGGTAGACTTGTGGTTGAATGGGCGTTCATATTTCGTAATTTTCACCGGATTCCGAGACGTGCGCCCCGCGGGCCATTTTTGAGTTAATATCAAATTTTATTGAAAAATATAGTATTTTCTTATGGAATTGATTCTATAATTTTCGTTGACTGTATCGAATTAATTATGACTAGATACGAGTCGATCGGAGTCAGAAAATCGAGGACTTACTAGGGTAATGTGGGGTTCAATTCTAAGAGAAGAGTTTAGCCAACATACCTTGCTTTGAGCTTCCTTAAATTACTATAATGTTTCGAAAATTCTAGCAACCTCAATCTATTTAGAAACATAATAAAATTGAACCATAATTAGGAAAATATTCGCGGGTTCACCTCATTTATGTATTTTATCAAACACTAGGTGTGCATCTTGATTTCAAGGTTTTTCTATGGTGGATTCCTTCATTCCACAACCCAATCGTTACCCATTTCAGCTCAACAACCTTCACATATATCTCGTTGGTACATGCATGTATAATAATACTCTCTCATACAAGAATCACACTCCCTATTACCCAAAACCAGAAATTAAAGAATTGGGGAAATAAATTCTTACATTTTAGAAGCCCTAACAAGTTCCTCATGATGAGATTTCAAGGCTTGACTCAAGTTGAGTAGCGAAATCCTTATCCCTCCCTTTCCTCTATCTAGAATACCTCTCCCCTCTCTCTAAAACATCAGGTAATCCCCCCAAAATGAACCCTTAGGCTAGATAAATGAAATAGGGGTCGGGTTATAAAATTCGAAAAATGAAGCCCCGACGTGGATCGACGTTCGCATATGCGACCGTATAACACTTTTGCGGTCCGCAAATCGACCGCACAATTAGTGCTCCAAAATTGGGACCTTCGAGTTGGGTTTGCGAGAGTTCTACGGCCCGCAGATCTGTTCTGCAGTCGCACAATGTACCGCAGACCTGTTATGCGATCGCATAATGCGCCATAGAACTTTTCTCCGGAAAATCTCCATACTGGTTCTGCGATTGGTGTGCGGCCTGCAAAACTATTTTGCGGTCGCATAATTTACCGCAAAATGTCATCCAAAATTCCCCTAGTATTCCGCTTCACTCTACGACCATTCTACGGCCGCATAGTGGGCCGCAGAAATGCTCTATTTTGCTAAAAGTTTTCCTCAACTCCCTAACACACTGTTCAACCCAAAA
Organism: Nicotiana tomentosiformis; assembly: GCF_000390325.3. Classification (NCBI taxonomy): domain Eukaryota; kingdom Viridiplantae; phylum Streptophyta; class Magnoliopsida; order Solanales; family Solanaceae; genus Nicotiana; species Nicotiana tomentosiformis. The sequence goes on from NC_090818.1 coordinate 123,921,306, forward strand.
AGTCCATACCGCGATGAGCTTGCTCACCGCGAAGAATCTCTACAATCATTAACACATAAGTCTACCTCGGCACCACGAAATCCCGAGTTTTAGGTAAAATTTTACGGGGCCTTACAGTTCATTAGGTCATTTTTTATGTGCCTGCAATATTTTAGAAGATTCGGGACCGGTTACCTAAATTCATGGAGATGACGTGAACTATAGTACATGAAAATCTGGGAATTATCCTGAATTTTTATTTTATGGCCCTAAAGCGCCAAAAAAGGAGGAACGATCATGGCGAAACGATGACTGTTATTCATTAAGTCATTTTTAATGGGCCCGCAAAAATTTTAGGAGATTTAGAGCCGGTCGTCCGAATTCACACAAATGGTGTGGACTATACCACACGAAAATCTAGGTATCATCTAGAATTCCTATTTTATGGCCCTAAAATGCCAAAAAAAGGAATTATCATGGCAAAGCGATGACTATTTTTCATTAAATAGTATTTGATAGGCCAGCAATATTTTAGGAGATTTGGGGACGGTCGCCCGAATTCATGCAGATGGCTTGGACTATAACATACGAAAATCTAGGAATCGTCTTGAATTCCTATTTTATGGCCCTAAAATGCAAAAACATAAAGAACGGTCATGGCGAAGCAATGACTAGTGTTCATTAGGCCATTTTTATGCTCCCGCAAAATTTAGGAGATTCGGAGTCGGTCGCCCAAATTCATGCAGATGGCGTGGACTATAGCACACGAAAATCTGGGAATCGTCTAGAATTATTGTTTTATGGCCCTTAAACGCCAAAAATAGGGAACAGTGATGGAGAAGCGAACTATTGTTTATTAGGTCATTTTTATGGGCACGCAAAATTTTAGGAGATTCGAGGTCGCTCGCCTGAATTTATGCAGATGGCGGGGACTATAATATACGAAAATCTAGGAATCATCCTAAATTCCCCTTTTATGGCCTTAAAATGCCAAAAACGAGGAACAATCATAACGAAGCAATGACTATTATTTATTGAATCATTTTTTATGGTCCCGCAAAATTTTAGGAGATTCGGAGCCGGTCGCCCGAATTCATGCAAATGGCGTGGACTATATAGCACACGAAAATCTGAGAATTATCCAAAGAATGGTGAACGATCATGGTGAAGCGATGAGTATTGTTCATTAGGTCATTTTTTATGGGCCTGCAAAATCTTAGGAGATTCGGGGACCGGTCTCCTGAATTCATACAGATGGCGTGGACTATAGCACACGAAAATCAGGGAATCGTCTTGAATTCCTATTTTATGGCACTAAAAATACCAAAAAATGAATAACGATCATGGCGAAGCAATAACGGTTGTTCATTAGGTCATTTTTTATGGGGCCGCAAAATTTTAGAAGATTCAGGGCCGGTCGCCTGAATTCATGCAGATGGCGTGAATCATAGCACACGAAAAATTGGGAATCGTCCTGAATTCCTGTTTTATAGACCTATAATGCCAAAAACAGGAAACCGGTAATGACGAATCGATGATTATTGTTCATTAGGTCATTTTTAATGCACCCGCAAAATTTTAGGATATTCGGGGCCGGTCGCCTCCCTTTCCCTTACGCATAATGTGGAACCTCCCTCTTACTCACTGCCTCTTTGTAGTGCCTTCTTGAGAAGTTTGCATAGCCCTACCATTGCTATAATGAATAGGAATGGAGACACTGGGTTTCCTTGGCTTAGATCTCTCTTCTAAGAAAACATCCCACAAGTGAACCATTCACAAGAATTGAATAGCACACATCGTAGATGCTAAATGTTATCCACTTTGACCACAAGTCTTGAAATCCCATATTCAGCATGACATTCGAAAAGAATGACCAATTTACATGGTCATATGCCTTCTCTATGTCCAATTTACGTTACACTTTTAAACCTCCTTATTTTATTCTCAAATCTTAATACTTATTTGCAAAGTATCAAGATTTGGCTATCTGAACAGTTCTCCATGAAAAACTTGGGAGAAGCAGCTTATATATTGGGAATAAAGATCTATAGAGATAGATCTAGGAAGCTGCTTGGGCTTTCCCAGTCCTTGTACATTGATAGCATCTTAAAGAGGTATAACATGGATAATTTCAAAAGAGGCTATCTACCGATAGACACTGGAATTACTCTTAGTAGGGAGGATTGTCCTAAAACACCTGAAGAGAGAGAACGCATGAGTAGGATCCCATACGCTAGTGCAGTGGGAGCTATCATATATACCATGACATGTACACGTCCTGATGTGGCTTATGCACTAGGAGTGACTAGCCGATATCAGGCAAATCCTGGTGAGAAATATTGAAAGGTGGTAAAGACCATTCTTAAGTGCTTAAGAAGGACTAAAGACCAATTCCTCATTTATGGAGATTCTTAGTTGAAACTTGAAGGTTATACTGATGCAAGCTTCTCTTCAGATAGAGATGATAGCAAATCTATTTCTGGTTATGTATTCACCTTAAATAGTGGTGCAGTGAGTTGGAAAAGCTCCAAACAAGCTATAGTAACTGATTTAGTGACTGAAGCTGCTAAGGAAGCTGTATGGATGAAAACGTTCTTTACTGAACTTGGTGTGGTTCCTTCAATAGAAGGTGCAATTCCATTATTGTGTGACAATACTGGAGCCATTGCTCAAGCAAAAGAACCAAGATCACACCAAAAATCCAAACACGTCCTGCGAAGGTATCACTTGATAAGAGAGATCATTGAACGTGGAGACGTCGAGATTCAAAAGGTTGATGGAAATGAAAATGCTGCAGACCCATTCACTAAAGCTATTGGAGCAAAGGAGTTTGACAAGCACAAGTGGAAATTGGGAATGAAGTACAAGAGCAATTGGCTCTAGTGCATGTGGGAGATTGTTAGGGATATATTAGATATGCCCTAGATCCAATCTCATATTTGATGATTTGAACATATTTTTGTGAATGTTATTTGATATAAAAATATATGGCATTTGATATTCGTTTATCATAGTTATTATTAATTAATTGATTAATTTAACAAGGTCCTTGATTAAATTTTAAAATTTATAATAGTGATAGAGATCATGATAATGAGAGTAAAGTCTCTTACAATTTAATCTAAATTTGTTCTTGATTGTAGGATTATTAGTTTGGATATTAGTAATCCGGTTAGATCAATATTTATGTGATCGTCTTTATGAGATAAATATTAGTTGATCTCATTAACTAAATCACATATATAGATGATTCATATAGAGATATGATCATTGAACCGACTCATTGGATAATTCCTAATGGTTAGAATTACCATAAACTGTCAATAGGATATTCTCTTGAAGAATGTGATGTAAGAGTTCCCTTTGACCTGAGATGATCATAGTAATTAATAAGTTATTTATTGTGCTTTGATACTAGACACCTATAGCCTTTGAGCGATAGTTGAAAGGATATTGGGTACGATTAAATACTTGTAGAATTAGTGATTGATCAAGATGGAATCTGTCAACTCTTGGTAATGAGTTTAAGTTCCATGTTGTCATAAATTATAAAGGAACAAATTAAGACCTTGGCCAGGGCAATTGAATGAAAGAAGAAAAGAGTTTCTTAGGTCATTCAATGGTTGATTCTATTTGACACGAACATATAGTCGGTCACCTATTAGGATTTAACAGTTGAACCATATCCTAGGGTGACCCAGAGCTATAAGGACAGAAGAAATCACTACATTATTCTTCTACTGGTTCTTGAGAGTAAATTGTATACTTCATTCTATCCGGTCGTTAAGGAGTGTTCCTAGACGCCACCCTTGATTAGTGTATTGATGTGATCAATTTACTACCGGCTTAATATTGAACCTATGGGGTCGCACACGAACGAGTGTTTTGATCTTTGCTAAAGAATTAATTACTTTATTATTTGATAATTAAATTAAAGAATTTAATTGGTCAAATAAATTTAGTTATTAGTCCAATTGAAGTTTATATTGTGAACAAATTGAAGTTTTCTATTTGGAATAGAAAATTAAATTATATCTCTTGGTTAAGATATATATATATATATGTGATATATATAATTAAAACTTTTTTTTTATATAAGAGATGTTATATAAAATATTAATTAAGAAAGAAGCTCTATGGAAACTTTGTCAAGTGAATTTGGATTTACGTCAAAGCCCACGAGGACATGTCGGCGGCCACAATTCTATTTAGAATGTAATTCAAATTTTTAATAATAGCAAACTTACTTTCCGTTTAGACAAGAATCCAAGTTTTAATTGTATTGGCAAGTCCACACGGACATGTCAGCAGCCACAATCCCATTTAGAATGGGATTCAATTTTTCAATAATAGCAAACTTATTTTCGGTTTAGAATTGTACCAAAAAGGTCACCGCCTATAACCTTTCCTTTGATACAGTGGAAAAGTATTTTCAAAGGTTATAAATATGTCCAATTGGCATAAAATTCACGGTGAAAAATAATAGGTTTAAGAAGCCACAAAATCAAGAGACAAACGTTCTTGACAGGAACAGTTATTGTCATGCAACTTTGGGCTGAAGTTTTTGAGAAATATTTCAGTACAAGTTTTCATTCAATTTGTTCGCGGGTTTCATTGATCAAAGAGTTGATAGCAAGGATCGGTCTCGGTGTGGATACACACAGAGTCTTCGCACTATTGAAGAATTTTTGAAACGAGACTCTTTCACTAGGTACGTCTTAGATCCGATCTTTTACATGTAAATAAATTTTAAACGCAAAAAGATTTGCCTCGGATTGTTATTATCTTCCGCTGCGTATTACGAACATCTATATGCAATCCCACAGTTATAGTGTTAATGGTCTCCATTTTCAGGGTAGGTTTCCAACTTTCAGTTTCCATATATAGTCTTCGAGAGTAAATGAGAATCTCATCCTTTATTTTGGATTTCCAGTATTTCTCCCCTCACCATCTATTTACGCATGTGAACATAGCTTTCATGTAAATTTGCCATTCTTTGGTGTAGTTTGTGCTTCTATCACATTGTTTAAACATAGACACCTTGGTTTTTCCCCAAGATACTTTGTGCTTCTATCACGTTAATTTTACAATGACAAAGTACTTCGCTCCTCGAAAAAGACTGTCCGCAGGGGATGAGAATTCAGAAAGAAATGCTAGAATGCCGTAAGAAAGCTGCAAAGCACAAGGGGATTCTCTAAAGGTCACCAATGAAACACGTACAATTCTGAGACCTGTTCCATTACAGTGAGACGAGAAGAGGGAGAGTGAGAAAAATAACATAGAAGGGGGAAAATTCTAGGATCAAAAATAACATTTTACAAATTTGTTTCCAGTCAGATAATAATTAACTTAGTGAAGTATTTATCCTCGAGCATAACAAATTGAGCATAAAGCTTAGGAAATATCATTACACATACCTAATATATGACAATGTTCGGAAGCTGGCTCCTTATAGCTTCACTGCAGGAACCCAAAAAATTAGATCTTAACATATCTAAATTTTCTAATAAAAGAGAACTAAACACATATATTGCTCTTTTGTTTAAATGCAATTCGCACTCAGTTAACATTATACAGGAAACTAATGTAAATTCCAAACGCTAGTAGTGAGTAAAAAGATCTTGAATAGCTGAACCATGAAAGAAACTCAAAAAATATTCCCAACACTCAAAATCTTTTAACCCTTAGACTCCATTACTTTATCTTGTTTTTAGAGACAACTATTGTATTAGGTAAAATATGCTATGCTACGTGGCCGTCCAAAAGAGTGACAAGTGGAACCTAAGACGAATGGATAACTAAAACCGAAGGCAATTAACCGTCAGAAGCTTTTCAGAAGGAGTCATAGTAATTCCCGCCAAAAAGAGTGCTTCTACCAACTTCCCGGTGATACAAAGTTTTGTCACCGGAAAGCAGAGGGACTATCTGTATAAAGTAAAATATGATATGCTACGTGGCCGTCCAAAAGAGGGACACGTGAAACCTAAGGGGAATAGCTAAAACCGAAGGCAATTGTCCCATCTATCACCGGAAAGAATAACGCTCATAAAGATGCAATAAATACCCTCTGCCCGGTAGCATTTAATGGAGAATATTCCACAACATTTAGTGCGCTTCCCATTACAGAGAATTTATGCTCACCATTACACTTTTTTCAATGGCTCTCATAATTGACATTAAAGAATGACATGATCCTAGGACCTTTTTCTCTAGGTGCAGCTATAAATAGTGATCTATGTTATCATTGTAAAGAGCACGATTTTTCTGGCAAACTTACGCTATAATTAATAAAAAACTTTATACAATTTTACTTTCTTGTTCCTTGGTTTCATCACTGTTGTGCCCGGAAGCTCTGCTCCCAAATCATTGTTCTTCGTGATTTTATCATCATTTCAAGGCTAAGTATTGTGTATTTCTTTAATTATTTTATTATTTTATGATCAAATTAATTCACTTGTCTAGAAATCACGTATAAATTCAACTGTACGTTTTTACAAGTAAACAGTTTGGCGTCCACCGTTAGGCCTAGACAGCTATGTAGTTAAGTTGATCCTCGACTTTTTTACTAACGTGTTTTGGTTATTTATCTTAGCAAGAAATCATAAGAAATGGCAGATAATAGTGTTAATAACACACACAATCCTGAGTTTCAATGAGACCAGCCTTATCCCGAGGATTCAGTTAGTGACACCCACAATAAGGGATACAATGCCTCGCGGTCCATGATAGGCGGTACCCACGACATGTTCAGGAGGCAGCTCCCGATGATGCTGAAGAAGAGCATGTTGTTGATGCAGTAAGGGTCCTACAAGAACAACAAGCGATCATCCTAGGCTACCTCACGCGACAGGATAAGGTTATGATGAAGTAGAAGCATGCGCTTTCGGGGGTTTCAAATAACGCGAATAGACGAGGTCCGGTGGCGCTCCTGCGAATCAAACAACGCAAAGTGTTGACAAAAACACCCCGAGGGGCGAAGTTGGCTCCGATGGGGTTGGGGGAGCGGATCTGGCCCCAATAACGAAAATGATCCCTTCAAGAATGAACTCTTACGATTTATGAGGGAAGTGAACGTCTGCATGGACCAAATCCCGGGAGCACTACTGGTGCTGAAATGTCCGGACTCAAAAAATTATACTTAGTTGCCATACAAGCCAAGTGCGAAAACATAATTAATCACCAAGCAAATTAAAATGACTGATGTGCCAAAGTATGATGGAACTTCAGACCCTCGGGAGTATATTACCAGCTATACAACGGCGGTGAAGGGGAATGATTTAGCTCCTCACGAGATTGAATCTGTTTTGCTGAAGAAATTTGGAGAGACTCTTACGAGGGGAGCCTTGATATGGTATTTGCTGTTACCCGAGAATTCCATAGTGATAGGTTATATGTACCTTATAATATTTTGATGATCTAACAAACTTAATGACAAGAACCAGATAAGGATCCTGACACATACTCTCAAGTACGTGGGAATAACAAGTCTCAAGCTGGAGATGTAAATTAACTCTTCAGACGACAAAGAAACAACAAGGGGAACAGATGGACATCAATTCCCCTGGTGACCGTACCCAGTCAACTCCCTACAGCTATAAAGTTTCTACCTGCACACACAACAATGCAAAAATAGTGCATCAGTCAACTTTATGGGGAATGCCATTTACCTAACTTGCTTACATCATTCAAGTGATGTCATAAATGAGTTATTTACTTCAACCAAAGGTAAAACAAAACACTTGCACATTCAAGAATTGACCAAGAATTTCTCTCAAGTCTGTGTCAATCTTGCAAGTGATTCTTAAGGGCATAAAGAACAAAGAACAACATAACAAATGACCAATTTTATGTGTTGAGTCATTACATGTCCTTAGTTGTGTTGCACCTTTGTTAAAGCACTTTACTTGTAAATCCTACTTAGCTTAGTTAGAAGCATTGTGTAGGAAATCTTTATAAAATCATAAGCATTGTGTTTGTGTTTTGGCTAGAGTTAGTCGAATTTAAGTCTTTGTAATAGAGTTATTACAAAGTGTCTTGTAATAAAGTTGTTACAAGTTAGTGAGGGATTAAGAGGTTAATTCCTAGGTTACAATAGGTTGTAATCTAAAGTTTGGTTAGTAGTGAAGCTAAAATCCTACAAGGGTAGGTTGTGGTTTTTAATCCTGTGAGCTGGGAGTTTTTCACGTAAAATTCCATTGTGTCAATTACTTACTGTTGTGTGCGTGCGTTCTATGAGAACTTATCGAGAACCTGGTTCTATACATAGTTTGGTGGACACTTAGTTTCTATCAATTGGTATCAGAGAAGGTTATTTCTAAAAGGTTAACACCTAGAAAGGATCTTCATAATGGCTACTCCACCAAACTTCGAGGAAGGACAATCAATGTACAGACCATCTAGATTCAACGACCAATACTATGGTTGGTGGAAAAAAAGAATGCATGATTTCATCATGGCTGAGGACTCAGAGTTGTGGGATGTAATATGTGATGGACCTTTTGATCCCATGAAAATTGTTGATGAGGGAACAACTACAATCCCAAAACCGAGAAAAGAGTTCAACGATGCTGATAGAAAGGCTATTAAGAAGCATTTCAGGGCAAAAAAGATTTTTGTCTGTGGCATCGGACCAGATGAATACAACTGCATCTCAGCTTGTCAGAGTGCTAAGGAGATCTGGGAAGCTCTTCAAACAGCACACGAAGGGACAACTCAAGTCAAGTAGTCAAAGATCGACATGTTGACAACTTAGTATGAGCTCTTCAGAATGAAGGACGTCGAGTCCATTCAGGACATGCACACTCGCTTCACCTCTATTATCAATGAGCTTAACTCACTGGGAGAAATCATTCCCAGGAACAAACTTGTCAGGAAAATACTTAGTGTATTACCTGGTTCCTGGGAAAGCAAAGTAAACGCCATCACAAAGGCAAAAGATTTGCAGAAGCTGACCATTGATGAACTCATTGGTAATCTGAAAACTTAAGAAATGAAGAAGAAGAAGAAGGACAATGAGAGAAGAGAGCCCAAAAGGGAGAAGAACCTGGTCCTCAAGACAGACAAATATGACTAAAGTGGTGAGGATGACGACATGTCTTACCTGACAAAGAGATTTCAGAAAATGGTTAGCAAAAATGGAGGTATTCCAAAAAGGGGCTGCTCTAGCAAGCCAAGAGACTATGACCTATGTCATAAGTGAGGAAAACCAGGACATTTCATGAAGGATTGCCTCCTCCTTAAGCAAGATCAGTACTAATACAACACAAACAAAGCAGTCAAAAGGAACCAGGTTCTTGACAAAAAGTTCAAGAGAAATGATACCGCTGACAATGTTGGGAAACAAGCTCTTGCTGTATGGGGAGACTTCTCCAGCGAATCTGGAGATGATGATGATCAAGGTGACAACTCCATGATGGCAGTAGAAAGTGAAGCAGCTGAATATGATTCCATATTTGCTCTAATGGCTAAATCAGATGAGGATGAGGAAGACGACGATGGAGATGAGGTAAACTTTTTGGATGTTCAAAGAAATCTGAAATCATATTCTCAAAAGAAGCTTATATACTTGGCTAATATTTTAATTGATGCTTATAACAGTCTCATTAATAATAAAAATGTGTTAACCACGGAACTAGGAGAAATAAAACACGAGAGAGATGATATAGTGGTGGTTACGGTTTATTTAAGAGAGACCATTAAGAATTTAAAAAGGAAAAAGGATATTTTGACTGAGAGAAGTGCAAACATAGAGCATGAGAGAGATGAACTATTGGTAGTAGTTGTAGACCTAAAGGAAACAATTGAGGAACTCAGAAGGGAAAGTAGGCCTATGAACATTAAAAAGGAAAAGGAAGTTGAAAGTGAGGCACACCTTAGGCTTGAAAATGAGCTAAAATCCGTGAAATCTAGTCTGTGTGCTGAGCTTGAGCAAAACAGACAACTTCAGGAAGATCTAGGCAGAGTGAAGAATGACCTAGAAAAATCTCTTAAGTGGACCTGGTACTCTGATGCAATCACTGCTATGTATACGAACAGTTGGGGGGGGGGGGACGACATGCAAGGAATCGGGTTCCAAAAAGAAACAACCCCTTACAACCCACACAGCAAGTACGTTACTGTTCCTGATAACTGGCTCTGCACTCACTGTGGTATCACTGGACATTTCATGGAAACATGTAAAATAAGATTACAGTCCCAGCAAGAAAAACAAAGTTTTTGCTGGAAAAGTAACTACTGCAAAGAAACCTTCTCCCTCATATAATAAACGTATATTGCCTGCTTGGACAAAAAGAACCCCGATTCACCCGTTTTCTCATTACAAGGGACCGAAACTTGTTTGGGTTCCTAAGTCTAATCATTGATTCTCTTGTGCAGGGAGCAGTGAAAAGAAGCAACCAAAGATGATACATGAATAGTGGATGCTCGAAGCATATGACTGGAAGCACTAATGATTTTCTATCACTCAAGCCCTACAAAAAGGGAGTGTATCCTTTGAAAATGGCAAAAAGGGATACATTCTTGGAGTAGAAAGAATTGGGAAGTCTCTCACTCACTCAATCAAAATTGTGTATTACGTGAATGGCCTGAAGTACAGCTTGCTGAGTGTCTCTTAGATTTTTGACAAAGGCTGATCAAGATGGAGAGTTATCAAATATCCCTGGTGAAGTTATTGACATCGCAAATGGAAAGGCTGATATGATGAGTCAGGTCAAGGATTCAAATGACAATGGCACAGCTGAATCTCCAGTTGACATAGAGAAACTCGATTCCACAATCACAACAACTGAAGCTGAAAACGGAGTTGCTGATGCAGTTTAAGGGATCCCATGTGCAGAGAGAGAAACACATTCAGAAATACCTGGACTATCCCACAACAAGGTTCAGGTGTCTAACTGGAAACACAAAAGTTCACATCCTCTGGATAATGTGATCACTCTTGTTGATTCAGGGATTCAAACCAGATCAATGGCAAGAAACGCGCTTGCCTTCTCAGTTTTTCCCTCTTAAATTGAGCCCAAGAATATCAAGGAAGCATTAAAAGATGCTGATTGGATTACAGCTATGCAAGAAGAACTCCATCAATTTGAACAGAACAATTTATGGAACCTGGTTCCATGACCTGCTGACAGAACTGTTATAGGAACCAGGTGAGTATTCAGAAACAAACTTGATGACTTTGGAAACACAACCAGAAACAAGGCAAGGCTGGTAACTCAAGGATACAATCAGGAAGAAGGGATTGACTATGATGAAACATTTTCTCCAATTTCTCGAATGGAGGCAATCAGAATCCTTATTGCCTTTGCGTCTCATATGGAATTCAAATTATTCCAAATAGATGTCAAAAGTGCATTTCTGAATGGCTTTCTAAAAGAAGAAGTCTTTGTTAAGCAACCTCCTGGATTTGGGAATCATGAACATCGTGAGCATGTTTTCAAACTCGACAAGGCACTATATGGGCTAAAGCAAGCTCCTTGTGCTTGGTATGAAAGGTTGTCCAAATTGCTTATAGAAAATGGCTTTACAAGAGGAAAAATTGACAACACCTTATTTCTGAAGAAACGATGAAGGAACCTGCTCATTGTGCAAGTCTATGTTGATGACATCATCTTCGGAGCAACAAACAATTCATTGTATGAGGAATTTGCAAAACTCATGGGAAGTGAGTTCGAGGTGAGCATGATGGGGAAATAGAATTTCTTCTTGGGTCTACAACTCAAGAAAATTCCTCGGGGCACAATGATAAGTCAGCAAAAATACGTCAAAGAGCTTCTGAAGAGATTTGAGATGGAGAGTTCAAAGATCATTGATACACCTATTGCCACTGCCACTCGCCTAGATATGGATGAACTTGGTTCTCCTGTAAACGAGACTATATATGTAGAGGCATTATTGGGTCACTTCTGTATCTCACAGCAAGTGGACCAGACATTGTTTTCTATGTGGGTTTGCAAAGAGAATTCTGAGGTATCTCAAAGGAATGCAGGACCTAGTTTTCTACTATCCCTCAGGAGATAACTTAGACTTAATAAGGTATGTTGATACTAACTATACTGGTTATCTGGTGGATAGGAAAAGCACTTCTGGTATGGCAAATTTTCTGGGTTCGTGTCTAATCTCATGGGGCACAAGAAAACAAAACTTAGTGGCCCTTTCAACTGTTAAAGCTAAGTATGTGGCAGCTACCTCTTGCTGTGCTCAATTGTTGTGGATCAAGAAGTAGCTAGAAGATTTCGGTGTGTTTTCTGATTGTGTGCCCTTACTATGTGACAACTCTAGTGCTCTCAACATGGCAAAAAAATGCAGTTAAACATAAGAGAACAAAGCATATTGATGTGCGACGTCACTTCCTCCAAACAAATATTGAGAAAGGGCTCGTCTGCCTGAAGTTTTACGGCACAGAAGATCAAAATGCAAATGTCTTCACCAAAGCACTGAGCATAAAGCACTTTGAAAAGAATCGCCTGGCACTAGGGTTGATAAAATCTAGCTAGGGACCTGGTTTCTCGATAATTGACTATGAAAGAAATGTACAGGTAAAATAGCTAAAAAGTGTTTTCTGGCGTAGTCTAACTCACCTCTATACCGTTACAGGTAGACACGCATGACGATTACAGAGCAGACAAATAGCTAATAAATTGCAGGTTGGTCAAAGAATGAGGCTTATATTTTCAAACTCTGTTAGGGAACTTGGTTCCTTTGACATAGGTTAGTAGTTCCTCTGTACTCTCATGCACAAATTTTTAAACGGCTGAAACAGTGCCACGTCATTATATTGTCAGTTTCTTTTTGCTTCTTGAATCAAAGCGTCTCACCCTTTATCAAGCGACCCAACTACCCAAAATTGATACCCAACATGTCTCTAACTCCTCTCAAATAAATCCATTCACAGTCACTTTTAGAACTGTTCATATCACGAATCCAAAATTCCCCTTTTTCCTTCTTCAAACTCTCTTCTTCAACTAACTACACTCCACCACATCTGACAATCAGGAAACACAAAATGTTCCAAGCATCGTCTCCACTGTGTCCTTATCTATTGAAACACCAGTGATAGAGCCCACACTCTCTATTTCGACTAGTCCAAACCCTAAGCTAGAGTCATAACCACCCTCTGCTTCCTATCCAACCCAGTCGAGTTCTGGTTCTCATCGGAGTCGCAAAACATCGACTCCTAGGAAATTTGTTGCTGTGACCTCTACTTCTGCCTCGCCAAAAAAGATGGTTGACGAAGACATAGTGGATAGAGAAGAAAATCAAGAAATTTCTAGTCTACCAGTGGAAGAAAGTTCTGCTAAAGAACAAAGTGTGGGTCATACCAGTGATGAATCGACAATGGCAGCCCCGGGCTTGGATCTTATAAGTAATAATCCTCTTATGCCTTCTGAAGTTACTTTGGAGTTACAAGAACATGAAGATATAGAAAATATGCTTTCATTTGCTGCTGAGGGAAGTCTGATTGGAGGTTATAAGGGTGTGTCTGAGTTTCAGTGGGGAAGATTATGGTACAGAGGTCGAGGGAAGGGAACTGGTGCCTGTCAAAAATCTAGCAGCAGACAGTACTACTGGGAACTTCCTGAGGGACCTGATCCCTTCACACAAGAGGAGCACTATGCTCCTACTTGGGATGAAACTCTCTGTTCTTCTAAAGAACCCCAGTTCAGTATTGATCCTGCTCCCTCTCCTCATTTCTATGCTGAGCCATTGGCCATTGTTCCTCCCGAGATGCGATCTCTGTTTGAGGAGAAAAACAAAGGGAGTGAAGATGATTAAGACAATGTGCTCTAGCGAGCTTCATCAGGACTAGGAGTAGTCAGGCAACTCCCCAAGAGTCAACTTCTAAGATGGATTGCAGAATAAGGAAGAATTTGAGTCAGTTTTAAGGGAAAAAAAAAGAAGAAGAAGAGGAGATTGGTGAAAGATGGAAAGGTTGTAAATGAGAAGGTAGTGCCTCCTACACTAGTCGTTTATGTTGATGATGAGGTATAAGAGGAACATGGTTCCTTAGTTCATAAATCCTCAAAGAAACTTACTGTTCCAAAAGTCCCAAAGGGAGTCATCTGTGAGTGAAATGGACTTGAGCAAGGTTGAGGATGAAAAATCTTGTGAAAAGGTAGTTGAGGAATCTGGGGAACAAGTGATAGAAGAATCAGTTGAAAACGTGTCTGCGAAAAGGGTGTCTAGGAAATCTGTTGAGAAAGAAAAGAGTGCTCGCACATCAGTAAAAAGGAAGGGTGATGCTAGCGAGGAACCTGGTTCCTCCAAAAAGATCAAGATTGATGATACCTAGGATGCTAGCAAGGAAAAATTAAAAAATCAAAAGGTGTTGTGGGACCTTACATTTGCCCCTAATATTCTGGATATGGATGGCATGCACCAATTGGTGAATATCTGCGACTTCCAACAGTAGACACACCTGTTAACAGGTGACTGTCCCAAAGTTATGAGGACGAAGTGCGTAGTCTTTATGCCGACGTCTTTACAATTGAGGATGATCATATTTGTGTGATGGTGAATGGTGTTGATCTTGTGATGGACTCTGCTGTTCTAGGAACTATCTTGGGAGCGCCTGCTAAGGGTTTGTCTTCTGTTCAGGGAACCTGCTCTTCGAACTTTCGAAATTCTATCTTGAAGGATAAGGCAGTCCAGCAAAGGGAATAGGTACACTAGAAGGTCCTCCTTCCAGTGTGCCAACTGTTGTTTGAATTGGTGAACAAGGTTTTACTCCCTCGTGCAGAATGAAGATCCATTACATCTCGGTCAGACTTGGTTCTCATGGAAGCACTAGATGGATACACAACTATCAACCTGCCTGGCATCATGATAGAACACATGCAGAAGGCGGCAGAGTTCAAGGATGGTAATCATGAACTGCCTTGCAGGTTCCTCCTCACTAAAGTTTTTGAGTTCTTCAAAGTCCCTTTGGGAAAAGCCAAAGTGGGTACTTATAAGCAAACCTTCTTCAAGACCACCCTCGAGGAATGTGAGTGCATTGATAAGGTTGGAGGGGTTGGCAGCACTTCTACTATCTCCCAGTTGATCAACGCCCAAAATAGTGCCACTGATGAGATAAGGAAGTAGAAGGCAAGGAATGCCATTCTTGAGGGTCAGCTAAGTCAGCTTCAGGAGGCACCTGGTTCCCACATCTCTCACAGTACAGAGGTTTCCCGTCAGACCAAAGAAAATGCCGACCTCAGGAAACAGGCTGAGGACCTAAAGGAGAAACTGCTCAATGAGCAGATGTCAGCTAATGCTCGTATGGACATACTTCTTAAAACCCTTGCCTCTTCATATAAGCCTTCCCCCTCCAGTGCTCCCTAAAATGTTATCCCTTTCCAATATCAAATCCTAGTGTCTGTCCTTTGTTTTAGTCCGGATGATGTTTATGGCTGGTACTTCTGTTTTTGCTGTTTTTATTTTATGGATGTGTTGGTAACAATGGAACTGCTCCCTACTTAATTTCCAAAAATTAATAGAAGTTTTATCCTTTTGTTGTGTATGTCTTGCTCTTTTGCTTTGTTTTTAGTCATGATTGTGTGCACACATGTGGCATGAGTTAACCAAGATAGATTTCTTTTTGCTTATTTCCCGCTACTGATCTTTTTATGATGCTGGGAGGGGGGGGGTAATTGAGGGGGAACAAGCTGGGGAACAGATTAAGGGGGAATACATGTTATGTGATTCAGGGGGAATACAGGTTATGTGTATGTCATTTTGGTTCTTAGGGGGAACTTCAATTATAAGTTTGTCATCATCAAAAAGGGAAAAATTGATAGGTTATATGTACCTTGTAATGTTTTGATGATCTAACAAACTTAATGACAAGAACCAGATAAGGAACCTGATACACACCCTCAAGTACGTGGGAATAACAAGTCTTAAGCTGGAGATGTACATCAACTCTTCAGACGACAGAGAAACAACGAGGGGAATAGATGAACATCAGCTCCCCTGGTGACCGTACCCAGTCAACTCCCTACAACTGTAAAGTTGCTGCCTTCACATGCAACAGTGCAAAAATAGTGCATCAGTCAACTTTATGGGGAATGCCCTTTACCTAACTTGCTTACATCATTCAAGTGATATCACAAATGAGTTATTTACATCAAGCAAAGGTAAATCAAAACACGTGCATATTCAAGAATCGATCAAGCATTTCTCTCAAGTCTGTGTCAATCTTGCAAGTGATTCTCAAGGGCATCAAGAACAAAGAACAACATAACAAAGGACCAGTTTCATGTATTGAGTCATTACATGTCCTTAGTTTTGTGTTGCACCTTTGTTAAAGCACTTTACTTGTAAATCCTACTTATCTTAGTTAGAAGCATTGTATAGGAAATCTTTGTAAAATCATAAGCATTGTGTTTGTATCTTGGTTAGAGTTAGTCGAGTTATAAATATTTGTAATAGAGTTATTACAAAGTTGCTTGTAATAGAGTTGTTACAAGTTAGTGAGTGATTAAGAGGTTAATTCCTAGGTTACAATAGGTTGTAATCTAAAGTTTGCTCAGTAGTGAAGTTGAAATCCTACAAGGGTAGGTCGTGGTTTTTAATCCCGTGAGATGGGAGTTTTCCACATAAAATTTCATTGTGTCATTTACTTACTGTTGTGTGCGTGCGTTCTGTAAGAACTTATAGAGAACCTGGTTCTTTACATAGTTTGGTGGACCCTTAGTTTCTATCACATAGATTCCTTTGAGATGCTCGCAGATTCTTTTATTAAGGCTCATGCCGGGGCCAGAAAAGTGCAGGCCTAAAAGGCCGACATATTCAGAATTTCACAAGGAGAATCCGAGTTGCTGGGAGAATTCGTTACCTGGTTCCAAAAGGAGAGAATGTTGCTTTCGGCTGTTCCGAATGAATGGCCTGCTGAAACATTCACCAAGGGTCTGAATCCGAGAAGTTCAGATGCTTCCCGTAAACTGAAGGAAAGCTTAGTTGAATTTCAAGCAACGACTTGGGTAGATGTCCGCAACCGGTACGAGTCAAAGATAAGGATCGAATATGAACAGGTTGGCTTCTCGTCGTTGGCAAAAGAACGGGAGAAGAACAGAGAAAAATTAAAAGACGATTTCGAACGGACCGAAGTCCGCGACAGCGACTTCCAGTTAGCAGACAGGTTCGCCACCGACAGAAGGACTGATCGCAGTCGGAACAATAGATCATTGTAGGACAAAGAAGCGTTAGGTACACGGGATCCTTCCTACCTCAGGCTGTTAGAATACAATTTCAACGTCAGTGTAGTAGAGTTGGTGTCAACCATAAGAAACATCAAAGAAGCAAGGTTCACGAAGCAGATGAGATCTGATCTTAGCCAGAGGGATCCCAACTTGTGGTGTGAATATCACGGGATGAATGGCCATCGGATTGGGGACTGCCGACATCTCCGGGAAGAAGAGGCGACATTGTTGAAGAATGGGCACCTCAGAAAATTCTTAAGTGACTGGGCCACGAACAACTATGGTCGCAACCGGGATAACGCAGAACCCTCGAAAGCAGGAGAAGATCCTGCACACCATACGATCAACATGATCTTCGGGGGAATGAAATCAACAGGGTCACCTTCTCTGTAGCAAAAACACGAAATTATCGATAACCCATAGCAAAAGACTCCAGAAAGTTGTTGAAGACGATATCACTTTCACGGAGAAAGACACAGACGGATTGTTTCTACCGCACAACGACATATTGGTAATTTCTTTAAATGTGCTAGACTTAAAAATTAAACTCCAGGAAGTTCGGCCAATATCATACAATGGAGAGTATTGGAGCAAGCTAAACTCACCGGAAGCATCATTCCGGCCACAAAACTCCTCGCCAGATTCAACTTTGCGAGCATGACAACCCGATGAGAGATTTTGTTGCCCACGAACGCTGAAGGGGTAATGAAAACAACTCTTTTTTAAGTGGTGGATGGTGACATGGGATATAATATTATTCTGGGAAGACCGTGGTTACACGAGATGAGAGCTGTACCGTCAACATATCATCAGCTACTGAAATTCCCAATGCCCGAAGGAATTAAATAGGTAAGGGGAGACCAACCGACGGCGAGGGAGATGAATGCGATTTTGATTTCCAGTAGCCAAGGGAAGGAACACGCGGCATAGCAACTACAAGATCTGGCGCCCGCTCCCGAATCGAATGAAGATAGCCCGGAGGTAGAGGTGTCAGAATCTTATCAGGTGCCAAGGTATTTCCAGGCACCAGAAGAGATGATTGCAAAACAACCACAGCGGAAGAGCTCAAGCAAGTTGCATTGTTTGGAGAGTTCTTAGAAAGGAAGTTCCACTTGGGGACATGACTGCACCCCGAGTTCAGGTCTGGCTTTACTGAATTTCTTAAATTTAATGCCGATTATTTTGCTTGATCGCATGCGGACATGACAAGTATCTCAACAGAGGTGACCGTGCACAAGCTAAGTCTGGATCCCAACATCCCCCCGGTAAGACAAAAGAAACGCCCAATAACAGAGGCCAGAAACAATTTCGTCAAAGAAGAGGTAACTCGCTTACTCGATATCGGTTCGATCCGAGAGGTAAAGTATCCATAAAACTCTATAAATTTAGGCCTTATATGAGAAGTGGCTACATTAAGTTGCAGTATATAGTGGTTTTGTATATATGAATATAAGACAATAGTATTCTAGAAAATTAAAGGACGGACTCTTTAAGGACATTGATTTTCATGTTTCAAAATCCTTTCTTTTTAATTACCTTCTTTATTCAATTTTCTAACATTTATAATTTTGTGACTATAAAATCCCATGCAACTATAATTAAGTGTCTAGTTGGCTATTCGGGAAGATTCCCTAAAAATATGGAATCTTGCTCTCCTTCTCGTGCAGCTTCAAGTGTCTTTTTCAGTATGAGTCTGATCCTTTGCTTTTTGTGTACACATCTTGTGGTGCTTCTATTATAAGATGACTATTCATAATGGCCTACCTTAAGGTATTTCCAGGCAAACAAAGAAGCAAACAATGAAGCGATGCTGGTCAACTTAGATTTACTTGATGAGCGCAGGGACTTGGCACATGTAAGGATGGCGGCACAAAGGCAGAGAATGGAAAGATATTACAGTTGAAGAGCCAACCCGCGTTACTTTAAAGTGGGAGATTTGGTTTTAAGGAAAGTAACCCAAAATACTCGGGAACTCAACGTAGGGAAGTTAGGCCCAACCTGGGAAGACCCCTACCGGGTCTCAGCTGTCATCAGGAAAGGTTCGTACACGTTAGAGAATCAAAATGGAGAAAAGTTGCTAAGTAATTGGAATATGGCACACCTCAAGAGATATTATTGCTGACAAACATCGTTTGCACTGGAAGCATATGTTGCACTCTTTTTTCCTTCGTCCAGTTTTTGTCCCAATTGGGCTTTTCTGGCAAGGTTTTTTGACGAGGCAACAATGGTAAGTATACTAGGAAGAAAGTTTCAACGACAGTAATAAGACCTTTAACAGCAAGGCACACAAGCAAAAAACCACTCTGGGGTGGTTAGATAATCTTTGGCTCTATAGCAAATTTTAACCGGGAATAAGTTTGCTATAAAGCAAAGGTTACCCGACCGCTCGCAAGCCCAAACCATTAAAGGATTGTTAGATAGTCCTTTGCTTGATAGCATAAATTCCTAAGGGGAAGCAAAGTTTGTTACCGAGTGGAGGATTGTCTAGCAATTCATTAGTGGGATCCTCGAAGTTGCTGATTCGAGTGTTCCAATTCGCATTTTTTGTATTTGAACACTAGGGAGGGGATGATATGAGAATGCAGCAACAATGACTGCCACGTCGACCGAAGCACGAAAACCGAGAACATAATTATGTCATCGGGACCAGGGACTGCACAGTCAAACCCGTAGAAACAACTTGTATAAATTAGCCATAAGAAATGACAATTTCTCTTTAACATAACAAATGCTTATGTATTTTTTGAAAACGAAAGGAATAAAGTAAAGTCCTTTTATTTTCCAACTTGTTTCTTGTCTAATCGATGAATTGATTTTACCATTTGAAAGTTAAACAAGTACTTCAAAGGCTAGTGTGGTAAAGAACAGTAGACATCCTCTTCAAGAGCACCGTAAACATAAGAGGGCCCTCTCTTATAAAAACCCTCATGTTAAAGGTTGATTTCGGTAGAACTTATGCCTGAAATCAAAATGCTTTTGGGGAAAAATACACCTAAGGCTTCACATAATAAGACGAAAACAGAACCAGTTTGGCCTTCAACATCTTCGCTTCCTGCTTCTTTTTCAGTTCCCGAAGTTTCAGAACCGGAACCGGAAGAACCGGAAGAATCAGGCTCTATCGGGAGACCACTTTTAGCAGCCAACTCAAGCTCACGGGCCTTAGCAATTTCAGCATCAAAATCAATGATACCAGCTTTGGCCTCTTCCAAGGTTTTTCTCCTCGTGATGTATACAACGTAAGTTTTCTCAATAATGAGGGAAGTCGCTCGACGCTTAAGTTCTTCTTTGAGTTGGGTTATCTCGGCAGAAAGATTTTCTTGGGCGGATATAACGGATCTGAAGCTAACATCAAAGTCACGGATAGTTGAACTAAAGAGCCTATTATGCTCGATAGTTTTCCTATACTTCTCCTCCAACTGGGCATGTTTCATCCCCGCAGCATCAAGTTCTTCAGTTTTGGAGTTCAAGACAATCTTTCAGCGGAGGCAGCCTCGCGGTCGGTTGCAGCAAGAATAGCACTATGGACTTCAGCTTATTTGGCCCTGGATTCTTCAAATTTAACCATCAGCATGCCAATCTCTTGGCTAAGGGTTACCACTTCTTTCTCGCTTTGTTGTAAATGAGCCTCCAATACAACGACCTCGGTAGCTTTGGCTTCCAATTCTGATAGGCGAGCGGTAGTTTGCTCCCGCTCGGCCAAAAGTTGATCCCGTGCGGAGGTAAGTTCTTCCTTTTCCCGAATCAACCTTTGGAGGCCCTCAGAAGCAAGAAAGTTGGCCTACAAAGAAACAAAGGCAAACTTAGGATATTTTCAGACAAAAGCAAAAGGAATAACAAAGGAAGTTAGAAACTTACCGTTACGGCATTGTGCATGGCATTGTTCAACAAGCACTCTCCCGAGAGAGCCTGTATCTTTTCCCAATATTTATCTGAAGCCAAATGCTTCAGAGAGTTAGCAAGTTCCATCGGCCGGGATAACAAATTGCATCCGGTAGAGACCGAAAGAGTAATGCTCCTCCTCCTTTGCGGATCTTCTGAGGGGGAGAATAGTTTTTCCCCAAATTCCCATGAACTTGGGACTAGGGGAGGAGGACACCCTCTTCTTGGGCAAATGCAGCCGGTGGAGATGATGTAGTAGTTGCTGGTGGAAGAGTTGATGAAGGTGGAAATGATGTAGCAATTGCTGGTGTTGGTGAAGATGGAGATGAAGCTGATGGAGTTGAAGAGTGAGAAGCAGTTGCAACAAATATAGTGCTGCTTGTTGGTTGCTCGTCAGCCGAGGACGAAAGGGGCCTGGTACTCAGCACCAAAATACCGGTTGCGGTGACTGGGACACGGAAGTGGGAGTTGGATTTTTCCACCATTTCATACTCCCCCCAGAGAGCCGAGATGTTTTCCTCAGCTGGTGTAACTAACTCAACAGATTGAGCGGTATGTTGAGTTGAGGAAGGTCGTCGTCTTTTATGTAGAAAAGCTTCTTCCTCGCTAGCTTCTCCATCATCGTCAATCATCAGGTATCAATGGTCGGCCCGGGTGGAGGGGTCGTTACCACGACTTCCGGAGATGACTTGGGGGCACCATTATTTGCCCTCTTATTTTCACCTCCGGTCGTAGAGGAACACCTTCTTTTTGGTTGCTTGTTCTTCGGCCGGGGACTCCGTGAAGAAACACTTGTGCCCGAAGCAGGCCTGGAGACACCTATTCGAGTAAGCGCCTCCTGAAGCAGCCTCGCCGCATCAGTAGGATCAGTCGAAATGTCCACATCGGGGACGAAAGCCGAGCCCACAGGTAGACCTCATTTCAGGAAAAATGGAGAAAGAGTCAATTAATTTCCTAGCGTGAAAAGCAAAAACGAAACGAGTTTGAGTTACCATGATTTTCGGCCTTCCACCCGTATTTAAGGGCCAGTTATTTCCATGTGCGGGTCTCGGGCATAGTCACGTCCAAGATTTTCTGAACCCACAGGACCAAGCCTTTAACCCTAGGTGGAACCCACCGAGTTGTTGAAACATGCGAAAGGTGGAGGATCAATACAAATATAAAGAAATTTCTAGTAAAAGGGGTATTAAACAAGGAGCTTACGAGTGCGGTTTCATGATTCCGGAAAGGATGAAGCCATTTTCGTAATGATATCATTGGTGGCAACAACAACGAACCATTTCATCTACCCACAGTCGTTGTCGTCATCCATGGTAGATAGCAAAGCATGGTGGGCACGTTGCTGAAGTTTATCATTCCCCCGTGGAAGATATTGGGGGAATAGAGATTCATCACATGAGCTAAGGATAGCTCCTCTCCCGTCTCTTGGCACAAACACCGAAGACAAGAATCATCCTCCACACATAAGGACTTACTTGTGCCAAACACACTTGGTAGCGGAGGCAGAACTCCGCAATAACGGAGTCAAGTTCTCCATTCAAGGAAAACGCACCTAAAGTAAAGGGATACGTGTAAAAGTATGTAAAACCCTCCTTGGGTAGGGTTACCAAATGGTTAGGTCCTGGCAACTACAATCTTCCTTCACAACAGGAATGCTAGAAGGACGGATGGAAAATGGATACCTACTAACGGCCCATGTACGAGAGATAGCAGAAGGAAATTTCTTTTCGAAGTCTTTTGTTGTAACAAGACTTCTAGGGATGATGGTGTCTACTATTGGAGGAGCTGAGTCCTCGGCTTTGTTCTTGTTCTTTAAAGAACTGGTGTTCTTTGAAGAAAAAGCCATTATATGGAAGGAGAAAAAGTTTTTTTGTTTGAAGAGAGTTGAAGAAAGGTTGAAGAACATGATGCAAGTCGAATAAAGAGAGTTTGAAGAGTTATGGAGTATGAATAAAAGAGGTTGATGCATATAAGTAAAGGTTTAGGCGGCTAAATTCGTGGCCATGATTGCCTCGATAACCGGCAAAGGTTATGCTGAATTGTGGAATGACGCGTGTTCGGAATATTAAATGCGGAGAGACGTGCGTCTAATCAACCGTCAGAAGCTTTTTAGAACGAGTCATTGTAATTCCCGCCAAAAAGAGTGCTTCTACCAATTTTCTGGTGACATAAAGTTATGTCACCGAAAAACAGGGGGACTATCTGTATAGGGTAAAATATGTTATTCTACGTGGGCGTCTAAAAGAGAGACATGTGGAACCTAAAATGGGGGATAGCTAAAACCAAAGGCAATTGTCCCGTCTGTCACCCGGAAAGAATAACACTCATAAAGATGCAATAAATATCTTTCGCCTGGTAGCATTTAACGGAGAATATTCTACAGCATTTAGTGAGCTGCCCGTTACAGAGAATTTATGCTCACCGTCACACCTTCTTCGATGGCCCTCATAATTGACATTAAAGAAGGGCATGATCCTATGACCTTATTCCCTAGGTGCAACTATAAATAGTGATCTTTGTGATCATTGTATATGACATGATTTTCCTGGCAAACTTACGCTATAATCAATAAAAAACTTTATACAATTTTACTTTCTTGTTTCTTGGTGTCATCATTGTTGTGCCCGGAAGCTCTGCTCCCAAATCATTGTTCTTCAGGATTTTATCATCATTTCAAGGTTAAGTATTGTGCATTTCTTTAATTACTTCATTATTTCAGGATCAAATTAATTTACTTGTCTAGAAACCACGTATAAATTCAACTGCACCGTTTTACGGGTAAACAGTTATATCTTCTGTTTCAATAGAAGCTATGACTGCCGAAAGAAAAGGGAGAATGAATTCACATCTGCAAGCTCTTTTGTAAGGGAGTAAATGCCAAGTTTAAAAAGTTATGTAACACCTCTTAACTGTTGTTTTGTATGAAACTTGGCTTCACATAATAGATTCAAATCCTGAATCCTTGTAATTTTCAGTCAAATACTTCCTTTGTTCTCAAAGGTTCTCTTTCTCCGGCGAATGATCTCATCTTTTCGAGACGACGTCTTCTAAATCAGCTGCTTTACGATTATGTCACGTAAAACAACATTAATGGACAAGGAAAGGGGGAAATCCCTGTTAGTAAACCAGATAACATAGTTAGTTTATTGTATAAGATATGAAGTGTTTGCACTAATTAATCCAAGAGATATCTCTTGTTACTCATCTTGATTTAGTTGATTCTCACCAGGTAACGTCCAACAAGTTTGGTATGCCTTCTGTTTGTACTGGGCACAAGAAGGAATCTCAAATATGTGTCACAAATTTTGTGAAACTACTAACAACATAACCAGAAAGTCTAGAGGGGCTTTAAGCACAAAATGCAATAAAGAAACAAACTGAAAAATACACATGTGATGTAAAAAGAATAACAATAACTATATCCGCATAAAATAATTTTATGGCCAAGGATTAAAATAACTACAAATTAAGTGAAATTTAATGGAGTACAAACTATGTGAACTAAGTTAAACCATCTTATAGTTTTTTATTCAAAAGAAAAATATGAAGTTCTAAGTTTCAAATTAATTGACTAGTTTAATTATACTAAATTTCTAACCTATTGATACAAATGACTAACAAATTCATCAACAACCATTCCTTAACATTGACACATCGTTTTGCCAACTGTATTTATGTCTAGTGCTATCCTCTTTAAACCAGAGCCCCTTGGCATTGAAGACAGTGGCGGACCCAGAATTTTGTGCAAGCGGGTTCAATTTTAGAAGTGCATAACTTTAATCGTAAAATAGTTGTCAAGTGGGTTCAAATAAAATATTTATACAAAATTTACGCAGCTTTAATCGTAATTTATACAAATACACAGTATTATTTTTTGACGAAGCGTTGTGCGTCCGCTGAGAGCATGCCTCAGTTCCTGCTAATGTAACACGGATGGAAACCACTCCCATGAATTCCTTTGACTAGTGTGTCCTCCAAATCTCATGCTGCACCTATATTAATGAATTCAGCGCGGGTGTCTACACACTAGATTTGGTCAATTCACCTAGGGTGCATCGACTAAAACTTTGAAATAGTATGGTTAGGTCCACACCCGCATCGAATAGCTGCACTTGAGTCCATGTAACATAGATGCATGCACAAATGCGCTGCCTAAGCAAAGGGGAAATGCCCGGCCTATTCTGCACCTAATTTTAGGGTGTAAACACTCTTCAAGTGGGTCTTTAACAAAATTGAACAAAAGCATAGGAAGTTGGCATGACAAGCAAAGATAAGTCAATTGCTTGAGTTGTAGTGCAGTATCAAATCCATATCTAGGGCAATGCCTAAACCAAATAAATGACCACAGAATAGTACTCTTGGAGTAATTTGACAATCAAGAGAAAGAAAATTTGTTGATGTTGCAAAGGTTAATGCTCAACTAAGTAATGAAGAAAATATGAGCTAGAGCACTGCATTTTATCTGCACTAACTGACATTTTGCAAGTGATTCATGAAAGTGCAGGGGCTGAATTGTGATTTTTCTTTTCTTTTTCGCAGGAGTCGACTAATTTGAGTTCTAGTCGACTGGCTTTTCAGGAATCGAATGAAAAAGATAAATTGCAGAACGTAAATGACACAGTATGTTTTTATACTGGTTCGGATTCAGAGTGAATCCTACGTTTAAACCCCTTGGGTTTCAAGGGTGATCTCTTTCAAGTATGAAGTGACTTAGTACAGATAAGTTGATGTTGTTATACACCAACAATTTTTGTCACTCATTGTTCTTTCTATAATTGATACCAGTGTTCTTTTCTCTCTCTCTTCTCTTCTTTGTTACACAAGAAATTTAGAGCAGACTACAATGTTTTGTTTGAAGTAGAACAAAGAGATTGAAGTTGGTTTGATCAAAGTATATTCACTTCAAGTCTGGAACATATGTATATATATACTTCGTGAGGCCTTCTTGACTTTTGAATGACGTGAATCTTGAGAGATTACAAATCCAAGGGAGTTGATCTTTGAACAGAATCATAGATTGATTCTTTCCAAGAATAAAGTCAAGTTTCCGTTGATCTTCCTTGATTTGTGGTCTTGACAAGCTTTTCATCCGCCAGGCATATCTTTTCGTTACTTGAGTGATTTGCGATAGATCCCTTGATTTCTGGCTTCAATAATCTCCAGTGCAGTCCTTTGCGATCTTGTTTGCCTTTGATTTGGGACCTTTCTGTATTAGCTTCCGTCAATCATTTATCGAATCATTGATTGATTCTTCTTCCGTATCTCCGCTGCTTCTCTAATTATTGATTATTCCCTTGCATTGCTCCGGTAATAGATTATTTCCTTAATCTATTCTTGAATGGTATTGCTTCTTGATTCCTTTGTTTTATTCCTTGTACTCCTGCACCACATGTGATATATTATTTTTTTATCATTGAAACTCATAATTAGCAATTCATATGCACTCTCTACAAATATGTTGCAATATCTCAATGCGGTTAAGAATTACAGTGGCTTCCCATAGGCAACGAAACTACATTTTCCTGATTCTTCAACCACGATAGATGTTCATATTAACTCTATTAGCACATATATTAAAGGGCAACCCGATGCACTAAGCTTCCGCTATGTGCGGGTTCGGGGAAGGGCCGGACCATAAAAGTCTATTGTACGCAACCTTACCCTGCATTGAAGCAAGAGATTATTTTCACTGCTCGAACCCGTAACCTACTGGTCACACGGCAGCAACCTTGACCCAGAATAGTCTGAAATATGAACATCGCAACTTGTCCGAGGAGGCAGGACCACTGCATCTGAAAAATTTCAGCTCAACAGTAAGATTCTTTTAGTTTACACCCAAAAAACCAGTTCAGAAAAAACAAATCATTTCTAGGAGTAATATTCTTCTATTACATAACGATTCCCCCTTAATTGTAGCCTGCAGTTTGTACGGAAACATATTTTGAGTCAACCTCAAAGCGGAAAATAATCTTGTCCACCACAGCAGGACCACATCTTAGAAAGTATTTATATATAAGCCATCATAATAACACACGGCCTTTGAATTATATGAATTATGAAATACAAAATGATAGGACTATAATAAAATCTAATCAGACAATCGATAAAATTCAATCAGACAATTCGTCACATGTAATGTGCACCACATAAATACAGCAATACCCCACATTCAGATGTATAGAAACAAATACAATATAGAGGGAAGCCAATCTTTCGATGTCATTACTGGAAACAAATATAATCTCACTAGTGGGGTGTGGGGAGAGTAGTGTGTATGCATACCTTACCCCTACCCCAGGGTAGAGAGGCTGTTTCCAATAGACCCTTGACTCTTTCCCTCCAAGAACTCTCCACCTTGCTTTTGGAGTGACTCGAGCTCACAACCTCTTGGTTGGAAGTGAATATTATTCTTGCAGATGTTGGTCAGGGTGGGTAAAACTTGCATCAGTCCAAGAACATACCTCTCTAAGCTTCTCCAAATGTTAGGACCACCTCTATTATATATGCTATTTAGTACATCCCAAATGATATGTTAAACTAGCATTTCAGCATCAGTAATGTCTCATGCCATTGGCTTCACCTGAAACAAATCTGCTGAAGACATAAACACAGGAAGCCACATGACAAGATAAGTGCATTGCCTGAGTGTAGTTGAGTAAACAAGTCATATTGATTAGAAAATGCCAAACACAACTACAGGACCACCGGCGCTAGTTCTACTCTTGAAGTAATCTGAACAATCAAGAGAAACAACATTTGGCATCATTGTTGAGATTAGTTCTCAAATAAGCATATGAAGAAAATATCAGCTGAAGAACTACAGTTTTATCTGCACTAAGATAAAAATTGCAAGTGATCGATATGCACTTGGCTCTAGATTACTTTTTTTTTAATATTGTAAACTCCACCCCTGCCCAGGATTCAAAAGGTTGCGATTGCCACTTTGCTTCCTTAATGACTCAAAGACCCGAGCTCATGGTTGGAGGTGGAGGGCCTATTTCCACTATGTTATCTTCCTTGTTGGCTCTACTTATAAATGTCTTATCGTGTTTCAATTCTGCAGTTAAGAATTAGGTTCCCTCCCATAAATAACGAATCTTGATTTTGGCGATTGTTCAAGATAACCAGATGATTTTCTCAACTCCAACAGCACAAGCATCATTTTCAAGATACACACCATCCCACAAAAGTTTTAAAGATGAACAATCCCAGCAACGTCCAAGGAGGCAGGACCACCGAGTTCATAATACTTCAACAGTAAGGTCCTATTAGTTTACATCCAAAACACCAGTGCAACAACAACAGCATACCCATATTATCCCAAATTGTTGGGTCTTGAGAGAGTAGTGTATACGCAAACCTTGTGAGGATAGAGAGACTATTTCCAATAAACCCTTGGCTCAGGACAAAACACCAGTGCAAGAAAAAACAAAATATTTTGAGCCTAGCATCCTCTTCTATTACACATTCCTTCCAGCTTAAGTCTAGCCTGCAGCTCGTACGGAAACATATTTTCAATCAACCACAAGACACAAGTCAATCTTGCAACCCCCCCCCCCCCCCCAACCTCACACCGTCACAATAATACATGATATTTGAATTTACTATAGAACTATAATAGTATTCAATCGAACAATCATTACATGACATGTGCACCACAAAAAACAACATATACCCTACGTTAAAACACACAATGAGACAATAAAAAAAACCTAGTGAAGCCGACATTTCACGCATATTACTGGAAGCTTATAATCCAGTCAATGCTTTCTCATATAGGTCAGCAAATCATAACCTTTGAACACATCATTTCAAAACTTCCACACGTATTGGGACCATACCATAGTGAACAGAGGATTTGAACTTAATGGATTCAAACTTTGAAAGTGCTCGACTCCAAGAGACAAGAAATACTTTATGATTTGTTTCCATCAACCTAACAGTTTGTTTGGATGGTTGTTATCCATTGTATCTTATTGTATTGTTATCTCAAAATAAATAATGTTTGTTTTGATTGTTTCCAACATCACCGTCATTAAAAAAAAAAAAATTGTATAGTGGGTTCAATTGAACCTTCCTAAAGCTATACGTCCGTTCCTGACTAGGACCACTTATTTTATATCTGCCATTTTATTTTTCATATTTTTGGGCCATCTAATACTTCCTCTTTTTATTATGATAGATAAACTATACCACACTA
Source organism: Nicotiana tomentosiformis (assembly GCF_000390325.3). Lineage (NCBI taxonomy): Eukaryota > Viridiplantae > Streptophyta > Magnoliopsida > Solanales > Solanaceae > Nicotiana > Nicotiana tomentosiformis. The sequence continues at coordinate 123,950,544 of NC_090818.1, forward strand.
ATAAGATAAATTTCACAAATGATCATATAACTATGATTGTTTTTTCACTGAAGTCATATAACTTTGTTTTCTCACACAAAAATTATATAACTATGACTTTTTTTCACCAAAGTCATATAACTATGTTTTCTCACACAAATATCATAAAAATTTTACTAACTCACACAAAAATCATAGTGATTGAAAAATATATTTTTTCAGTAATATTTTCTTATTTTGTGGTTATTTATTTTCTTATTTTCAGTCTAATAAATAATAATCCAATTAAAATGGGGATGAATAGTAAATCCTTCAAAACATGATACTTCTATATTTTATTTTTCTTTTCAAGATTTTTATTCAAATTGATAACATTTTTATTTCAAGTGCTCTCTAATTATACCTTTTATTTCCTTATACTTTTGTCGGAATGCCTTTGTCATTCCGAACTAAGTTTCTTATGGGGGAAGAATTCACTTTTAGTATTATATTAACTTACATATATGGATATTGAGTCGGGCTGGGTTGGATCATTCCTATTTTAAGAGAAAAATATAAAATTAATTGACCGGCCGAAACTAATTACATTTGCTATATATATATATATATATATATTTAATCGGCTATTATTTTTGGGAACGACTAAAAATATACTCATATTTCTCCTATTTTAATTGGATAATTATTTATTATATTGAAAAAAAATAAAAAAATGCAAAATAAGAAAATACTACCGAAAAATTTATTTTTCGACTACTATGATTTTTGTGTGAGTTAGTAAAAATTTTATGATTTTTGTGTGAGAAAACAAAGTTATACGACTTTGATGAAAAAAATTATAGTACTATGATTTTTGTGCGAGAAAATAAAGTTATATGATTTTGATAAAAAAAATCATAGTTAGTTATGTGAGCACCTAATTTTTGACTATATTTAAAATTTTATCAGCTTCTACTATATAAATATTTTCAGAATTTAATATATATGTTTTTAGCTTTCTTACACTTATACATATATATATAGAAAAATTATTAATAATTTAAAAGGTCAATTATTACTATTAGTATTATTTTTATTATTATTTTTATCTTTATTTTTAAATAAAATGAATTAAAAACCAAAAATAAATAAAAATTAATTATTATTTATTTTAAAAAATACAAATTTCGAATGGGAATTAAAAAATAGGAAAAGTAAAAATATAAAATTAAAAACTAAAAGTAAAAGTAGGTAGAAATTATTTAATAAAAAAAGTAAAAGAAAGTGAAAAATTAAAAAAAATAAAAGTAAAAGAATGTGCAAATTTAAAAAATGAAAAGTAAAATAAAGTTGGAATTAAAAAATAAAAGTAAGGGTATCTGATTGTTTTTTAAAAAAAAAAGTAAAAGTAAGTGAAAAATAAAAAAAGAAAAGTAAAATAAGTGGGAAATAAAAAAAAAGTAAAAAAAAGTGGGATTTTAAATATATTAAAAATAAAAAAAGTGAAAAATTAAAAAATAAAAGTAAAGGAAAGTGGGGAACTATTTCTTTTTAAAAAAATAAGAAAAATGGCTAGAAATAGTTTTGCAGCAACTACTGCAAAAGGGAAGTCTTCTCCAAACTCTTTCCCGCATTTTACTCATTATCTTAAAAAAATATATGAAATTAAAAAGAAAGAAAAAAAATCATAGTAGTATAGGGTCTCCAATCCCTACCTGCGTTTTCCAACATAAGGGTCTTCACTCCCTAGTTGATAAGTTTTAGACATAGGGTCTCCACTCCCTAGTCTCTTTTCCAACATAGGGTCTCCACTCCCTAGTTGATGGTTTTAGACATAGGGTCTCCATTCCCTAGTTTGCTTTTCCAACATAGGGTATCCACTCCCTAGTTGATGTTTTTAGATATAGAGTCTCCACTCCCTAGTCATTTTTCCAACATAGGATCTCCACTCCCTAGTTGATAATTTTTAGACATAGGGTCTCCACTCCCTAGTCACTTTTCCAACATAGGGTCTCCACTCCCTAGTTGATTTTATTTTAGACATAGGATCTCCACTCCCTACTCGCCTTTTCCAACATAGGGTCTTCACTCCCTAGTTGATTGATATTTTAGACATAGGGTCTCCACTCCCTAGTTGATGATTTTTCAACATAGGGTATCCACTCCCTAGTTGATGTTTTTAGACATAGGGTCTCCATTCCCTAGTCTGTTTTTCCAACATAGGGTCTCCACTCCCTAGTTGATGTTTTTAGACATAGAGTCTCCACTCCCTAGTCTGCTTTTCTAACATAGGGTCTCCACTCCCTAGTTGATATTTTTAGACATAGGGTTTTCACTCCCTAGTCACTTTTCCAACATAGGATCTCCACTCCCTAGTTGAAGTTATTTTGGACATAGGGTCTCCACTCCCTAGTCGCTTTTCCAACATAGGGTCTCCACTCCCTAGTTGATGATTTTTAGACATATGGTCTCCATTCCATAATCGCTTTTCCAACATAGGGTCTCCACTCCCTAGTTGATGATTTTTAGATATAGGGTCTCCACTCCCTAGTTGATTTTTATTTTAGACATATGGTCTCCACTCCCTAGTCGCTTTTCCAACATAGTGTATCTACTCCCTAGTTGATTGATATTTTAGACATAGGGTCTCCACTCCCTAGTTGATGATTTTTTAACATAGGGTATCCACTCCCTAGTTGATGATATTTTAGACATAGGGTCTCCACTCCCTAGTCTCTTTTCAAACATAGGGTCTCCACTCCCTAGTTGATGATTTTCCAATATAGGGTCCTCACTCCCTAGTTGATGATTTTTAGACATAGGGTCTCCACTCCCTAGTTTATTTTCCAACATAGGGTCTCCACTCCCTAGTTGATGTTTTTAGACATAGGGCCTCCACTCCCTAGTCGCTTTTGCAACATAGGGTCTCCACCCCCTAGTTGATGTTATTGTAGACATAGGGTCTCCACTCCCTAGTTAATTTTATTTTTGACATAGGGTCTCCACTACCTAGTCGTTTTTTTCAATATAGGGTCTTCACTCCCTAGTTGATTTGATCTTAAATGTAGGGTATACCATTCCCCCGATATCTTTGCCAATATAGGGTATCCCATTCCCTGGCCATATTTTTCCAACATAAGGTACACCAATCCTTAGTTGAGACATCCTTTTTATAATAAAAGAACACAATCCAAAAAAAAAAATGACATTTTCAGGATACACCACTCCCGACCTTTTATTGCTTTCAATAAAGAAGTAGTTTAGAATTTTGTTACAATAACTCACGAAATTTTTCTAGTGCAAACTGGGGCAAAAATAAATTCGTTCGATTGTTTGTTTTGGTGTCTGAGTAGGTTTTACCTCGAGGCACAAGGTTCGAGATGACCAAAATAAGAAGTCTCAATTCAGAATAAAAGAAAAGAAAAAAAATAAGTGAATCCAAAATGCAAAAGCAATTGAAAAGATGTGGAATGCTAAGACATGACTGAAACCACGAGCATTGGAGTCCCGTTTTGATTAGAAGAAGCTATAGAACAATGAACTAGAACCTACAACTAGCGAGCATCAAGGTTTAGATCATAGTCTGCATGAAGAACCATTCAAGACTCAAGATCAAGTTTCTCATGACTCATAGATAGGAATCTTATAACTCATAATTGATAGGCTTGTTTAGTTTCTTTTTTTATTTTATATAATAGCAGGACCGTGAACCGGAGCCTCGATGGAACCTCACTCGACTCCTCAACTTATCATTCCACCATTCTCCTTGAACTACACGCGACCTGATTCCCCTATAACCCAGGATATGTAGGCTGTCCAAAACCAGGACTCGGTTGCACCCTATCTTTTATTTCTTTTCCTTTTGAATAATGGTTTGGTCAAAAATTAGTCACGTGGCTCACCTAATCTTTGCCTAAAAACTCTTCATGTTTCCAAGCAAAGAGGGGCAGCTGTGAGCGCCTAATTTTTTACTATATTTAAAATTTTATCACCTTCTACTATGTAAATATTTTTAGAATTTAATATATATATTTTTAGCTTTGTTACACTTATATACACACACACACACACACACACACACACACACACATATATATATATATATATATATATATATATATATATATATAGAAAAATTATTAATAATTTAAAAGGTCAATTATTACTGTAATATATTTTTATTATTATTTTTATCTTTATTTTTAAATAAAATGAATTAAAAACCAAAAATAAATAAAAATTAATTATTATTTAAAAAAAATCGGATGGGAATTAAAAAATAGGAAAAGTAGAAATATAAAATTAAAAAGTAAAAGTAAAAGTAGGTAAAAATTATTTAATAAAAAAAGTAAAAGAAAGTGGAAAATTAAAAAAAATAAAAGTAAAAGAATGTGGAAATTTAAAAAATAAAAAGTAAAATAAAGTTGGAATTAAAAAATAAAAGTAAGGGTATCTGATTTTTTTTTTAAAAAGTAAAAGTAAAAGTAAGTGGAAAATAAAAAAAGAAAAGTAAAATAAGTGGAAAATAAAAAAAAAGTAAAAAAAGTGGGATTTTAAATATATTAAAAGTAAAAAAAGTGAAAAATTAAAAAATAAAAGTAAAGGAAAGTGGAAAATTATTTTTTTTAAAAAAATAAGAAAAATGGGATATGAAAATTATTTTTAATTAAAAATAAAAAAATAAAAAAATAATAAAAAATAAAAATCTGAAAATTCCGAATTTTTTTCTATAAATAAAAGAGAAATGTGATGGAAAAAACAGGGAGAGAGAAAGGAAAAAATGGGGAGGAAGGAATTGAGAAAAATTTATTTTTCTTCTTCTAGGATAAGAAAATTTCTACTCGTGTCATTCTTTCTTCGGTTTTCTTTCGAAAAATCCAGCAGCTTCACCACCCCGAAACCACCAGCCCTTGACCACTTTTGAGCCATCATTAACCCACCAATCCGAAGGGTCCAGTTGAGAGCTATCCGATCATTGAGTGGTTGTAATTTAAATCCACAATCATCAATACAAAGGTTCACTTCTCTTTCTATTTTTTTTTCTCATTAATATTTTGGGTCACTTTGTTTTAATTTAACTTTGAGTATGATATGATCGAGTTCGCATATGAGTATGCTAAGATTAATTTTTTCTCATGTTGAGTATTTGTTAAGATTAATTGATTGTTCTTTTTAGTAGTTCATATGGTTAATTTTATTGATGAATATGTATTAATTCGTTACTTTTCTTGTTTATTCAATGAAGTAATGACTTTCCATTTTAGCATGCTTTAGTTTCATTTTGATATCCTATCTTAGTGACTAAATTGATCCTGCCAGTATCTATCTTTTTCTGCCATAAATTTAGTCTAATTTCAAATATTGGTTAGCAGTAAAATTATAAGAGATTAGGTTGGGCCATGATTGATGTAAGACATTAATTGAACTTCCCTAGCGTATTTATGGGCTAATTATTGCACATGACCAAAAACAAATAAACATTCACAAGCTAGCCAACTTTTTTCATAATTAATTTACTTCATTTCCTCCATAACAATATACATACCTCATGACCTTACAATAATGTCAAAATTAGTAATTGAATAATATTTGAACACCATAGCTTGATTTAGGCGCGATTAATAATAAATTATCATGACTATGGGTACGGTTCATGTGGCATAGTCATGATATGTAAACCCCAATTCAAGTACGCGTTTCACGCGACTTGACCATAACTTCAAATAATAATAAAAATAAACATGTTGTAAATCGCGGGTGCGTTTCACGTGCCGCATTTTGCAATGTGTACCAAAACGACAAGTGTGCGACATCGCGACTTGTTCAAATAAATTTTATAAATATTAAAAAGCGGTAAAAGATAAAAATGCACAATGGTTTAAAACATGTAATAAATCAGATAATTACGCCAAGTATTAATTGGTAAGCGACCGTGCTAAAATCACAGAACTCGGGAGTGCCTCACACCTTCTCCCAGGTTAACAGAATTCCTTACCCGGTCTTCTGTATTCGCGGACCAAAAATAAGAGTCAAATTTTTTCGATTTGGGATTCTAAAATAAATCGGTGACTTGGGACACCATAAATTATTCCAATTGGCGACTCTGAATAAATAAATAATCTCATTTCGAATAATGTTAATTAAATTGAAAAAATTCCCTATCCCTTATCCCCTCGGGAAAAAGGAGGTGTGACAAGTTATATGACCATTTGTGAAATTTATCCCACAATAATACCGACAAATTCTGGATAATAATTATCAGGAGAGAAGATCCATAGTACCAATAATATATTAGAGTGTAATTTTCATTAGGTAGGCCATTAATAAATGAGAAAGCAACAAATTAAAACGATCACCCATTATCAATTTTGATTTCAAATTGTCCTTATGCTGTGGTAGTCGTCATGAAGACAGTTGCATCAGACGTCATTTGATTGAAAAACCAGCGAAATATTTCTAAAAATTTCACTCAATAGATGCATTATCTAATACACATAAAACATCAAAATTTCGGACTAAAAATTCGCAAATTCAGTCAACACATATAATGTATGGAAAAAATAAAGGAGAAAGTTAATGACCTTAGGGAGACAGCTAGCGCCACCTCAGAGGTGTCCGACGCTGCGGAATTTCAGCCACCGTAGATGGAGGTGAATCGCGAACATTACTGTTAGCAATTTTAGATTTTAAAATAAAGAAGTTAAACATATGAATGTTACGATAAAAAAGAAAATGAAAATGTAAAAGGGTAAGGACAAACGGGCTGCTTTTGGTGGGTCGGGTTTAGGCGGCAACAACCCGGACAAATGGTAAAATTTGAAAAACGAGCCTAAATAGTCGTTTATCCAACCGTTTAAACTAAAAATAATTACAGATATATAATATATGTATCATCTATGTATAATAATCATTATATAATTTATGTAAAATAAACAGTCAATACGACCAGTTATTATGTAAAATTTTTTATTTATTTCTTTTTGTCCAAATTCGAAAGAGTGGAGTATATTGTAAGATGGTATGCAATTCGATATTGGAATTTAAAACTCATGAAAGGGCATCTATGGTACAAATCAAAGGCCAATACAAATAATTAGGATGGAGGCATTGATGAAGTGCGAAGTTTTGAGTTTTTAATAAAATATTATAGAATTGATATAAACACCTTAATGATAAATAAATACTGTGCATAATTTCTTTAACAAATTAACTTGTCTTAATTTTTAATATTTTCTTAATTTGTTAAGTAAAAATATTATTTGATTTGTCATAAATCTTGCTGCAACAAATATAACTAGGTAAATATTTATCAAAAGATAATTTTGACAGTTTTCTTTAATAAAGATTTACATGAAATTCTTTTCCTCTTAAAAAGCGTAGGAAAATAAAATGGATATAAAGCGTAAATTTATAGTTTTGTTTTCTTTCCTACAACCAATGAACGAGTACACATCAAGCTCAGGGTCCCCCACCTTCTCCTGCCTTACCCCACTTAGTGGGGATATTTTTTCTAAAACTTATTCTTTTATATTTTAATTATTTAAAAAAAGCTTAAAATTTTTAAAAAATGAAAAAATGATAAACGAGTAGAAAAAAAATAAAATACAAAGGATAAACAAAAAAACAAAAAAGAGAAAAAAAAGAACAAGATCATGAACAATTATATTGTCATTTTTCCTGAACCCGGGTCAAACATATCACAATCTTTGAGAATATCATTTCTTTAATTTTCTATGATCATCCTTTTGGTGTATTATGCTCAATCCTATATATGCAATTTTTGTTTCATTGTGCACTGATTTTTTTAAATATATATTTCCTTTCTTTTGAGGAAATTGGTTAATCATTAGATTATAATTAGTATATTATAAGGTGACGATGATATCGTGGTCCAGGCTAATAAGTCCTCATCTCCTTCGTTGGGTACTTAAAAAAGAAAACAGCAATTTAGTTTGATTATGATCTATTAAACCTATATTTATATATATTATATTAAAAGTACGAATACTCTTAGCGAAATGTCGTTCGTCTTTTTTACCCTTTAAAAATATATTTCATGCTAGATACAATAGTCATTTTATTATTTTTCCTAATATAAGGAATAATCATTTAATTATTTTCCTTATATTTAGGAATTCAAAATTTAACTAAATTTTTTGTATTGAATTCTCCATTGTTTAAACTAGGTAAGACAATATAGTTGTAAAATAAAAGTAACACCCAAAAAAATTGAAGTAGGAAAGTTTCGTCCACTTGAACTCTTTTTAGATTTAGGAGTCATTATTCTTTGTATAGAATTATAACCAATTACTTATTAATAATTTTAGTAAAATAAAAGTTAATTAAAAGAGAATAAAAAACTACAAATGAAGTCTCGTGCACATGGAACTCCCTTATAGGTTTAGGAATTCTAATATTATAAAATAGTACTCTTTTAGCGTGAATATTTCAAAGGGTATTCACAATACACCTTACAACAAGTACCTTTAAAAAATAATTATAGGCTAAAAGTTTCTACTTTTCAATTTATGTAGTATACATTTGAAAAATATATCCGTAATTAATTACGAAAAACAATAATATCTACAAATAAGCTTACAAATGACAAGACTGCCTTTTGAACTATAATTCGTTATAGTGAATAATATAATGTACATCAATTTCTTTTGTAAACTTATACATGTTAGACCACAAAACCAATTAGATAAATGAAATAAAGATAAGATACTAAAATATATATATCGAAATTATTAGTAAATAATTGTACGTATTTCTTTAAGGTAATTATAAGTTTATTGACTTTTAGCACAAATAATATTATTTAGGTCTGTAATTTAGATACTAAAAATCAATATGTTATGCTATTTTAGATCAATATCATTACATAAAATATACAGGTTTGGTGGGTTCAGGGTCCAACGACCGGATCGATTACGAGTTATCTCCTACCCCGATTTTTCTTTGTCGATACATTTATTATTTTCTTTCAAGTACCTATACTTATTATTATTATTATATATTTATAGATCTTATTATATTATAATTATAAAAGCGGGAAACTCTAATACAAAATATTGATAATCTTTTCACCTTTAAAAACTAATTTCACATTAAGTAAAATTATCATTTAATTAGATTTTTAATATTTAAGACTTTAAAAGTAGCTGTTGTATTATGCTTTTATAATAGTAATTTATTCTTTTCTAATTTGTCGGAAGCAATTCATATAGAAAAACTTGCATGTTTTTCTTGGGAGAAAGAAAAAACCCGTCTTATGTCAGCTACCTGACCATGTTTGTATTTTCTAGAATGAACTTAAAAAAACAAAAATTAAAAAGAATGAACTTGAAAATGACTTTCCAGAAAAAAAAATCAAAAATATGTTTACATCTTCAAAGGCTATGTGTTTTTGCTCTTAATATTTACGTAAAATTTTAAAAACATTATCATCGAGATAGGTACAAGATTAGTACTTTAAAAAATGGGTATAAAAAATTTTGCCGAATTAATTACATAATGATATCTCAAACAAATTTATAATGAGGTAATCTATAGCAAAAGTAATTAACCAAAAGACACGATTGGCTACTTTGCATGCTAAAGTAAATTGTTGAAGTGATTAGCCATTGTGTGTAAGTCATCCGCAGCAAAGGCGGGCCTATGCTCGGAGAAGAGGGGTCACCGGGTGCGGTTAACTTCGACAAAAATTCTAAATATATAAGTGTATATATGTTGAAAACGGTCATATATTTTGCTTGGAACTCTTAAAATCAAAAGTTCAAGGGACCACTGGTTGAGCAGTTCGCTCATTTACTCTCGCCACCTTCAAATCCTGAGACCGCCTCTAAATTACATAGAGTTATTACTTAACTATATATGGTATTTCTTTTATAAAAAATTAGGTAAAAAATAAGTACATAAATTATAAAAGTAGATATTGAACTAAAGAATGAAGATGCCATGCTTGTCTTCATTACAATGGACAAACTTCATAGTTAATTGATTACTGGGATTGCAACTGTAGTTTAATTGTCTTTATAAATACTCCCATTGGCTAAACACAGAATTGCAGATCACTCAAATAGATTCCTCAATCTTTGCCCTTTAGGATCTCAAAAAATACGCCACATTTAATTACTATTTGAGAAAAACTCTCCACATCAGATTTCAGAATTAATTCTTCTTTCTTCACCTTTGTTTAATCAACAATCTTTTCTGGAAGTTCAAATTCATTCTGGAATTGCCAGGTAGTCAGCTCTTTGGAGGAAAGCTCAAGGTGGTTGGTTATTCAAGAAGAGGTATTAAAGCATAATTGAATTAGTATAGTAGGAATTAAAATTCTTTGATGTTCTTAATTTTCTATATGAATGGAAGCAACGGTAAAAGTTGCCGCCATGTGACCCGTGGCGGAGCCACCTTATAGGAAGGGATGTCATACTATGTATTGACTTCCCTTAATTTCTTGGTATGTTTACTTTTATATATTTTGACACCCCTTAATGAAAATTCTGGTTCCACCACTGCATGTGACCTATATGTCTCGGGTTCGGACCGTAAAATTAACCATTGATACTTGCATCAGGGTAGGCTGCATATATCATAATCGTCAAAGTGCGTTCTTTTCCCGAACCCTGCATGAACGCGGAATGCTTTGCCCTTTTAATTTTCTGTGTGAACTTTTATTTGTGTTTCTCGTAAATTACAAGATTTCCTCTTCTATTCATCTAGAAAAGGTAAAATCAAAATCACATCTTCTTGAAGAAGTTTGGTAATAGCACTACATGAAATTAGCGTCTATCATTCCATTTGAATTCAAGAAATTATTTTACTCACTTCACCTAAATTCGTGCAGTTTTTTGTTAGAAGAATTAATTAACGATTCTCCCATGCTATAGCTTCAAGATTTTTTAGTTTTTCGTTCTATGTTCGGTGCTCGTATATCTGGTGACTACTCCATATTCGCATTACGTAAGCCTTATTAGCAACCTACTACCAAGATCTTTTCAATTTTTAGTGAACTCAAAATGTATATTTCTTATTAAGGATAGAGGATATTACACATCCCGCCCTCTTTTATATGCAATTCTTGCACTCGTTTTCCTTTGCTTTCAAAGAAACTGACCTAGGTTTTGTCGTTTGTCACCAAGTGGCAGTATCCATTTTGCTTTCTCAATCACTTTATTCATTTAAATTTCACCAACTTGATTCTAAAAATCTTTAATTAACCGCCTGTTGACGAAACTAGATCTTGTGGATTCTTGCTTCCATTTACGTGTCAAAGTTGGAAACTTTTCTCCAAATAATTTTTTTTATATTAAATAGTGGCTATTTTTCTATTACATTTTAAATAGGGGCTAAATTTTAATAGTCAACATAAAAAGTGTTCATTCCAACTAATTTTTTATGTTAAAATAGCACGGACTAACCAGTTTTCGGATTGGTAATTGAAAAATAGCTAGCGTTTGCAAAGTCATTTAAAAATAGTCACTATTTTGCTGCAACACGGAAAGTCTCATCATAATATACTAGAGATTGGTGCACATGTGTATGAAATTCCAGCATATTATGTTGGAACTCCATCACACGGAAAGTTCCAGCATAATATACTAGAGATTGAAGCACCTGTGTATGAACTTCCAGCATATTATGCTGGACCAGTATATTATGCTGGAAGTCCAGTATATTATACTGGAACTCCAGTATATTGTGCTGGAATATTTTTCGAATTTTGAATAGTGTTTTCGTTCAAATTTATCTTTACATGAAAAGTAGCTAAATTTCGATTATTTTTAAAACTGTGACTATTTTTCAATTATCACTTGTAAATCTCGATATTTTTGAATTTCACCCATTTTTTCTCCCTTCATCCCACAAGCCCAAAAACCAAGTCCCCAATCCAAACCAACAAAAAAAAAGGAAGAAAGAAAGGAAAAGAAAAGACTTTATTTTTTACTGTATCATTTTATGTGACACTCTTTAAAAAATATATATTTTTTCATATTAAACAAAAAATTTAACTATAAATATCATATTTTATCCTTCATGTTATGATTTTATAGCCATAAGATTTCATTACTTATTTAAAATCACAAGTTCCAAACTATTTCTTCTTTCCTTTAATGAGGGAGTATTCTTTTTTTCTTTAACCGTGATCTTACTTCCTTTGATATGCAGGTTGTTGAAAAAAAGTTAAGGAGACCTTTTTTGTGCTAAACAACCATTTTGATTCTTGTCAAAACAAACAAAAGCAATGGAGTGTGAAATTTTAGGGTTGATCCTACTCTTACTTGTATGGATTGCATGGGCAATGGTGACTGAGAGAAGACAACGGCGGTTGGAAGAATTAGGGCAGTTGCCACCAGGACCAAGGTGGTGGCAGCTAGTGACAAACATTTTTCAATCAGGTTTTGCACCTCATGTCTCATTTGCAAAATTAGCCACCAAATATGGTCCTATAATGACACTTTGGTTAGGTTCAATGAGCACAGTCGTAATTTCTTCCAATGATGTTGCACGTGAAATGTTCAAGAACCATGACATGGTGCTTGCAGGTAGGAATTTATTTTTTAAGTGCCAGCATATTTTATATACTTAGACACTCGAATTAAGGGTCTATTCTAACTCAGCACAACACATGATGAGGTATTCCTATTAGATATTTGATTTCTTTTTTTGAGGACATTTTGGAAAAATAGCTCTTGATCTTTTTCCGAATGGAGCAAGTCTTTTGTTTAACGGAGCGGGTCTTGTTTTTAATTAATTGGGTTCTTTTTCAGAGTCTTACTTTTGTTTGTTATAACAAGTCAAAATGCATAGTTTACCCATCAATCTTGAAGCGAAATCCCTGTTACATACCTCTCTTTCACGGGAACATTTTACACTCAACCTTTCAAAAGTGTGTCTAAGACACTACTTTTGACCAGATAGCACTTGCGTGTTTACACACAAAAAAAGTACGTGAAGTCCGTAAAAAATCTCATTTTTTGTCTTCTCTCCCCACAGGAACCCCTCCCCTTCCCCCTGGCCTTCTTCCTCAGACCACCCTCCCCCTTATCTTCTTCCCCAAATAGAATTTTTGAAAGAACATAAATTTTTAGATCTAAAATTGAGCGATTTTGGTTGGTTTATTGTCCAAATTTTGTGAAAATTATTTATTTATGATAGATTTAAAAGTTTTAACAGTAGTATTGATGGTTTGGTGAAAACATCTAAAATCCACCATTGTTGGGGGTCGAAAAAAGCTTGAAAATTCAATTGAGTCTTGTTGATTATTGGGTTGTTGTATTCAATTTGTTGCTCGATTATTTTCGACTAGTTATTTAGATAGTATGGTTGAATTTTGGTGTTGTTGAAAACTTTCTTACAAACACCTATGGTAGAAGCAACAATGGTGCTTAAGATAGAAAATGGGAAGATGAAGAAGATGGGTTTTAATTGTAATTTCTAATTTTTTTTTTTCCTTTTTAAAGTCATTGACACGTGTCACGACCCTATTAGGGTGTGACTTTTATGTTATCTGAAAAATTGGTCAAGCACAAAAGTGGTGTGTCTTAAACACACTTTTGAAAGGTTGAATGTATAAAAGGTTTTTCGGGAACATGAGGTGTGTAACAGGAATTTTGATGCAGATGGGTAAATTATGTATTTAGAGTTATAACAAAGGCTTATGTATGATGTATATATAAAGGAGGTGACATATTTTAAACGGTTAATTTATTTACGTAATAGGCGCTTGAGAACACGCGCAGAAGCTTTTCAAAGGTTTGATCCCTGAAAATGTTTAACAGGGACAGATTGTCATGTATTCAAGTGCTCAACTTGAACAAGCTTAGGTTCAAGTGTCTAAATAAATATACTAACAAGTTTAAGAAGTAGTTGTTCATGTATTCGCCTTTTTAAAATAACGGTGATGACAACTTGTACATCTCTTTTTTTGCTTAAATTTGAACACTAGTCTCCTATATATTGTCTCCACCCGCTTCATTAACCGCTACACCATACTCTTCGGTACTGCAGGTAGGAAAATTTATGAAGCCATGAAAGGAGATTTTGGCAATGAGGGTTCACTCATCACTAATCAATACGGACCACATTGGCGTATGTTAAGAAGATTAAGCACGAAAGAGTTCTTTGTTACGAGTCGTCTCGACGTAATGAGAGGTACACGTACAAAATGCATTGATCAAATGGTGAAATTCATTGGAGATGCAGGAAACTCTGGTACTACTTCCATTGATGTGGGGAGGTTTTTCTTTTTAATGGCTTTTAACCTAATTGGAAACCTCATGTTTTCAAAAGATTTATTGGATCCAAAATCAAATAGAGGTGCAAAGTTCTTTTACCATGCAGGGAAAGTTATGGAATTTGCAGGAAAACCTAATATGGCTGATTTTTTCCCTATTTTGAGATCCATTGATCCACAAGGTATTAGGAGAAAGACACAGTTTCATGTGAAAATGGCATTTGATATAGCTGGTGGATTTCTTAAAGAAAGAATGGAAGATATGAAAAATGATGAAGAAATGAAGAAGGATTATTTAGACGTGCTTCTTCAATATCGTGGTGATGGTGTGGAGGGTCCTTCGAAGTTTTCCTCTCGAACAATAAATGTCATTCTTTTCGTAAGTGTTCTCTATCCCTCTATATGCTTAATATTTGTTGAATTTAAAGTATATATACTGATAATGCAAAGATTTTTACTTTATTAGCCAGGGTTAGATATATCTTACGGCAAGTGGTATCATGCACGTCACATCGTTTCGTCAATTTATTTTTATTAAATATGTATATATAAATATTATACAAAAGGTATAAATATAGAAAATGACATCGCTTGTTATTATAGTGGTTTATTCATTAGTCTATTTCTTCAAATTGATACATACCACTAACCAAAAAATTTGCGCACGCTACTGCTATCAGTGTATTTAGTGGGCGTTTGGAAATAAGAAATGTAAAATTCCAAAAAAAAGTGAAAAACAAATTTCAAGTAAAAATGGTATTTGAAAATTAGAATTGTGTTTGGACATGAATATAATTTTGGGTTGCTTTTGAAATTTTGTGAGTGATATGAGTGAAAATTTTGAAAACAGCTTTTTGGAGTTTTTCATTTTCGAAAAATTCCAAAATTCATCTTCAAGTAAAATTTGAAAATTTTATGGCCAAAACATTGATTTCGAAAATAAGTGAAAAGTTTTTGGAAAAAAGTGAATTTTTTTTATGTCCAAACGGGCTCTTAATATGTTATAACAAGAAGTCCTTTTTTCAAGTTACCGTTCCTACTTATTTATGAACGGGTAGCTCTAGTCATGTTTTAAATGACTTGATAGTGTAAAATATTCTACGGTATCAAAGTATTTAAGTTAAACTCAATTTTTTTATGAAGCTCTTTACTTTTATTTCTTTGAATAATTAGAGTAACCTAACCAGCAATATGGTAGTTTGGTCGTTAATTACAAAATGGAGTTCTTTTTCATGATCAATGATTTAAATATAGTTGACAATATACCGCAATTGATCTTTTCAAAGATTTGGTGAAAAGCACATTTTGCCTACGGTTTGGTTGTTTTAGATTTCTACAGATCACACCAAAATGGTTGTTTGAAATATTTCCTTGATCTTTATATTGTTGGTGTCCAACCACCAAATCGTACGGCAAATCAATATTGTTCATTAAACTATACTTCCTATGGTGATTCTATTAAAGTTGGATTGAAAAACAAACGGTTCCAATCAACTAATTGACTAAATTGGAATGGAACTCACAGACAAAATAAAATTGAATTTAAACCTATCTTGGACTAAGTAATGATAACCTCAGCGGATAATTCTTGGTTCATGACCAAAAAAAAAAAAGAAAAGAAAAGAAAAAGTTTGATGTAATCTAACTTTGTACAAAAAGTATAATACATTATAGGTGTACGTAACAACAACAACAACAACAACCCAGTATAATCGCACTAGTGGAGTCTGGAGAGATAGTTTGTACGCAGACCTTACCCCTACCCTGGGGTAGAGAGGCTGTTTTCGATAGACTCTCGCTTCCCTCCCTCCAAGAACTCCCCACCTTACTCTTGGGGTGACTCGAACTCACAACCTCTTGGTTGGAAGCGGAGGGTGCTCACCACTAGAGTAACTCACTCTTGTCTATGGGTACAGAAATTAAAGTAAAATAGAAAATAATGCTTGAAAAAACTCAAGAAACTTAAAACGGCAAAGAGCCAAATATACCCCTCTACTTTCGAAAATGGTCTAAGAATACCCCTCGTTATACTATTGGGTTATCTATACCCCTACAGTCATACTTTGGGTTCAAATATACCCCTCATTTAAACGAAGGGACACGTGTCATCATCCTGTTGGTCAATTCTAAATATCTCCTAATTAATTAAAAAGACCCATTACTCATACCCGAAAAGCAATTTTTTAAAGCAATTATTTTTTGTAAAAACTGGAAAAAAACTGAAATTATTTTTACTAAAAACTGAAAAAAAACGAAAATTTTTTTTTCCAGTTTTTACAAAAAAACTGCTTTAGAAAAAATTGAAAAATATTTTCTAAAATAATATTTTTGTAAAAACTGAAAAAGAAAAACTGAAAATCAATTTTCTAAAGCAATTGTTTTTGTAAAAACTGAAAAAAACTGAAATATTTTTTACTAAAAACTGAAAAAAATGAAAATATTTTTTTTCTAGTTTTTACACAAAACTGCTTTAAAAAAAGCTGAAAATATTTTCTAAAACAATATTTTTATAAAAACTGAAAAAAACTAAAAAGCAATTTTCTAAAGCAATATTTTTTCAGTTTTTAGTTAAAAATATTTCAGTTTTTTCCAGTTTTTAATTGCTTTGGAAAATTGCTTTTCAGTTTTTTTTTCAAGTTTTTACAAAATTATTGTTTTAGAAAATATTTTTCAGTTTTTTAAAGCATTTATTTTTTGTAAAAACTGGAAAAAAATATATTTCGTTGTTATCAGTTTTTAGTAAAAAATATAATTTAGTTTTTTCCAGTTTTTACAAAAAAAATTATTTTTCGGGTATGAGTAATGAGTCTTTTTAATTAATTAGGAGATATTTAGAATTGACCAACAGGATGATGACACGTGTCCCTCCGTTTAAATAAGGGGTATATTTGAACCCAAAATATGAATGCAGGGGTATAAATAACCTAATAGTATAACAAGGGGTATTCTTAGACCATTTCTGAAAGTAGAGGGGTATATTTGGCCCTTTGCCGATCTTAAAATAGTTGGCTTACTGGTCTATTTAAAGGAGATGTTCACAAATAAACTTATTTTTTATGCTTTATTTACTGGTGTTCCCTAAGAAGTTCCAAATTCTCTTAATTGGCGGTATAAAATTTTTCGTAAATATTACACGCTCTTCATGTTGAAAACATAATTGAATAAATAAAAACGTGTTCTCTCTAACTCTTACTGGTCTATCGTTATCAGGAGATGTTCACAGCAGGGACAGATACAACAACAAGCACGTTAGAATGGGCAATGGCGGAGCTTCTCCACAACCCTAACACTCTCCAAAAAGTCCAAGTTGAGCTAAGAAGAGTCATCAATCCCACAAGGAAGTTAGAAGAAGAAGACTTGGACAAACTCCCATACTTAAAAGCAGTGATCAAAGAAACCCTAAGGTTACACCCTCCACTTCCATTCTTAGTTCCACACATGGCAATGGATTCTTGTACCATGTTAGGGTATTACATACCAAAAGAAACCCAAGTTCTTGTTAATGTTTGGGCTATTGGTAGGGATCCAACGACTTGGAAAAACCCTTTAAAGTTCAAGCCAGAGAGATTTTTGAAACCTAACATGGTTGATTATAAGGGTCAGCATTTTGAGTTTATACCATTTGGTTCTGGTCGAAGAATGTGCCCTGCAATTCCACTCGCTTCTCGTGTGTTGCCATTGGCTTTAGGGTCAGTTTTGCAAAAGTTTGATTGGGTTTTAGCTGATGGAGTTAAGCCAGAAGATTTGGACATGAATGAAAGAATGGGAATTACTTTAAAGAAAGCTATTCCATTGAAGGCTATACCTATTGCATACAAAGGGTAACAAGGAATACTCACTTGAATTAAAGAAAACACTTCAATGTGTAGATAAGGCTAATGCTAAGATACTATATTGTGATGAGAAAAAAGCCTGTGTAAAAAGAACCCACCCCCCCCCGCCCCCACCCCAAAAAAAATAAAATAAAGAGAAGTTGCAGCGTAAATTGTAAATGTCTTTCTTTGAGCACGAAATGCAGTGTTTTTGGCTTAATTTTGGGATGTCGTTATATACATTTATATGCATATACCAGATGCCCATGTTGTCAAACAAAGAGAGTTATGTATAAGGGTAGCCCGATGTACAAGGTATTTTGTGTTCTTGCGGTTCGGGGAAAGGCCGTACCCCAGGGATATGATGTAGACATTCTACTCTAATGCAAGCATTAGTAGTTGCATTTACGGCGAACTCGTGAGTTATAGGTCACACGGAAACAATTTTACCATTGCTCCAAGCCTCCCCTCAAAGAGAGCTATGTATATGTATTGTAAATATCTAATTTTTGCTCTTTTCATTTCTCCTACATTATATTATTTTTAGGTTTATTGTGTGTGTTTATAGAATTTAGCATTAGATTATTAATTAATTTATTAAGGGGTTTAAAGGTTTGGATTAATGCCATTTTTAGTTGAGTTATACACAAATCAGGCCTAATTCTTTTAGCCCAATTCGACCGATCCAGTCCAATTGTTGGCTTGCCATGACCCGGATCAAAACAACGTAGTTTCATAATAAAATTACGTTGTATTGTTTAATGAATAGGCAAATTTTAGGGATTTGAAAGGCAATTTGAGGTCGGATTTGAGTAATTCTTGTATGATTGAACTCGTCATCAAATGGGTGTTCAGATTATGTTATTTTGGTTGGGTTCCGAGATGTGAGCCTGAGGTTGACTTTTTGAGTTGACTTTTTATTTCTCTTTAAAGATCGTAACTTTATTGTTCAGAATAGCTTCCTATAGTTTATATTTATGGTATGAAGTTGTTTTGGCTAGATTCGAGCCGTTCGGAATTGGATAATCGAGGAAAAGGCCGACTAGTGGATTGAGTTAGCGTGTTTTGAGGTAAGTATCTTGGCTAACTTTGTGTGGAGGAAATACCCCTTAGGATTGGTGTTGGTTTGTGTTAATTGTGATATGTAAAAGACGTGTACATGAGGTGACGAGTGTGTACATGGGCTAAATGTGAAAATTGATTGATTTTAGCTATGTAGATTCCTTTCATGCCTTAATTGAGTTACCTTAACATGTTATATTCATCATCATTAGTCTATATTCACATGCTCTACTTGTCTTATGTCTTACTTGTTAATTGTCTTTACATGTTTAGTTGAAGTATTGTTTCCTCTATTCTTTATTCATTATTTAACCGTTGAGTTCTTCAATTGAAGTTGTTATTCTTGGAATATCTTTTTGTTGAAATTGGTATAGAGTTATGAAGGACATGATTTACATTGAGGCAAAGTTGTAAAGTTGTGAAATACTATTTTGTTGAGTTATTCACATTCGGTTGTTATTGTTGAGACTTTTTGCATATTGTGGTTGAGCCATGGGCTATTTATTGTGAAAACACTATTGTTGTTGGTTTCTTAGCAAGTTGTGATATTGGGCACTTGAGGTGCGATTTGTGATACATTGTGATATTAATACGCATATTATAACGACCCATTCGGTCGTTTCGATCATATGCATTATGTTCAGCTATTTAAAGTCTTGAGCAGCATTGTACGATGTATTATGACTTATGTGAATCGTCGGTTTTGGTTTTCAGGTTATTCAGAATTTATTTGGAAGAATGAATTTCATGATTGAAACTTTAGAGTTGGAAGAGTTGACCAAGTTTGACTTTTTAGTATTTGACCTCATATTGGAGTTTTGATGGTTCCGTTAGGTGCGGATGGTAATTTTGGACTCGGGCGTATGCCTGGATTTGCATTTGAATATTTCTAGAAGGTTTCAACGCTAATTGGCGAAAGTTAAAAATTTAAAGATTTGGAAAGTGCATAAATTTGACCGAGAGTTGACTTTGAGGATATCGGATTCGTATTTTAGTTCTAGGAATTGGAATCGATTCATTATTTGATTTGGGACTTGTGTGCAAAATTTGAGTTCATTCCGAGTTGATTTGATATGTTTCGGCGCGAGTTTTGGAAGTTGAAAGTTCAAAAGTTCATTAAGTTTAATTTGAGGTGTGATTCGTCATTTCGATGTTGTTATGCCTAATTCGAGGACTCGAGTAGGTCCATGTTATGATATTGGGCTTATTGGAATGTTCGTACGTGGTCCCGAGTTGCTCGGATGAGTTTCGTACGAGGTTCAGATCATTTATCCTCTAGTTGCATTTCTGAAGATTTCTGGTGTTGGTGTAGCCGCTTCTATAGAGTATTGGTCGCAGAAGCAAAATCTTGCGCAGGAGCGAAGAGGAGCTCGCACCTGCGATGTCGCAGAAGTGGAAAAATGTTCCACAGGTGCGAGGGGTCGGCTGGTTAGTTGTGGTCACAGAAGAGTAAATGTTGTCTCAGAAGCGACGCCGCAAAAGAGGCTATTTTCTTCGTAGATGCGAACAGTGCTGGGCAGAACCTTTAATATCGAGGGTTGGTCGTTTTATTCACATTCTTGAAACTTGGAGCTCGGTTCTGGGCAATTTTGGAGAGGAAATTCTCCACACAGATTGGGGTAAGCATTCTTGGCTTGCTTGTGATTATATTTCATGAATTAATCTTCATTTTTGGCGTATGATTATTGATTTTAAAGAGAAAATTGGTGTTTATTTTTGTAAAGTTTCATAGAGTGAAGTTTTGAGTTTTGAACATCGATTCAGAGTCGGATTTGAGTGAAACTAGTATGGTTGGGCTCGTAATTGGATGGATTGTCAGATTTTGTGAGCTTCATCGGGTTTCAAGGTGCGGGATCGGATTTGACTTTTGGTTGACTTTGCGATTTTGATTAAAGATTCGACCTTTATTATTTGGAATTGTTTCCTTAGGCATTATTTGATGAATTTGAGTTACTTTTGGATAGTTTCGAGCGGTTCGGAAGTCGGTACACGCGGGATGGCATTTTGGAGTATCATTTGGCTTGCTTGGTATTAGATTTGGCTTGTTCAAGGTAAGTAACACTTATAAACTTGGTGCTGAGGGTATGAATCCATGAATTTACATGATATGTGTTTGGTGTTGAGGTGACGCACATGTTAGGTGACGGGCGTGTGGGAGTGCACTGTGTGAATTATGACTTGATTGATTCTGTGGTACTGTGTAGTGACCTAATCTTGTTTCTATTCATGAAATCTCTACGTGCTAGAGTAATTGAGCTGTGATTTATGTTAGAAACCATGCCTAGGCTATATGCTTATCCTGTTGAGACCCACTGAGGTCATTCCTGCTGTTGAGTTATTTTCTTACATTGCAATTACATACTCAATCATACTCATTCATTTGCATATCATATCTCATTCTGTGTTGCCATTTATTGATATATGATATCATCACTGCACGCCGCAACATGATTTATTGATTCATGCCATGATTGGCTTGTTATAGCGGTTGGGTTGGATCTACCCCTCCGGAGTCTGCACACCCATAGTAAGCGCAGTTGCTATTGATTCATTTGGGTTGGATCTTCCATGTACAGCGCTGAGTGACTAAGAATGTTGAGGGTTGGATTTGCCATGTTCACTGTTGAGTGACTGAGTATGTCTAGTGATTGAGCGTGATGAGTGGAAAGTGTGAGACAATGAGATTGAGTACTCTAAGAGTGTGAGTACATGAGTTCACCATTGTGATGCATTGCATTTGATATGCATACTTGATATACATGCATAGAGATGCATTTCCCCATGCTACGCGATTTTGGTGACATTCATGATTTCACGTGCACACTGATATGTAGGCATAGAGAAGTAATTTCCTCATGCTATATGATAATGAAACATCTTATTTATTGTTGAAAGGTTTCGGGAAAATCACAGTTTTTCTGACTCACTCATATTTTGGTGATTTCGGTGAAGGATTTAGGTTTTACTGTTATACCTGAAAAGCAGGACTATTTTTTCGTAACTATTAACGAGCTGAGCTGAGAATCTCTTAGTTATTTCTTTTATCACTTTTATTATATTGTTATGAACTATTGTTGGCTATTGGTGTTGGAATCCGGCCTTTGTCCCAGCTCATTACTACTTTCAACCTAAGGTTAGGTTTGTTACTTATTGAGTATATAGAGTCGGTTATACTCATACTACACTTCTGCACCTTGCGTGCAGATTTTTGATGTTGATGTTGATGTGCATGGTGGGACATGGCATTGAAGACGTACCTGCATTCTGGTCATAGCTACCTCTTGATCTTGGTAGCTTTAGAATTTTAATTTGTTCATGTATATTTCAGACAGATGATGTATTTATTTCATATCAGCTTTGTAAACTCTAAATCTTAGAAGCTCATGATTTGTACTACCAGTTCTTGGAATTTTGTACAAAAGCTTAGTTATTTCATCATTATTGTCTCATCAAATTTCATTGGAATTGGTTTATTGTTAATTCGCTTACCTAGTGGGTTGGGTTAGGTGCCATCACAGCTAGTTGGATTTTTGGGTTGTGACACATGCAGTGGTATAAGGATTTGGGGTTGAAACACATGCAATGAGATAAGGTGGGCTTGATATGCATGTTTCTAGTAGGGGAACTACTTGAAGCTAGGTGATGTGATAAGGTGGGCTAAAATGCGGGAAGTTATTTCGGAAAAAATGATTTTCAAAACTAAATGCAAGGCTCCCACGGTGATATAAGGAAAGATTGTGAATTGTTTTATGATTTAAGACCACGAGGCGGTACCTCGGTAGTGACTCTTGTTGGTACTTTTCTATTACTTCACTTGTGTTTTGGTTGCTTTGTTTCCTTGGCATAACATTTCTTGTTTTCTTCTGTGATGCATTATTTGCCTTAGCTCAGTGTAGCCAATCTTGGTATATTTCTTACTTAATTCATTTCCATTGTTATTATTATTACATTGTTAATTACTCATTCAGTTTCTTACTTATTCCAGTAGGGCCTTGACCTGACCTCGTCACTACTCTACCGAGGTTAGGCTTGGCACTTACTGGGTACCGTTGTGGTGTACTCTTTCTACAGTTTTATACATCGTTTTGTGCAGATCCAGGTACCTCCTACCAGTATAGGAACCAATGAGACGAGCCCGGTTCAACGACTTAAAAGTATATCTGCCAGCGTCCGTAGGCCACGGAGTCACCCTCTATCTAGTCTATTTTCTTTTTTTATCCCTTTATAGACACTGATGTATAGGGATATTCAGTACCATCTTATAGATTTTATGACTTGTATTTGCCGGATTTTGGGAAGTTGTGTTCTGTCAAGTTACGGGGTTTTTATATGATAGTGGTTGAGTTATTTGAAGGTTCTTTATAAATTCTCAGTTTATATTGCATGTATGTTAGGCTTACCCAGTCTTAGAGACTAGCTGCGATCACGGCATCCTAGAGAGGGAAATTGGGGTCGTGACAAGTTGGTATCAGAGCTCTAGGTTCATAAGTGTTATGAATCACAAACAGGTTTAGTTGCGTCTTGCAGATCGGTACGGAGACGTCTGTACTTATCTTCGGGAGGCTATGGAACTATTTGGAAAAGCTTCACTTCTTTGATTCCTTTTCGTGCGAATTTGTTGACTTCGAAATTCTAAATCTCTGTCTTTCTATTCTCTCACAAATGGTGAGGACACGCACAATTGGATCTAATGATTAGACACTCACTCCCCCTGTTAGAGTCGTGAGAGGCCGAGGACAGGCACATGGTGCAGCCAGAACACCTGCCCGAGCTACTACAGAGGAGCTAGCGGTAGCTCTAATTGGGAGGCACGCACCTGAGACACCTATTGCTACCCCGCACTTCAGGAGACCTTCACCCAGTTTTTGAGCATGTTTGGGACTCTAGCTCAGGAAGCGTTGATTCCACTTGCTCCGGCCACATCTTAGGCTGGGGGAGGAGCACAGACTCTCGCCGCATGTACCCCAGAGCAGCAGGTCCATGTTGACCAGGTCTCGGAGGTCATATCAGTGCAGCCTGTTGTCCTAGTTCAGCCCGAGGTTAGGGCAGCAGCATCTTAGGGGGAGCAGCTCAGGCTTGAAAGGTACAAGTAGCACCGCCCTCCTACTTTCAGCGATTTAGCTTCAGAGGATGCACAGGGTTTTCTTGAGGAATTCCACTGTATCCTCCATGCTATGGGTATTGTGGAGTCGAGTGGGGTAGCTTAAGGGAGCGGCTTATCAGTGGTGGCGAGCGTACGAGTTGGGTAACTCGGCCGAGGCAGCTTCACTCACCTGAGCTCGGTTCAAAGAGGTTCCTGAGATAGTTTGTTCCCTAGAGCCTTCAGGATACATGGAGCGCGGAGTTTGAGCAGTTGCGCCAGGGTGCTATGACCACATTCAGAGTATGCTGCCAGTTTCATCGAGTTGTCCAGACATGCACCAGCCTTAGTCTCCACAGTTAGGGAGCGAGTGTGTCGATTTATCGAGGGGCTCAACCACGACATTAGATTCAGCATGGCTTGAGAGTTGGAGACTGATACCTCATACTAGCAATTGGTGGATATCACTCGGAGATGCCGGGAGAGAGAGGAGAGGGAGGTCAAGAGGCCTCGAGATTCTGACACATATAGTGGTGCCTGTGCCCCAGTTGCAGCCTGTCATGGTAGAAGCTATGTGAGTCGTCCTGTTCATTCAGCACTCCCAGCTTCCATCGGTATTCCGGCCACTCCCAGATCTCAGGTTGCCTATTATGCACCGCCATTGTCTAATGCACCTCCTAATCGGGGTGATTTTAGTGGTCAGTCTAGCCAACCAGGCCCGAGCCAGTTTGTCACGCCCCTAAACTAGGGTGGGACGTGATTGGCACTCAACCCTTACCACTCCTTGAGTGAACCCTATACTATTTGTATCAAACTTCAAGTTCAATAGCAACAAAACTATCATGCTTAAATATTAATTCTAATCAAATTGCAGTTCTTATGATGACTGATAAAATATAATAAATAAAGGATAAATCCCAAAATATTTTAATACTGACCCACTAACAAGTCATGACCCTCTAGAATCTGAAAAACAACATTTAAAATACATAGCCTATGGGGGTATCCCCCGGAAATAACATAAACGTTAAAACAAAGTTATAAATAATAGTCTGAAAAGGGTCCACTACCGCTGAGATGAATCAACAGAGTCTGTAAACTAAATCTAGAATATCTCCTCTAGCCATGTGCCTCGTTACCTGTGTCCCCAATACCTGCCATACGACGTAGCAGGCCTAAACGGGCTAAGTACCACCAAAGGATACCCAGTAAGTCTCATAGGCTACCTCCTAAAAAGGCAGAGCGAGACCTTCTGGAAAATATAAGAAAGAAAAGGGATATACAGAAAATCATATAAATCATATAAAATTTTACAAACAAATAATAATATGGAAACTGAAACTGTAAGCTAAATTGTAAGCTAAAACTGAAACTTAACGTACAAATTGAGCCCATAACTGATATCTGAAATAGAAACTGAGTTATATATATTTTAAGATATAACTTTGCAAAGTTAATTGTTACGCATAACGACCCTGTGTATGTGAGCATCTGGGAACACGTATGAGGGAGTGTCGGCCTATCTCCCCAACAAATAATTGGCACCTGCGAGCTTGGGGTAGGTAACCCTAACATCATGGCACTTACGCTGGGGGAGGTTGGCCACTTCTCCCTACTGCATTTGAATATCACAATTAATGGCACATAACAATTGGTAATACACATAAGCATGTATTCATGTCACATATAATGTCGTACTGAATAAGAGTAAGTGAACTGAGCATTGGATCACGAGAAGACATGACTTAGCTTTATCTAACATATGGAGCACAAGAGTTATAATGGAATTTCCTACTAGGAAAGTAAACCTCAACTCACCTTAAAACTTTAGCTGCAATTCGTCTCTTCAAGTTTTTCGAGTATTTGACAACGCGAAATCTACAATAATAGGCTTAACCATGTCAATTCATAAACTATTTAAGTCTTACTTGTTGTTACTTAGCTATAAATTTAGAAACTCTCACCTCACTGATTCAAGTAAAGTTTTTAACTAAATATTTTCATTCTTCCACAAAGGTATATAGATGACGAGGCCATGAATTCAAGTAAACTGATTTTACAAAAAGATAAAGTGACCTCATTATAAATCCTTGGTTCTAGACCCATAACATCAATTATGTTTTCTACAATTAAATACTAGATATGGAAGAATCTCTCGCTTAACTTTGGCACTAACTAAAAGATAAAATTTTATCATAAGGGAATTCAAAGAAAACTTCTCTGCCGTGACTAGAAAATATGAACCTCAAAAGCTCTATCAATTTATTTCAATGAATACTTAAACTTACGTATAAAAATAATTTCATAGAATGAGAACTTAAGAGTTTTTACTAAATTTTCACCTAGCGATAATAACCATAGGAAATTTGGAAGAATTGAATACCTGGGTTTCGAGAATGGCAAATTGCAAAACCTTGAAATGTTTATATGGCTTTCTACGTTCTCTGTGTTGCCTAACTCCTAAAGCAATTAAATTTCTTTGGTTTTCTTGCTAAAACCTCATTTTTTCCTCTTTATTTTTTCAGACAAAGACCTTTACCAACCCTTCTCACCGAAAAAAACTTTTACCCCTCTAATTCCCTTAGGCTTCGGTCCTACTAAGCCTCTTTTTCTTTTTTTTTTCTTTTTAATCATTGTAGTTGCTACTTGCTATTATTAAGCAATATGTATTTAAAAGCTAGCGAAATGAGGCATTATTGTAACGTCCCGGCCGGTCATTTTGAGTATTACAACCCCGTTCCCCCATTTACTACTCAATTTGTGCCTTACAGTTGTTATGTGTCTTGCCGAGATAATTGGTGTGGGTCCGGTGAAGTTTTGGAATGAATTGGAACACTTAGTTCCAAGGTTTAAAGCTTAGGTTAAGATAGTGAC
The DNA here is from genome assembly GCF_000390325.3 of Nicotiana tomentosiformis. Taxonomy (NCBI): domain Eukaryota; kingdom Viridiplantae; phylum Streptophyta; class Magnoliopsida; order Solanales; family Solanaceae; genus Nicotiana; species Nicotiana tomentosiformis. Next base: position 123,977,572 of record NC_090818.1, read on the forward strand.
CGGATGTCGACTAATATGAAAACGATCCCGGAATAGAGTTTTGATGATTCCAATCGCTCCGTATGGTGATTTTGGATTTAGGAGGGTGTCCATAAAATTATTTGGAAGCCCGTAGCTAAATTAAGCTTGAAATGGAGAAAATAGAAATTTAAGTTTGGAAGTTTGACCGGGGAGTTGAATTTTTGATTTCAGGACCGAAATCTGATTTTGAAAATTTGAATAGGTCCGTTATGTCATTTATGACTTGTGTGCAAAATTTGAGGTTAATCGGATTTGATTTGATAGGTTTCGGTATTGAATGTAGAAGTTGAAAATTCTTAGTTTCATTATACTTAAATTGAGGTAGGATTTGTGGTTTTAGCGTCGTTTGATGTGATTTGAGGTTTCGACCAAGTTCGTATAATGTTTTAGGACTTGTTTGTATATTTGGTTGAGGTCCCGGTGGCCTCGGGTGAGTTTCGGAGAGTTAACGGATCAATTCTTGGATTTTGAATTTTGCTAGAATTTTCTGATGCCTGTATCTGGTTTCCTTATACGCGATTGCATGAACATGCCCGCGATCGCATAGGCTTAGCTGGATAGTAGAGGTTTTGTTCTATGCGATCACGTGGGTATATCCGCGATCACGTAGGGTTAATTGGGGGTTGCTGAGTTTTGTTCTATGCGATCGCGTGAAGAGGGATGCGAGCGCGTATCTCTGGGATTATGTGATTCGTGAACGCGTGGCTAAGGTCGCGTTTGCGTAGAGGAAATGGAGCAGAAGTGAAGGTCACGCTTTTGTGCTTCATGATCGCGTGGGCGAGTCCGCGATCGCGTAGGTCTGTGAAGTTGTGCATCGCGATCGTGTGGACAGGTTCGCGATCGAATAAGGTTAAAACTGGTCAGGGGAAAACTTTGCTTCGCAATCGCATAGAGCAAATGACAAGGCAGAGAGTTTAAGTTCTAAAAATGGGACTTTGTCCCATTTTCCATTTTTGACGAATTGGAGTTCGGAAAGAGGCGATTGTTGGGAGATTTTCAAGAAAAACAACTGGGTAAGTGTTCTTAACTCAATATTGGTCAAATTACCCGAATCCATGGTTGTT